>NC_090931.1:771534407-771839633 GCF_040938575.1 Ambystoma mexicanum
GAAGGGCTGCCCTATGTGATCATGTCCATGGACCCGCACATGCCATCCAGATCCTGTAATGATGCCCTGAATGGAAAGAGGACTGCAGAAACCAGAGACAGTCACAAACATTCACAGATGATGGAGGATTAGCCAATCAAGTTTTGTGGTTGTGGAGGAGGACTTGAAATGTGCAAGAGCACAGTGTAGGAAGTGTTTAATTGGTTGTGAGAAGTGCTAGACGCATTGCTATGAAGAAACAAACTGTGTGGATGTTAGGAGATTCATAGATTCATTGGTTGAAGGGATATGCAGAGCACCTTGGCATCTCTCATAATTCTTATATTTGTAGGAGTAGAGGTTATGGTATTTAGTTAGTGGATTGAACATTGCTACACGTGTGTGAAAATATGGTGTGTTTCAAACATCCTGATATTATTACATTATGTTGCGGAGGAAAGAGTTTAGGATATGTTACTGGAATATCCTTGAAGTTGGCTATGAAAGATACGTTTAAAGGGCTAATGGAACTGTTTCCAGCAACACAGAACATTTTCTCACAGATTGCTCAAGGCAAATGTGGAAAAGATGAAGATGTAGGAATGGCATCTTTCCACAATGAGAATATAAAACATGATGGAGTGAACATTTGTCGAAGACCTGGGGTACATTAAACATATGTTGTAAATTAGATTTTAGTTTTCAATGTTAAGAATGCTTTGAAAAGGTTTTTGTGAAAGAACTAAAAAACGACGACTATGCAGAAAAACCTGTGATAATAGTACAAAAGTCTGTAAAAGAAAAAAAGGCTCTTTTCAGAGCCACAACTATAGTAAGGAAAAAAGTAGTAATTTGAAGTTAGAATACCCCCTTTTTAATGTGGTGTAGTTCACTGGCTAAATAGGAACAGCAAAGGCCTTTAGAAATGTATGGTGTTCAGTGGTGTAGTGTGTATGGAAGTGTAAATGTCTCGAGTATGGCTGAAACACTTACCATGCATGTTACACTTTATTTTATTTTTTTTGTATGATAGATAAAAGCATTTGGGACATAATATTATTTGTCACTTTTTATTTGTCTCTAATATACAAAATCTCAATTATTTTCAATAGCATAGACAATAATGATTAATAAAATGTTGGTGAATCGGATTGAGTCTAACTACTTCATGGAAAAATGTAAAGTAGATGGAGTCTATATGATACATTTTTTTTAAATTATTTTTATCCTTGAAAGATGGCTCCCAATGAAATCATTTTTTTTTTTGTTTTTGATTTTTTTATGGTTTTTGTTGGAGGGAAGGGAGAGAAGGGGCACCAACTACAGATAAGGAGGTACAGGTGGACAGAGGTAGATGTTGGTACTGGTCTTAAATCTAAGGTAGTGGACAACACTGCTTGTGCTCCTTCACAGCAGCCTCGAAGGCACTGCAAAGATTTGACCCCTGCAGAAGACTGTGTTGCAGTACAAACAGAGTACTGTTGTCCTTGAAAGGTAAGGAACAACAGCCTCTTGTATGGCCTGCAAGGCAATAGGAGGAATCCTCTTCCCCACACCTGTAGATTGTGTTGTGGCAGGAGCAGTTGAGGAAGAGGGGGTCCATGAGGTGAGCATACTACCTGAGAAAGGAACAGCTTCTCTCAGAAGACCCGGGTGGAATAATGCGGGTGTGGCAGCGAATAAAGGAAGCACCAAAAGAGTACTGCCCATGTTGTCTGCGATTGAGTGTGCTGCCACACTCAATGCATTTCACACAGGCCCCACAAGCATTTGGCACCCTTCCTACAGTAGTAAATGAACACCACATCCAAGATTTCTTGTGAGTGCTTGTGGTATCAATCTCTTATATCTCATCTTCATCTTCCTCTTCCTCCTCCGAGCCAGTGCCCCTGTTCCCCTGTCTAGGTCATCCTGGTGGTGGTGGCCTCTGGGGAGGCGGGATAGCCATCAAAAAAGAATGGCAGTGGGAGGTGGGGAAGGCTACACTTTTAACTTAAAGTTTCCTAGATTGGCTGTAAATGCAGTTTCAAAATGTCAGCTGAGCAAGGACAGTAGTCACGGACACGTCATCATGCAGCACAGGTGCGGTCACGTGGTGGCGTTCAGGATCATCTGCAATGTCATCACACGTCAGTGAATGTCAGAGATTAAAAAACACATACACAGTAGCAAAAAGTTTATAGAAGTATTAACATTTTTTTGAGGAGGTGAGGAATGGTAAAGTTTGAACATGAAATGTCCTGGGGTGGCTGAAAATACAGTTTCAAAATGTCAGTGAAGCACAGACAAAGATCATGGACATGTCATTACGCTGCACAGGGGTGGTCACATGATGATGCTCACGTCACAAACGTCCACGATGATGAGTGACATCTGCGAGCCACAGTGCAGATACCAGATGAGCGCATTAAAGAGGCGACGTTCATGATTGGTCGCGTTGTTCACGGATTAATTAAAAGTGTGTCATGCGAGAATAGACATGGGCAGACAAGACACGACATCTGCAAATGTCGTACACCGAGTGACATCACAGTGATGGATGTATGCAGAAACGAACATGGATGGGGTCCGCGGACTATTGATTGGTGTTGTAATTTTTTCTTTTGTTCACCAATTATATACATAATATACGTAGTATGAACAATACGTTAATTTAAGAAAGGGATGGGGAATCAGAGTGGGAAACACAAATAGGAGTATTTGGAGGTTGTAGAAATTCATGATCAGGAGAAGCAGGGAGAGCAGCTTCATCAAAATGTCATTTACATGTTCATGAATTGATTCAGGTGATTGCTGGGAGAAATGGAGGCAGGTAAAAGTAGGGCCATGAAAATCAACATTTCTAATTACATGATTTTTAACATATGTCACAAGTTCTTTAAAATCATTACTAAGTTCTCCTATTTGTAAAGACAGCTTTGTGATTTAATTTTGTAGATTTGGTCATTGGTGTTCTGTCTGTAATTGTTCAGCTTCTTCATGATTAGTTTTGGGTGTAGTTTCTTCTTTTACATTATGTAGTATACAAAATGAGAAATTAATATTGAAAAAAGTTTGGTATAAATGACATTATGTGCTTGCTTTAAAACATATATTGTTCACCGTTAGCGACTGGGTCATCACTCATTTCATATTCAGAAAGTACTCCTCTAGCCACTCAAGTGTGCCTGCCATTTCTGTCAAAATATATAATTGTATTATTTGCTTATGAGTAATGTTTATATAATGAAAGGTAATAATACACAAAAATAAAGTGTACTTACTATCCTGTGGCAGATTATGTTGCACTATATGTTTTCTGTTTCTCAGTGTGTGTGAAGAGTTGCAGTAAACTGATAATATGAGGTGTACCCTTATGCTTTGTGTTTGGTAATCTCCCTAATATTATGTGCTAAATCAAAAATTCATGTTTACATTTGTGAACGTTCAAGTGTATATAAATGCATGTTCGGGTGTACTAAATATTAGTATTGTTGGTTTATGAATATGTTTTTATTATTAGAAGTGTACAAAATATTGTGCTGTCCCCTGTGATTTTAGGTTGTGTTGATGCTGCCTATTGTCAGGCAGGTCTGCAAACTTTCATATTTTCCGCAGACGGTTAAGCTGCGTCATTGGAGGTGAGTTTGATTTTTAGGTGTAACCATTGAAAATATATACGAGGAACCTCTAGGAAATTAGGATGCACTGGTAAAAACTTATGAAATTCAGTGAAAACACTTTGTTAAAGGGACGTCATGGTTGAGTTGCACTAATAAAAACCTTTCAAATTCATTAAACATTTATTGTTAAAGGGACATTCTGGATACAAGTAAAATCAAAAAATCTAAAGAAATTTGCCAGTTATCATAAGATATGCAACCCTAACTCGCACCACAACCATGCAGTGCTAAGATAACAACTAGGGCATCAAATATGACATCACAAATGGCATCATTGATGACATCACTTATAACATTACATATCCGGTTGTGGTTCAATTTAGGAGTACCTTGGTTAGCTGATCCCCTGCCAACCACTACCCTGGTCTGGGTGGGAAGGGAAGGGCAGGTACGCCTGCATAGCATTGTACTATTGAGATGTTCTTTGTTAAGTGGGTTAGGTTTTTTTTTTTAATGTTTGCTTGCTGACAAACCATTCCCTTTATGTGTTGGAATCTCAGAGGGTGTCTATGATTGAGGGAACCGGTCTGGCAGATGAGGTAGACCCAGGGTGGGACGTAGGCCTAGGGCATATACTAGAACTTGGGGAACAATGTGGTACAATGGTTGCTTGCTATCATGATTGTGAGTCTCTATGCTGGGAAAGGTGCGTGGGACGCCTGGAGGAGGGATAGTGGTTGCTGCCTGCATGGTCTCATGGCTAATAACATGAATGCGCTTACCTTCAATTTATTTATTCACATTTGTGGCGCACGCAGCAGACCAGAGCCATTGTGGCACTTGTTTCATGACACATGATTCTTAGTTACAGAATTACATTTATGCAGGCCGAATTATAAATACAGACCATTATGAATTTGTGTGTACGGCCAGACGGTTAGTTAAAAAGAGTAGTTTTTAGTTTCTTTTGGAAGGCAAGAAGGGAGTTTTCCGCTGTGAGGGCTGTGGGGAGCACGTTCCAGAGCTTGGTGGCTATGTAGGGGAAGCTGATCCCACGTGCTCTAGATCTGTTGACGTAGCGGGTGAGTAAGCGGTTTGAGTAGCAAATACTTGTAGTGCGAGTTGAGGAGGTTTTAGTAATGGTCTCAGATATGTATGAAGCAGCTGTGAGTGAGAGGCATTTATGTGTAAGGGTGATGATTTTGAATGTAATGCGCTCTCTAACAGTGAGCCAGTGTGCTCATTGCCAGCCATGCGAGATGTGTTCCCTTTTGGGAATACTTAGAGCTGCTCGTAGAACATTGATTTGTGTGAAAGTCATGATATAGGAGTCACCCTTGACATCTTTTAAACTCATGGCAGTATGCACAGATGAGGGAAGAATGGTACTGGTATGTGATTAAGTGGAATATAGAGCTGTGTGCATTATCAATACTTACACACCCAACCATGATACTTCTTGCTTCTTCCGTTCCCTATATGCATGGTTTGCCTCCTATAGGGATGCTATGTGGATTTGAGGTGGGGACTCTAACTGCACATTATACTCACAACTAGATAGATCTGGCATTAAACATATATGTCCTTCACCACCTGCATGAGTCCTTGGGAAGTTACCGACTGATATGGAGCTTGTAGATGTGTGGAGGTGGATGAATGCGGAATGCAGGGTCTACTCATACTTCTCCAGCTCACACAAAGTCTACATGCACATTGACTACTTATTTACTGGGATGGATTGCACAAGTGACTTCATTAACATGAATGATATGGGCTTAGTACTGTTGGAAAAGCAAGGGGGGTTCTGGGAGTTTCTCTACTACCGGTCAATATCCCGGGTTACAGTCTCAACCAGAGTCTTGAGCTCACCATCCTTTCACAGAAGAGAAATGTCCACTACATATCAGTCTTTGTCCTGCCCAAGAGCAGTCCAGCACCTAAATGCCTGGTAATTCTTTTCTGAACAAGTGTACCAAGAGCAACCCCAGACATGTGTTTCAGCCTGGTTGGGCGTCGTCAGTGAGGTGGAGCTGTCCCTCTCTAAGAACAGTGAGCAAGGGTTCCACGTCTGTATTACCCTCGTAACTTAGGGTGAACACCCTAAACTACTTAATATGCAAAAACAGGGGGGTTCTGGGAGTTTCTCTACTACCAACCAATATCTTGGGTTAGAGTCTCAACAAGAGTCTTTAGCTCACCATCCTTTCACAGAAGAGAAATTTCCACTGCATATCAGTCTTCGTCCTGCCCAAGGGCAGTCCAGCAGCAAAGTGCCTGGCAATTCTCGTCTAAACAAGAGTACCAACAGCAACCCCAGACATGTTTTTTCGGCCTGTTTGGGTTTCGCAAGTGAGGTGGAGCTGTGCCTCTCTAAGAACAGTGAGCAAGGGTTCCAGGTTTGGATTACCCTCGTAATTTAGGGTGAAAACCGTAAACTACTTAATATGCAAAAACAAGGGGGGTGGGAGTTTCTCTACTACCGACCAATATCCCTGGTTAGAGTCTCAACAAGAGTCTTTATCTCACCATCCTTTCACAGAAGAGAAATTTCCACTACATATCAGTCTTTGTCCTGGCCAACGGCAGTCCAGCACTGAAATGCCTAGCAATTCTCTTCTGAACAAGAGTACCAACAGCAACCCCAGACATGTGTTTTGGCCTGGTTCGGCCTCATCAGTGAAGTGGAGCTGTGCCTCTCTAAGAACAGTGAGCAAGGGTTCCACGTCTGGATTACCCTCGTAATTTAGGGTGAAAACCCTAAACTACTTAATAAGCAAAACACAGGGTGTTCTTGGAGTTTCTCTACTACCGGTCAATATCCCAGGTTAGAGTCTCAACCAGAGTCTGTAGCTCACCATCCTCTCACAGAAGAGAAATTTCCACTACATATCAGTCTTTGTCCTGCCTAAGGGCAGTCCAGCACTGAAATGCTTGGCAATTCTCTTGTCTGCATACTCCTTGTAAAACTCAGTCAGGAGGCCATCTCCTCCTGCCGTGTTACCAGATGGCAAGGACGAGATCACTGCCCTTAGTTCCCCTTTCATCACCAGGGTGTATAAGAGAGCAGCCTGTTCCTGCGTCAGTCGGGGCAATACAATCTGGGCCCATGTATGCTCAATCTCGCCAGTATCATCCATTCTGGACCCCCATTTTGGGTCTCATAGAGTCTCTGAAAGATTCCATTTATTCCGGTGCACAATCGAAAGTCTTCTATGTTAATAGAGTAACGAAAGTTGATGGCAAAGTAGATAAAGTTGGTCCGACGACGAACGAGGGAGATCAGCTGAGAGCTTTGGGTTAAAGCAAGTTTGTGTTAAAGTAAATTAAAATTGGACCGAGCCAGGCGGAGGGAGACTGATTGACCATTGTGTTGAAATGGATCTGAGCCCAACAGAGGCCGATCCAGGGTGAACCGCGAATCACCCGAGAAATTGGATACATGAAAATCCTTCGAGCTTTGTCTTAAAGGGGATCTGAGCCCAGCTGAGGGGGTCAGAGGTGACCAGTGAATCGCCTGATAAATTGAGTGTGTGTGTAATCCTGAGAGGAAAATAATGTATTGTTTGTTCCATCAGGCCCTCTGAAAGAAGAGACTCTGAAAGGTAAAGAGACTTGAGCATGGAATGCCCTGATGCTAATGTTTGAAATGTACCGTGGTGCTAGAGAAATAAGAGACTGTGCTAAGCTTGAGTGTGCCACCTTGTCCCGTTCTGAAAACGTGGACATTTTGGGCACCCTGGGAAGTTTTTAAAAAGGAGTTTAGTGGCACAGCTTGGTAAAAGCATCTACTGTTATCATGATAACTGTGTTGCTCAGGGACAGTGGTAAATCCTCTACAAAATCATGGCTATCGCATCGCAAATGAAATTCAATAGCAGTGTTTACTGAATTTTTCCCAGGGGCAGAAATATTGAATATTTGATCTGGGTACATCGAGAAGAATATGATATGTATGTCTGTATGTCGATGTGGCTCTTGAGCCATCCAAAGGAGAGCAGGATCATGTCAGCTGTAGCCCTGACCCCTTCATGTCCAGCTGCCTTGTTATCATGGCAGAGTGCCAGTTCTTGTGGTCAAAGCACTGATGTGTATCAGGAGACAGTAGATCTTGTTTAGTTGGCATGACTGGCCTTACTCAATGGGATTATTAGCATGGATATAAGTAGGTGCTTGAACTGCAGGAAAGAGGAAACAATGAACACAGAATTCTTGTCTTTAAATAATATTTTCAATTATATTTTCTCCCCTGTGGGAGGTGTTTTTTCTTGTGATATGTGTCAGCCACAGCATTAGTAGTGCCAGGAATATAGGTCTCCAAAAAATCATACTCATTGAAGAAGTGTGCCTACCTAGCTTGGTACATTCATTGTTGCCGAAGCGCAGGTTTCTATGGTTGCTGTGCATTTCTAAAGTATGTTGTGCCCCCAGAAGTATATGCCTCAATTCCTCAAAGACAGTTTTAATGGCCAACAGTTCTTTTTTGAGGGCGGTATAATTCTGCTTGCTCGGGATCAATGTGTGCAATCGATAGGCTAAAGGGTGTTCCTCTCATTCGCCCTAAAGCTGCTTCAATACTGCACCGAAGGTACAGTCGGATGCATTGGCTTCCACGATGAATGGACAGGTAACATCAGGTTTGCACAACACTGGGGCAATTGTGAAACTTTGAGTTAGGTGGTGGGCTGTTTCAGTCCTGGAGTTCCAAAGAAACTTGGCTTCTTTTTTCAGTAGTGTGGTCAAGGGTAAAGTAAAGTCAGCATAACTGGGAGTGACATTTCAGTAGAAATGTTAAAGGCCTAGGAAATGCTTGATGTCTTACAGGTTTCTGTGGGCAGGGGGGCACCTTAGTATGGCTTTCACTTTTCAAGGATCCATGCATATGCCATGACTTGAGATCATGTATCCCAGATTGGAAACCAAAGTAGCATAACACACACATGATTCTGTTTTTACAAGTAGCTTGTTTTCTTGTAGAATGTTCTTTACATGCCATCATAGTCTTGGGAAATTTTAGAATATGTAAGAATGCCATCAAGGCAGACAGTAAATGAATAATATAGCAAGTGCAAGAAGAAGTGCTCAATGATGAATTGGAAAACTACTGGTGCTTTGGGAAACCCAAAAGGGCATTTCCGGTATTCAAAACATTTGTAAAAGCAATTTGAAAAGCCATCTTCCATACGTGTTCTTTTTTATTCGGATGAGGTGGTAGGCTCCCCGTATGTCCTGTATGGTAAAGACCAAAATTCCATGGATACCTTCTAAAATGTTGTGGATAAGGGGCAATGTATGTCCTTTACTATTGTTTAATTGAAGTCCCTATGGTTCAGGCAGGGGCAGACCTCAGTAGTGTCTTTGTTGGGCACAAAGAAAAGCAATTCCCCACCGGGGGATTTGGACTTGGTAACACGTCCATTCTTGAGGTTGGTCTAAAGGTACTCCTTTAAAGCTTCTTTATCCAGAAAGGGAAGAACATGCATGCACCCAACGGAATCATCCAAGCTCCAGTGTAATGGCACAGTCATATCATCTGTGGTGTGCCAGTTATTTTTCAGTGGTTAACCTGAAGATCTCAATGACCTCAGCAAACACAGAAGGAACAAGGCCAATGTTTCCTATCCGAGGAGGTGTACTTGTCATCTCTTAACATTTCTGCAGGGTGTTCCATATACCTGGTAGGCAGTGTACCCTGCAAAACGGTTAACTGACAAACCATGTTCATGCTGACCAATTGATATAGGGGTTATGAGTATGTAACCAGCGCATGCCTAGCACTTCTGGGAAATGTGTGGCTTTTAAATAGTCAAAGAAAATCTCCTCTTCATCTTTATTAATCTGCAGCATGACAATTTGACACTGCTTACTTATGGGCCCCAAACATAGGGGTTGCCCATCTATTCCCTTCACAGGTTGTTTAATAGGTTATCCAAGGAATTTCATGCGTGCTTGTCCAATAAGCCTGCGGCTCTGCAGTCTACCACGGCAGTTGTCTGCTATGAGGTGGTTCCAGTTATAGGTTCAGTTGGCAAGACCAGATGCGCAACCTCTGGGCACCCTGATTGACACAACAAACTGAAGGGGGCATTTGGACAAACCTCACGACCAGCAGCTCATATCTTGGTTGGGAGCTCCCGTTACCCGAACGCCTGGGTGTTGCTATTGGGCAATGTCAGATCAAACGTTGTTGACTACCCAATACACACAGAGGCCTGACTTCCCTCTGCGCCTCTTTTCTTCCACAGATATGGGCCTTTCATTTTGTTCCAATTTGATTTGGCTCAGTTTCAATCATTGATGGACCAAATCCTGGATTAATTTTCCTTGAGTGATTTTTATAAGTCATTAGTGGTTCTTTCTATTTTCCCAGTTCCTTCCCAGCCTCTTTTGTATAAAGCGATAATCCAATTAAATAAGACAATGCATTACTTACCGTAAAAGCATTTCTGATGGTTGTATCTGCTTAGATTCACATGCTGTGCATAGGTCCGACATCCAGTGGTCACTGCGGAGTATTGCATTTTGTTTTTCGTGGTCGAAAAAGGGGACGTCGACAAGGCGTGTCTGTAACACTATCCCTATAGTGACGTGCGTTGTACCCACAATCCCTCACGCGTCGAGGTCCCTCTGTTTGTATTTTTCTGCCCTGAGGGAGCCTTCTAGACGTGAGTACAGAAAAGAGAGAAATATAGAAAAGGATGTCTATGTTCCTTCCATCCGAGCGGGGAGGAAGGGTGGGCGCATGTGAATCTAAGCAGATACAACCATCAGAAATGCTTTTACTGTAAGTAATGCGTTGTCTTCTGATGTTTGTTAATCTGCTTAGAATCACATGCTGTGCATAGACTAGCGAGCAGTACCCGGAGTTGGCGGTGGGTTATGAGAAGGAACAGTAGAGAAAAGATGTCTTAATACTGCCTGTCCCACCTGGGAGTCAGATCTAGAGTGTGCATCTAGACAGTAGTGTTTTGTAAAGGTGTGCACAGAACTCCAGGTAGCCGCTTTGCAGATGGACTCAAGGGGGACATTTGCAATGAACGCTATGGAAGCCCCAGTGCCTCGAGTGGAATGTGCTCTTGGCTTGAAGGGTAGTTCTCTCTTAGCAAGAGTGTAACAGAGAGTGATGCATTGAACAATCCATCTAGATATAGTGGACTTTGAAACTGCATCTCCTTCTCTTCCTGCTGCCACAGAGACAAAGAACTGATTAGTCTTTCTCAGTGGTCTGGTTCTTTCCATGTAGAACATGACAGCTCTGCGTACATCTAGTGTATGCAGACTTTTTTTCTCCCAAGCTGGAAGGGTTTTGAAAGAACGTTGGTAGTTCTATTGACTGGTTTACATGAAATTTCGAGATGAATTTTGGTGCAAACCTTGGGTGTGTGCGTAGAACCACCTTATCCTTGTGAACTGTTACGAAGGGGTCTAGTACAGAAAGAGCCTGTAGTTCACTTACTCTCCTAATGGAGGTGATAGCTATTAGGAAAGCAGTCTTAAGAGTGAGGTCTTTAAGAGTTGCCTTGTGCATGGGTTCGAAAGGCGGGCCCATGAGTCTAGAAAGTACCACATTTAAGTCCCATCCGGGAGCTGGGTTAGCTATCGGAGGGTGTATTCTCTTTACCCCCTCCATGAAGGCCTTGATAACTGGTATCTTCCACCACAACACTTTAAGTTGGGAAGTGGTGTATGCAGAAAGTGCTGCTAGGTGGACTTTAATGGAATTGAAGACTAGACCTGAATCCAGTAAATGCGTCAAGTACAGAACAATGTTAGTGGGAGAGCAGTCAACCGGGTTGGTGCTCTTACCTCTACACCAGATGACAAATCTTTTCCACTTGCTAGAATAGCAGTGGCGAGTATTAGGTTTTCTGGCTTCCCTGAGGATGTCCATACATCTCTGCAGGAGTTGTAAATGACCAAATTCTATGATCTCAGGAACCAGGCTGCTAAGTTCATGGTCTGAGGGCATGGATGCAGAGTCCTGCCCTTGTCCTGTGACAGCATGTTGTACAGGCAGGGAAGTTTCACTGGGGGAGATAGGGACATCTCCATCAAGTGAGCGAACCATGGCTGCTGGGCCCACATTGGGGCCACTAGTATCATGGTAACCTGCTCCTGGTGCATCTTGTGCACCACTTTGTTGAGAAGGGGAGTCGGGGGGAAAGGCGTAAACAAATTTCCCTGACCATTGAATCGACAGACCGTTCCCCTTGAACTGTTTCTGGGGGTACCTGGAGGCGTAACTTTGGCATTGTGAGTTCTCCAGAGTTGCTAACAGGTCTATTGCCGGGAACCCCCATTGCGTGAAGACGTCTAAGACGATGTCTTTGTGCAATTGCCATTCGTACTCTTCGGGCAGGGGGAAGTCTCTGCTGAGTTTGTCTGCTAGCAGATTGAGTTCCCCTGGTACATGTTGTGATAGTAGGAACATGTTGTGTTTGAGAGCCCACTTCCATATATTCTGGGACAGCTTGGACAGTCCTGGAGAGTGAGTGCCCCCTTGCTTGTTGAGGTAGTACATGGCTGTGGTGCTGTCTCTGAGGACCATCACTGTCTTTCCTTGTAGGTGTTCCTGAAAGGCTTTCAGTGCTTTGAACACCGCTAGTAGTTCCAGCAGGTTTATATGCTTGGATGCTAAGCTCGGAGTCCACGCTCCATGAGCAGTCTGATGGGATAGGTGAGCCCCCCCCCCCCCATCCTGTAAGGGATGCGTCTGTGGTTAGAGTGGCTCCCACTGGGGGTGTGGCAAAAGTTTTCCCTAATAACAGGTTTTCTTTTGTCCACCACCGTAGCGAGAGAACCAAGGCCTGCGAGACCACCACTAGATCGTCCCATTGTCCGCTGGCCTGACACCACTGGCTGAAGAGCCACTCTTGCATTGGGCGCATGCGCAGGCGCACGTGAGGTACCAAATAAATACATGACGCCATCATCCCTAGCAAGCGCATTGCTTTGCGTACCGTCACCTCTCGACCTGCCACATAATGGGGGGATCTGAAACAGCATGTTTTGGACCCTCTCGTTGGAGGGGAAGACGAGGCTGTCCTTTGTTCGAATTAGAGCCCCTGGGAATTGTTTGATTTGGCTGGGGTCTAAGCGGGATTTCTTTTCGTTGATGGAGAAGCCCAGTTGGGACAAAAGGTCTACGGTCTTTTGGGTATTGGAGAAGCATGTTTCGTAAGAATCCCCTGTTATGAGCCAGTCGTCGAGGTAAGGGTATACCGGGATGGATAACCTGCGCAGGTGGGCCGTTGCCACTGCCAGTACTTTCGTGAATACCCTTGGTGCAGATGCTATCCCGAAGGGTAGTACTCTGAACTGGTAGTGTTTGTTCTCTATCTTGAACCTGAGGTATTTTCTGTGCACTGGCAACATTAAAATATGAAAGTATGCATCTTTCATGTCTAGTGTTGTCATGTAATCCCCTTGTGATAACAGTGGGATTACTTCCTGCAAGGTCACCATACGAAACTTTTGGGGTTTGACAAACTTGTTCGCTGGGCGCAGATCTAATACAGGGCGCATGGTTAAGTCCTTTTTGGGTACAAGGAAGTACACTGAATAAATACCTTCTGTTACCTGAGATAGGGGGACAGCCTCTATAGCCTCTTTTTTCAGTAGCTCTTCTACTTCTTGAAGAAGAATGGTGAGGTGTTCCGGTGTCATGCGTCGGTTCCGTGGGGGTCTGTACTTCGGGGAACCGTTGAATTCGATGCAGTATCCGTGGGCTATGGTGGATAATACCCAGCGGTCTGACGATATTCCCTCCCATGCTGAAAGGAACGATGTTAGCCGGCCCCCGACCGATGATGCATGGGAGGGGACCCGAATCTTCGGGTCATTTGTTGGTATTGGGCGTGGAACATTTGGGGCTGGAGCCGCAACCTCTTCCTTTGCCACGGCATTGGCCTCTTTGACTGAACTGGGTGTTTTTACCCTGGTTAGAGGGCCAGTTGGTAGCAGAGTAAAATTGCTGTTGGTTTTACTGCTGGCGTTGGCCACGAAAGGAGCGTCTATTGCCATAGCTGCGTCTGTTAGGGGGCCTAGAAATTTGGTCAAGAGTCTTGATGGTATCAAGCTCTTTCTTCGCATGTTCTAGGGCCTCATCAACTGCTTTCCCAAACAGATGTGTTTGTTCTATGGGCTTATTTATCAGGGAAGCCTGGGTTTCCGGCTTAAATCCCGAATTGCGCAGCCAGACATGGCGTTTGAGAAGTATTCCCTGAACCCGGGAACGGCCAGCCGTCTCTGCGGCATCTAAGGAGTTCTTTACGATGCCCTGGTTTACAAGAGTTCCCTCTGAGATTATAGCTAACAGGCGTGAACGCAGGGGTTGTGGTGCGTCCTCTGCTTCGCTGCGAAGCTTGCTCCACTGTGCATCTGCGTAGCTAGCTAGTAGGGAATTGTTATTTGCAATCCTAGTTGAGAAGGCGGCGGAGGTCGTGATTCTCTTCCCAAGTGCATAGAGCTTCTTGCTCTCTTTGTCAGGTGGTGCCTCACTAGTGGATAGTGGTACCCCCGCTCTTTTTCTTGTATTCGCAACTACGAAGGTGTCCGGAATAGAATGTCCTCTGATGTACAAAGGGTCAGAGGAGGAAGGGCTGAAGAGCTTTTCTATCCGAGGGTTGACCCCTCTGACTAAGGCAGGATTGGAAAGGGAAGGAGTTATTCTTCTCTTTATAGAAGCCAGGAGCGGAATAGACTGACTAACAGGGGCTTTTTCTTTAATAACTTTCTCTACAAAGTCTATGTCAGGAAGAGTCTCCTCTGTGTCTATTTCAAAATGCGCTGCTGCCTTGCGCAATAGTGCATTAAGTGAAGGTTGGTCATCTATGGGAGAGGTGTTTCCAAAAGGTGAATCCTTGGGAGGAGAAGGGTGAAAGACATCAGGGTCTGAGTGCACTGATGGGGATTGCCAAGGCTGCACTGATGGGGATTGCCAAGGCTGCGAGGTAGCTGTATCTTCTTCAAAAGCTCCTGCACTAGTGTAAGGATCTTCTTCAAACCCCTCTTCCTCATGTTCTTCCTCTCCACCCAAACACTCCTCATCTTCCTGGAGGTATTGCTCCTCTTCAGTGAGGCCATATACGTCTGTAGAAGGGGGAAACAGCCTAGGAATCTTGACCCTAGGGTCATCCTGGGGCCATTCTCTTGGTCTTTTGGGTGTGGGTGGGTTTTGGCTTCCCAAAAACCTTTCCATTTTCTCCATACAAGAATGGAGTCTTTCAAGGGTCTCATGGGGGACCCCGAATAGTCTAGAGGGGGGAAATCAGTGTCTTCACCTTCAAAGCGCTTAGAACGCTCCCACAATGTCGAAGAAAGGTTTCCGTCGCCCTCTAAAAAGCCCTCCGGTAGTTCAGAAGTGCCCTTAGATGAAGGGGCAGTTCCTGGCTACTCTTGCGCTTTTTCAGCGTTTCCATAGCTTTTTGTGCGGTATTCGACGTTTGTTTCATCGTCCGCTTACGTTTGTCTTCGGAAACAATTCTCGCCAGGCTCTCAACAACGAGTTTGTCAGTAGAGGGCCCTGGTGTCGACGTTGCCTGCGTTACGCGTTGTTCCTCGACAGCCGCTCTATGGAGCGTTACGTCGGATGATTTTGAGGTAGCGCCCGTGTTTGATGAAAGCCCAATCACTGGTTGCGGCTGTGTTTGCGGGTGGGGCTTGAGACCCTTACGGTCTGAGGTAGACGCCGGAGTGCCCTGCGTCCCCTTCGGCGCTGATGGATCCTTTGTCTTCGACGAAGAAGAGCCGTGGGTTGTGTGCTTAGGCCTATGGGGTCTATGTGCGTCCCTGTCGCCGGGGTGTTCATCCCCATAAGCAGGGCGTGAGCCGAGCCCGTCAGGGCCGGGGACGGACGTCGAGGAGCGCAAGCGCTCCTTCTGGGGATTAATGATTTCCGTAACGGACGTCGAGTTATCACCCTCCTCGTCACTTTCTGTAACAGCGGCGGCGGGTGAGGAAACTGACTTCGACATAGCGTAGTCTGCACACCTCTTAACTTTTCGTTCTTTAAGAGTTCTTGGTTTCAAGAGCTTACAGGCCACGCAGCTGTCCTCTTTATGATCGAGGGGCAAGCAACGATTACAGAGCTTGTGTTTGTCCTTCCAAGTGTATTTGCCCCTACAGCGTGGGCAAAACTTAAAAGGTGTCCTCTCCATAGCTGAGGCAATAATAACTGGTGATAACAACCCCAAGGGAAAGATAGGGGAGAAAGAAAGACATTCTCAAAGAGAAGATAAAAGTTCGAACCCCCACTCTCCCTACTGTATGTTGGCCGGTGAGGCCAGGCCACGTGTTCGGCAGCGCCGAAGGATCTCCGCCGTCTCTTCCCCTCCGTCGAAAACTTGCTCGGCGGAGAAACAGCTTCACAGCTAACGTCGAGGGGAGGGATCTTTAACAATATAATAAGTATAATTAAGTACCGAGGTCCGTAGAAGTATTTGCAATGTCTCTCTAGGAGCTCCGCGTAAGGCGACCAGAAGCTGGACGGAAAAAAACAATCTGAGGGACCTCGACGCGTGAGGGATTGTGGGTACAACGCACGTCACTATAGGGATAGTGTTACAGACACGCCTTGTCGACGTCCCCTTTTTCGACTACGAAAAACAAAATGCAATACTACGCAGTGACCACTGGATGTCGGACCTATGCACAGCATGTGATTCTAAGCAGATTAACAAACATCAGAAACATGGTTACAAGGTTTGCAAAGGATAAAAGACAGGGTACGAGACTAACTCGACCTTCAGTTCTTCACTCAAGCCACAGTGAAACAAAGTCAATTGGGCGAATTCTGAGACCATTTCTATGAAGGGAATGAAATATGAGACAAAATCAATCAAACCTTGAGTAATATTCAGGAGCAAATATTGAGCTGAATGGGACAGGTATATCCTGTCAAACATATGTGTGAAGACGTTCAGGAATATATTATAATCCTGCTTCTTTGGAGTGTCTGCAGTTACCAGGTTTGTGGTTAGCCAAATTCAAGGCAATGTTTCTCAGATTGGTTACTACGAAGCCAATCACGGCTTTGTTGGATGCAAAGGATAATGGGCAGAAGGAAAAGTATATGTACAAGCTTTAAGGAATTTGTATGGTATCTTTGAGTTGTGATCATACATCTTTTTGTTGGTTTGGCCTAGGGGCTCAACCTCTAGGGGTTCTTGTGATGCCACTATTTGGTGAAGAGGAGAGTTTTCCACATTTAAAGATTGTATCACTGAGAATAGTGACTACACAGCATTGAGCAGCTCTTATAAGTGAGCCACTGATGTGCTAATGGTTGAGCATCGCAATATGTCAGAGTCTTGGGACTTCTTTACCCCCTTTCCGCACATGCTGCTTGTGTTGGCAACTGGAGGTGGTAGAAGAGTTAGGTTCCATCAGTGAATTGAGCCAATCTGGTGCCCTAATATTAATTTTAACACAGGGTGCCCAGACTGACCCACGCAGAGAAGTCCCAAGATGGAAAAAAGGTATAATTCCAGGTTAAGTATTCTTCCTCGATAAGAGCCAGGGGGAGTGATGAGGAGAAGCATGGATGACACAGAGAATCAGAAAAACTGTATGGTGCAGCAACAGTGAACACCTGTGTTTCAACATGACGGGCAGCAGACTGTGTCAACAGATGACTTTGTCTCACCTTCAGCCTGGATGCTGGCCTTCCTCACCAGAACACTAGACCATGAATTGAGCTTCAGAGCAGTACATCCCGGAAGTACATGTTCAGGCTGCCCTAGTCTCTATTGGTCACACAAGGACCAGCAGCAGGACCTAATCCCGACACAAATACTAACATTAAATACAAAGTCTCAAAACAGTACCAATACCATATGTCTTATGTATTGCTTTTTCTAACTGATTTAAATGCCCCTGGGCTTTCATATTTTAATCTAAGGGCATTTAGTGTCTATCTAACACATCAACACATTTCATTTCTATTGTTGTTTCTTTCTTCTATTGTTGTTTCTTTCTCAAATCTCATCATTACATAATTGAATTGTCATCAAACAGACACAAAGGATATTTTGTGTCCGACAATACTTTAGCACCATAAAAGTTCTTCATGAAATAAGTTTGAAATGAGCCTACTTTCCAGAGCTGTTTTACACCATCATCAAGTACTCCAATGCAAACATTTGTAACATTTCTGCATAGGTAGAATTTGCAGATTGCTGCAAATTTATAGTAAGGTAGTTATGGTTGAGGTAATTCCACAGATTAACACTACCAATGCTGCCACTGATTTGTGAATACCTTTTGATCAAAGAATATTAAAGACTGAATGTCTCCAAAAAGAAGAACATATTTTCCTCCCAACAGTACATCGTAAACAGACTTAGAATGTCTTGAATTCATAAGTGAATGAAAGCTGGCATTAAATTAAAAACCATGATAATTTCATCCACAATCAAAACATTTAGTTAAGTACACATTCTACATTTTGTGCCGCGTCTGATGGACGTTTTCTAAACTCAAGTTAGTTATCGTGCTCCACTTGTAGCATCAACAAATGATGTTGAGTTGTACCTCCTCTGTTCAATGCTGCCAAACCTATCAGAGCAGTTGCAGCATAAGATTTAGAGCAGTCAGTCATTTTGCTGGATCATAGATCTCAGAGTTCATTTGAGAATTGCTTTTCTTGTTCCAGCCTGTGCCCCAACATACAGCATCAAGGTATGATGTTGCACATAAAAGCATGTATTATTGTCATGTTTAGACCATGCATGAATCAATATTTAATTAGTTCATACATTTGTTTACCAATTAAGGTATTTACATCAATTTCTACATCCTATTCTTGCTACATTGATTGCTCAGCTTCCTCCACAGCAAGCTCAACATCAATTTCAAAAACAGGATCTCCTAAAGGAGTATCCTGTGCAGGTTCTGTTGCTACCAGCTCTTCTTGGCAAATGTTTTCCTCTGATATATCTAAGTGTAGATCCCATTTTGAGTACGTTATATTTCCCCTCTTTTCCTGAAAAACTGCTTCAAACGTTGTACAACTTCCAAGCAGGCCTTTCTCATAATGCCAAGATTAGACCAACTGCAAAAGGCAAAAATAATACAATTCCCTTTCTCTGCAGTTTGCATGATAGTTTCAAGTGGTTGATGAGTCTTGATTTATCATGTCCCACTTGGCAACTAGGACTTCCATGTACTTTGAAACGTCTGTTTATGTCACCTTCTACATAATTGTATGTGTAGTGCTCTGCTACTTCATACAAGCAAACGTTTTCCAAATGTGATGATCTATTTGGATAATAAGTATCAATTAAATGTGTGTTGAGAATGTCTGTACTGTGAGGCACTCTTTTTGCTAACTCTTCAATGTCAGTAACAGGCTTTAGCACTCGTTTCCTGCTATTGGCAGGACCTAAACTTTCCCAAATGATGTTGGTAGATTGCCCAAACAGAAGTGAATTGGTAAGTCAGTCAGTGCAGTGGCATCATATACTGCACTGACTGACTTACCAATTCACTTCTGTTGAGAAAGCATTGTGATGCCAAAGTAAAAAATGTGATTTAGATGTTTGTCTGCTGGCAAAACAGCCCACACCTCATCTGTATTACTCTTCTCGGCTTTGGTAAAGTATGCTGTAACATAACAAGTTACTGGATTTGAGTATCAGATATATACTGAACATCATTATTTGCATGACTAAGCTGAGTAATTACATGAATGTAATTATTTATAAACAGAGACTGCTTATCTTTATTAAGGTGATATGTATTTATGGTTGATTTGTCAATAGCATGGTGATGTTATATGACAAAATACTGTTTGTCTGACCTGGTGCACTTATGGGACTTGGAAATCCAGATATGGACCCTGTGTAATATCTTCCCTTAATTTGGAATTTACATTGCCAATATTTGCCACACCTATGTGTCTGAATTCTTAGTACTTTATCCCAACAATCTGCATTAGTAGATTCTGTTTGAATGGAACATGTCAAAGGTTTCTCATGAATTCCAGTACAGAGCTGTCACCGTCTTTCCCAAACTGGGTAGCATCTTCAACCCACAATCCTCTATGAATGTGGAGAGCTCCGAGAGCTTTCCCCCCAAAAAAGTGGATATATCACTTTCATTTCTACATATAAAAATCAGCATGGACACAAATCAATGGTGAAAGAAACGTGTCAGGAGAACATGGTTCATAGCACACCATTCTGCTGTTGTCATATGCAGTTTAGACTCTTTATTTTGATTACTTTCATGGATGAAATCTGCAAGACAACTCAAAGTCACAAACCACGTGCGAGGAACCAAGTTCCATAGCATGCAAAGGACTGTTGAATGTTGTCTGTATCACTATTCCTTAGTTCCAAACGTGCCGAACAGTATATTGGTTACCTTTTATACTAAATTATCATCCTTACCTGTTGCACAATGCTACTGCCTGTAACATTTTAAATGTGTGTCCTGTTCGATGAGTATGGCGCAGTGAATAACACAGAATTGAAAATAAATGTCATTCAAAAAGTGAACATTATGTTCAGTGTTTGTCCAGAAGATGGGTTCCTCAGAATACATACTTGTTGAGCAGTACTCTGAAGATGAAATGGTAGAGCTCATCTAATTTTCCAACTTCTCCAGTGGGAAAAACTGGGAAACATTTAGCCTCAGGACTTCTTCCCATGCACTGATTGGTGCACCTTTGGCTTGTTTCATCTGATATAATTCAAGACCATCACCCATTACTTCACGTAAGTGTAAAGGATAGATAGTAACATGTTTTTACACACTTTTGGATTGAGCAGCTGTAATTTGCTGAAAATGACCCTCCCACCTACTTTCTGGTGAAGGCAAATGAAGCACACCAACACTGGCATTTTTAGCATGTCATTGTAACGTTTACTATCTTTAAGCAGTAAAAGCTCATAATGCTCTCTTTGTTTTACTAATATCAATATTTTCTAGATGTTCTTGTCTTTTGTGGCAACTCCATTCAAGAAAACAAAGAAACATTAAGCAGACGTTTTACACCCAGACTCTGAACATTTTCCTTTATATCGAGTGGTAAACACACCACATCTGCTTTCATGCCTTTGGACAACTCCTAGTTTTGATGATTCGATTTCTATGACCTGAAATGGATGAACTGTGTGCAAGGCAATCACCACATATATGTTCATATTTTCGAATATCACAGGCACTTCAGCCACATTTACATATTGTTTAATATGCTTCCTGAAGGCATGCTGTTTTTTGGAAATAATGAAACATCTAAAAATTGACAACAGGCACTATATATATAGGGAGTGATGGATAGGAAATAAAAGAGATAGCAAAGGCCCATACAAATAACACTTGCCGGAACTATGAGGGAATGGTTCAAAACACAGGAGAGAAAAAAGCAGGAGAAAAAAAGCAGTAGTCTATGAAAGGACTGCAGAATCAAAATAAAAGTGATTGACAAAAAAAGTCAGAGAGAAAATAATGGTCCAAAAAACAAAAATAAATTATGTTAGGTCATGCTAAAATCTTAGAATCTTCCCAAAAATGTGATAGTGAATGATATACATAACATGACCAAAGTGGAACCGGAACTTAACCAATTAAAGAGATAGCAGTAGGCTAGTGAGGAAAGAATTCAACTAACAAAGCTGTAAACCACAAAGGAAGGATAGGAAAGAAAGCACAGAATAAGCAGAACACTATAGGATAGGAATTGGCTACAAATGTAACAGTGACCATAACAGCCACACATAAAAGAAGCAGCATCATCAAGAGACCGGAAAGAGAAATAAACCGGAGATAACAAATAGAGAGAGGTTTTCTACACAAGGAACAATAGGCCACAGAGAGAATGGTGTCGAACAAAACATGCACTTTAAAATGGAACAGTCAAAGCAGTATCTCAGAAAACTAGAACTTTTCACACACAAAAATACTAAAACAATTGTTGCCCATAATCGACACCACTCTGAGACAAAAAAAGAAATGGTGGAAAACCAAAAACAAGTAATGTGAAAATTACAAGGAAAGATGGAAGAAGAGCAGAATCAGAATATTGGAGCAATATAGGTTTTTATGTGTGTGCAAATGGGGCACACACCCCAGGATTCCAACCCTGGGTGGGGGCACCTACTGCCCAACTTTGGGGGTTGGCACTGCTTGGGGGTGGGGGTGGAACTTCATGGTATGTGGTCAATTCACAAGACCAGAAAACATTTTGCTTTCTTTGGGCCTCATTACGACCCAGGCGGTAAGTTACCGCCTGGGCCGTGACTTTACCACCATGGCGTAAACTACGTTTACGCCATGGTGGTTGGCGGACTTACCGCCCCATTCCGACCTTGGCGGGGCGGTAAGTCCCCAATCCCCATTTACCCTTCCCCATTCCCATTTTTGCCCCATAGGGCATAATGGGAGTGGGGAAGGCGTTAATTAACGCCACCGTAAATTACGGTGGCGTAATTAACTCCATGGTCCCTTAGCGCCATGGATTTTAACACCTGCTAAAAGCAGGTGTTAAAAGCACCATGGCGCTAGGGGACCTCGTAATTGGCGGTAAGGGGTCGGCGCAGCTAACGCTGGCGTAAACCCCTTACCGCCAGGGTCGTAATGAGGCCCTTTATGTCTTTCTCTCATTTGCATCATCATTTAGAAACTGAAAGGAACATATTCTGTCTGCAGGCACATTTGATACACACAAAACAAGCATTGGCAATGGCAATGGCAACAGTTTAGGCTTTTGTGTAGGCATGGAAAAGGCACTTGCCAGGCACTGCTTAGTGATATGATATGATAGTTTATTTATATAGCGCCTATACACAATGTGTTTCAAAGCGTTTCAAGGCAAGGGGGAACAAGGGAAAATACTATGACATTCTTTTTTTTTTTAACAAGTTATGTTTTATTGAAATCTCGATTAACATGAGATACAGCTGATATAACACAAACATAATGGAGCATTAGAATGTGTCATGGCATCAAAACTTCATTTTTAAATGTATAACTGTGTACCTGTTTCGCTTAGAAAAACTAATACACATGTGGATAAAAGTTGAGTTGACAAAATAAACCGAGAAGGAAGAGAGTGGAAGTGCAGAAAAACAGAAAAAAAGGACACACAATCACGTCAAGTACATCATGCCCAAGTCAAGTACATCATGCCAATCATCACAAGTTCAAAAGGTGCTTCAAAAGTCTTGGCTGGAAAAACATTTGTCCTCTATCTGCACACATAGTCCAACAACAGGCCGCATGCGCAGGAAAACTTAGACAATTTCCCCTCAACTGTGGCTGTGAGCTTATCCATCCCTAGTAATTCCCACACTTTTACCCACCAATACGCTATCTGTGGTGCCTCCATGTCTTTCCTAAAGCATGCCCGTGTGAGTCGTGCTGCCGAGAGCAGTTGTGAGAATAGCTCAGCCCTGGGACCAGACATCGGGAAGGATCCCACCTCAGGAACGTCACCTAGCAGCATGATTTGTGGGTCCATGGGGAGAAAGGCGCCAGAGATCTCTTTAATCTTGAATCTTATCTCCAACCAAAAGGATTGTATGATTGGGCAGTGCCACCATAAGTGGGCTAGGTCACCCTGTCCCCCGCACCCGTACCTGCATGTGTCTGGGTAAGCCGGATTCATTGCATGCAGTCGATGTGGGGCTAGGTACCAATGAAAACAAAGTTTAAAGGCCCCTTCTTTCAGGGTGGGAGAGGGAGGTCTTATGGGATCTACCCCATATCCTTTGCCAAGATTCCCCGGAATTCTCCACCCCCAATTCCCTCTCCTACACTGTTATGTAGGGGAGTTTCTCTTCCGCTGGTGTATTTCTAGGAGACTATAACAGGTGGCTATTCTATGAGCCTGTTGTCCTTCCAGGACTGTATGTTCTATTCCTATTGGGTTTCTAGTGGATACCTGTTTTACGGCCGGATGATCACTCAATGGCGAAGCTGTATATATTGAAATTGTTCAGTTTCCTGGAGTTTGAATTTCTCTTTACATTGTTCAAAGGATAGAGGTGGGTGGTCCTCTTATAAGTCTCGTAGTCTCAGGGGTTTGTCCCATGACCAGAGTCGATAGGAATTAGCCCAAGGCCGGGGGTGAAGTCTGGATTTTAAGTGATAGGCAAGAGGGGGCCGAGGCCCAACACAAACCCTCATTGCACACAGGCTTTGTCCCAGCATTGGAGTGTTGTTATTGTTGTGGTTAATATAGGGTCTTGTTGGTTACGCGCTTCCCTTGGGAGAAATGGGAGACAATTCAGGGGGAAATGAGTTGCTGCCTGCTCAATGTCATGCCACGCAGGAGGTTCAGTTGTTTACGTCCAGCTTAGCATTGCAGCTACTTGGGCTGCTCGGTAGTATTGCGTGATTGAAGGAAGCCACAAGTCACCCTGCATGTTCCCTCTCATGAAGAGCTTACAAGGGAGTCTGGGTTTTTTACCTTTCCATACAAATTGGCCTATTGACTTCTGTAGCTCATGAAGATCCCATTCTGGGATCATTACTGGTGGGGCGTGAAAAGTGTATAGTAGTCTTGGGAGGAGAAACATTTTGACTGCGCTGACATAACCCAGGCAATATATCTCTTGCGAGACCCACCTTTGGAGCCATTCCTTGGCGTCCTTCAAGATATCGGGAATATTAGCCTTCATTAGCCCTGCATATGTTGGAGTCAGCTTTATTCCGAGATAGTGGATATCTGTGGTCGCCCAGCAGAAGGGAAATGTTCTCTGAAATGTTGCCAGGGTGGCAGCGGATTCCGACATGCCCATACCCATACCCATTGATGTTGCAGGGTTTGCCACAAGCCCAGAGACCAATGTGAAATGGGCTAGTAAAACCATGAGGATGGGGAGAGAACTGAGTGCGTTATTTAGGAAGCAAAGCACATCATCTCCATATAAAGCGATTTTATACAGGCCATAAACAGTAAGGATGTGAAATTAACTATTGTACTTGGCCAGACAATATTTCAGATAGTGCAAGAGCTAAGACATAGATAAGGAAGGGAGGGTGAAGGAAATGGAAACAGACAGGCAACTACCATACTAGGCCTGAAAAAATGTATTGTAGAGCCAGAGAAAAACGAAAGGTGAAGGAGAGGGGTGAAGAAAGGGAGAGGAGGAACAATACAAGCAACTATCGTACTAGGCCTGACGACATTTCAGATAGTGCTGGAGGGGGGACAAGTAAGGGGAAGGGGAGGAGACAGTGGTATTAGCTGGCCATTTATGGTAGCAGGTGCAAATTGGTGTGGGTAACTGGGCCTGTAATAGCAGTGCCTGGCAAATGCCTAATACTTGTACACAAGCCAAAGATGTTGGTTCTGCCAATGCTTGTTTTTAACAGGAATTCAGTGAAGGATATGCACAGTGCTCATCAATTCAGTGGCTGAAGGCAGATCTGGTTGACATTTTTATTACACCAGTAGCGTGTTTATCATTCCGATTTAGGGCCCGATTCATGGAATTTTTAATAAAGTGCAAGGTGAAGTTTCACTGGTGCAGTGGAATCTGTACTTTTGCAGTGCAAAAATAAACTTTGCACTGCTCCATGAATCAAAGTGTTTGTTGTCAGTGCAAAGTAATTTGCGCTAGTGAAAAGTCACTTTGCACCGTGCAAAAAGTGCCATGCATCAGGCCCCAAGTCATTAACTGTCAGAAGACTGCTTTAAAAAAATACTGGCAAGCAATTTGAGAGCAATGCTTGATGGTAAGTCTTAATTAAAGTCAGCGGGAAGAGTTCCCACAAGGAGGTGTTTTGGGTGGAGAGGCACAGGAACTAGGTGGGAATGACCATAGGGATTAGCATAAACATGGGGAGACAATGGGTAGGCAAATAACCAAACAACACCTTCAAGCATTGTGTCCCTCCTCATATGTCATTTCTCTTTATCTGCACTCTAATGCAATAGTTTTGGCTTATAGGTGGTGCTTAAGTGTCACATAATGGAGCAAACTAATAAACAGTAATGATGATTGACATGGAGGTGCTCATGTCGTCTGATGTTTCTGCACTCATATTGTCTGATGTCCCCTCCTTGCACTGACACAATCATTTGTCACTGTTCTCTCCACCTTCCCTGACTGCTGGGTATGGCTGTGGGTGTGGAAGTGAGTGAGCGCAACTGCACGAGTCACACAGCCAAACAGCGTGAGAGCCCATACTTTGAGTGGCAGCAGGCCCTGGCATCTATTCTGATTCCAGCCTGCCTCTGATCGGATGCTTCCCCTCCTCCTTTGCTGGTGGCCCACTGCAGTAACTTGCCTGAGGCTGCTGCTCTGCCTCTGCCCGCCATCAGCGTATGGTGTTGCAGGTCGCTGTTACTGTTTGTCTGCTGCCCATGATCAGCACTTTCACTTTGCTGCCTACAGTCTGCCTGCCACAGAATGTCAGACAGCCAGGAGCTTGTTGAGCTCTCTCTCACGAGTTGCTCCTCCTGAAGGCATGACAGAAGGGAGACAAACCGTCATCAAATTGTGGAAGGTACGTACATTCATCATCCAGGCCTGCCCATCACAATGGGGATGCCAGTGAAGGAGCAATCTGCCCTGGGCCATGCAAGGCAGGGCAGCTTCACAGGGTGGGTGTTTGTCATTTGATGTGTTGTAGGTTATAATTTGCATAGCCCTTCTGGGGTATCTGGCCAAGTCTCAGTGATGCTGAATTTTTATGTGTGGCCTAGTGCCCAATTTCTGAGCTTAGCATGCAGGCATCTCGATTTGAATCCTGGCTTCAGTACCTGATCAGCACAGTGTTATTCTGGACCAATCTCTGCATCTCCCTGTGTCTAAAAGTGCAATTCCGTGGAATGTGTTGTGAAACAGTAACTACCAGCTGCTGTGCTGCCGTGTTCTAATATCGTCCCATCACTTGTAAGATTCTCTAATTTGGCCTAGACAGCCCCGAGGCTAGATTGTTATGCTCACGGCAGCTCATGTTTGAGGGGCCCTGCTGCCATCTATCTCAAATATCAGCTTTTATCCAGCAGACGGGCAGTAATAGTTCACCTTTTAAATTATGTTGGATTTTTAATAATCTGTACAAAAATATACACAAAGTTAAAGGAAAAGAAAATGGGGCGCTGAGTTCTTTACCTTCCAGGACACTGTTTCTGAGCCCCACCAGGGCTGATTTAGCATTTCAGTTTAAAGTGCCTGAAATAACATGCCTCTTGATTAAAATAAAGTGCTTGTCTGAGGAAGAAATGCCATTGCCACATTGGGGGAAGGAGTCTGAGGATGTCATTGGCAAGTCCTCAGTTTAGTGGAAAGTAAGCTCCTCTCTCCACAGGGTCTGTTAATAAGTGTCCGTGTTCAGGATTCCGATTGGTCCAGAGGGTGGCGTGATGTCCGTGGACACGCAACGTGCCTGCTGATTGGTTGGTGAAAAGCGTAATGTGTATCATATTTTTCTGAAACGACCGCCATGTTCTATCCGCGGACAGCCACGGCTGTCCGCAGACAGCACAGCGGGGAACAGAGCAGGGATCATGTTTTGGGTTATTTGGTGTTGGGAAGAGGCACTGGGAGGGGTGGGGGAGTGAAAGAAAGATGATATGGGGCTATTTGTTTAGGTGGAAGAAGAGTGTGTGGGGCACAGCAATCCACGGACACCACGGTAGTCTACGGACAGGGCCTTGGGTGGCCGGCTTATATGATCACTGCAGACAGGCTTTATTAGGGTAGGGGAGTGGAATGTAGATGATATGAGGATGTTTGCATAGGTTAAAAATAGTCCATGCACCTGAGAATCTAGGCACTGGCACAACTAGCACAGTATAATACGGCCATACAACCAAGAATCTGGCCACAAACATTGTAGTATTAAGTGTTTGGTGGGCAGTTGGAGAAACACATTTGGGGTTTTCTGGCGACTACAAGAGGGCTTGTTATAGTAGTGGAGTGCGATCTAGATGATATAGCGATATTGCCATTGGTGAAAAATATGGTTGGCAGTCTATTTTGATTTCTGCAGATGGTGTTTGAATTGGGAAGTTAAGGGCATGTTGTGGTGTTTTGGTTGTTGCCAGTGGCCAGATTCTTGGGCGCATGGCCGTATTATGCTGTGTTGGTTGTGGCCAGTGCCTAGATTCTTGGGTGCAGTTCATGAAGGATAAAAAAAAAAGTTCATTTATTTGACATTACATGTCACACTATGTTTGTTTGAAGTCTGCAGTACTTAAAGGAATGTTTAAGGTGCACAATTAAGTGTATTGTTGTTACAAGCAGTGTTACAGTAGGAAGAATTGTACTGGTGTACACGTTTTGCTTTTCGAAAGTGCTGGTTGTATGGCTGCTGTTAGATAGAAGTTGGTGTTTTCTAACTGCTGATCGTTTTACAGTTTTCTTGGGTATCATTTGAACCACTTTTATTTATGTTGGTGGATTTGAACTCTTTCACTATTGGAAAGTATTATTGCAGTATTATGGGTGCAGTTAGATACCAGCTGGTGTATTCTAACTGTTGATAGTTTCACAGTTTTGTGGCTAAAGTGTGTAGACACTCATAATGAGTACATTTTAAGTACTATGGGTGAAACAACATTAGTGTGTGTTTTGCACAGTTGTTATTTCTATAGTCATTGGGTCATTGAGGAAAACAATCTATATAGTGTTATCAGACATGCACTAAATTTACATCTGTTGGCATATTGAAACTGTTTCCCATTTCACAAACAGTATTGTAGCACTGTGGATGTAGTTAGATACCAGTGACTTATTCTAATTGATCATAGTTTTACAGTTGAGAACTGTAATTTCTGAAGCACTTAGATATATATTGGTGTCCAAAGTGCACTAATTTACAATAGGTTTACAAGTCAGTGACAAACTGTAGGTTTAAGTAATATTAAGTAGGCACTTGTTAGATTTGATGGTAATCTATGTTTCAGAGTAATGGAAGTGTCATTGCACTCAAACCAACCACATCTTTTTTTATGTATGCAGTATAGTGACTTGCAGTGGTTGTGGCACCAGTGTGGTAGATTATTCCTACTGTTGTGAAGGTTTTCTTGCCAAGAGATACATGCCTGTATGTGAAGCTAGTAAGCTTGTAGTTGCTTTTGGTACCATCTACGTTGTACCTTAAAAGCATTACTATTACATATTGGCTATTTGAGTTTATGTGTCAGGTCGAGCGATTGTCTGAATTGCAAACATGCAGTGATTTGCATTTTGCACCAACTGATGAAATGGAATGGATTCACAATTAGGTACAGATACACACACAAATCGTTCATTAGGGACCTACTCCGGTGCAACATGGTTACAGAGAGCATGTATGCTTCCACATGTATGAAATCTGGAAGATTTCATTTATAGGTATATTTTTGCTTTCCAGTACTTGCAGTAAGTACATTAAACATTCTTGTGGATCTTCCTGTGTGTTTATGGTGAATCTTACCATACCTGCACAGTAGTTCAATTGTTACCTTATTCCTGAGACACTATAAGTGTTGTCACGATTATTTGTTACATTTCTATGAAGGACGAGCATTTGAAAACATAACTGGTCTGAGGCATTCAAGTAAATGTTTTGAACAATTGGTGGCAATTGGTACAGAAGAATGATTACTACATTTGCATAGCAAATTACACCAGTTGTGTCAGAAAATTTAAATGGACCAGAGAGTTCTGTCTCTGTGTCACTAGTTTTTTTAGAAGACATATTTCTCTTTGTTTGTGCTGTTATATGTGCACTTGCGTTTGCACTAGATCATTTTGTGGCTGTGCTATTTGACGGAGTAGCAGTTGTTTTTAATTTCTTTGGCAGAACTGTTGGGAGATCTTTTATATGTTCTGTTTGCATTACTTTTGTTTTAACAAGTTGACCATTTTGAGGAACGGGGTACATATCGAGATGGGGTGTGTAGAGTGCACGTAGTCGGTTGTACTCTACGATGCAAAGAATGTCAGCGTTGACTTTCTTTGCATCAAAATTGATTAGAAATAGTCCTTCAAGTGTACACAGAGCCACATAACTTATTTTTATTTATTTATTCATTTATCTATTTACAGTATTTAAACTTTTACAAATACATACATCACAGTAAAACAGAGCAAAATAAAACATACTAAATACAACTTTCAACACACATTTACACAGTGTACTGTATAAAAAATACACATTTAAAAATAAAATGGTTTAAATATTTTCTTTTGAAATTTGACCACAATAAGATTCAAATAATATCAACTTTCTGAATTGCACAACAGACATTAGCCTTAAACTTCAAAAGCTCCATAACTCCATAAAAAATGGTTCCAATTATGATGAAAATCAAACCAACTAAACATCAAATCCAATCCCAAAAAGGGGTAAAAGAGTTCTCACCCTCCACCATACCAGAAAAGAGGGGAGGGGTGGGAGGTAAGAGGTGGAGGGTGGGGGTATGCCCTTGTCCTTCCATTCATTACCGAAAAAGTATTACCTATCCCAGACCTCACACAATAAGTACATTATTTTAATATGATAAATAATTAAAACAGCAGACAAATCTGCATATCAAAAACAAACCTATACTTTCTTTCTGATGATACAGAATCCCAAGGGCAGACTTCCCCACAAACACATTCAACCCTTATTACCCCCCAATCCTATCACCCTAGCACTGTCACACAAACATTCTTTTTAATCAAACAGCACACTCTAAAGAGGGCAAAATGTACCTTTTTGTTACCAGTATTAAGACAATATGCCCAAAAGAAATCTGTTATTATATTTTCTTCACAGTACACAAAAGAGCCAAACATTGTTCTTATAACCGATTCCAGCCTAATACACTCCATAAACAAATGTTTGGCAGTCTCCAATTGGGACTTACTATTGCAAGCCCGACAAAGACGTAGCTGGCCTGGTATTGCATATCAAGCCCCTATATTACATAGTATTAGCAGTTGATTTATTCTAAGCTTCATTAAACATTGTCTAAGTACCGGACTAGGGCATCGAATAATGGATGTCTGTGCCCTCAAATAAGTATCTGTAACCATTTCCAACCCGGCATGAGACTTCAGATTATTGAGATATATATAATTCTCTGTCCAGTCCCACTGATGCAGTCTATTTGTATAAATCGTCTTTAGTACAATGAAGTTGGTTCCACATCTAAAGTCCGGAATCCAAGCCACCATTTCAAAACATTTGACCCTACCTCCAATGTAATCTTAGTCTTTATCCTTTAAGGTAATACCTCCACTAATAGCCATTAAAGACAATAATTCACATTTAGGTTTACAGTTAATTTTCAGGCACAATATACCCTGCTTTAATAAGGCCATATTTCTAAGAGATATTAAACCCAACTTGAGCCTAATGTGTTAAATCGAGGAAGATCTTGGTAGGCCTAATACTTTTCCAAAAGTATCCTTCAATGCTATCCAGCCACCTCAAATCGTCCATGGCAAATGCATGAAGTCCATATAATACCATCATACCTTCTTTAAAGACTGTGCTACCCACGCCAATCAATGCCTGATCTAGGGTTAGACCTTGCGATTTGTGAATAGTGACTGCATATGCAAGAGACAGAGAATTGTTCTCTGTGTTCATACATGTCTTTGAAAATAAGGAATCATGCTGTTGAGATTCCTATCCTTTTAACTTTTGAAAGTTTGTCAAAGTGGATGTTGACAAACTGAATGTTGTCGTCATGTGGATAAGTCTGGAAGCCAACAACTGTTTGAATTGCTCCATTAACTAAACCTTGCTCCATGTCAAGGTTATATTTCAGAATTACTCTGCAGTTTAAAAACAACATTTACATTTTCTCCAAACCTGCTGTGTTTGGAGATACATTTTTCTAAGCTATTCAGTCGTGCTGCTGCATGTTGACACATAGGGAGTGTCATGCCGTGCACTTCCAGTTTGTCTGTGGAGCTATTATGCACTATTGGTTGCATTTTTTTTTAACATTTTCTAATTGAATTGCGTACAGCTTGCTAGGGTTGGCATTAAGGACATACATTTTACATTTGTTTGTGCTAATTGTTCCATGACATCAGAAGCAGGTGTGTCATGCCCATATTGCTCATGGATGAGTCTACTATTTAAGATAGATTGTGCATCTTTAGTAAGAAGACCAGTCCTAATGTTTTTAAAAATGTTAGCATAGGTGTCGTGAACTACTAGAACGATGAGCCTACTCTAATCACTTCCTACTAGTTGGTTCAGTCGTAGCCCGTGGAAAGATGACAGAAAAAACCTTCCCCCCCAAGGGGCTTGGGTGAAAAGTCAGTGGCAGCAACAGAGCTAAGGGAAAAAATGGTAAAGTCACAAGGTCATTAATCAGATAATCAGAGCACTTGATCATAACCGTCAGCCCTCCCCCACACAACCCCACTCTTACCTGCAGTGTATGGTGAAACTGTGAAGAACCTTCTTGACAGTGATAACAGTGAGAAACCAGGTACGTGAAGGTAGAGAAGACTGAAGACTGAAGAAATGTCCCCAAGTATTGTTTTCAATGAAGAAGTTCCAAAGCACCTATCCCGAATGGCATGAGGGCACAACTAACCAGTGTGCATAACAATCCACCAGGAGCAGCAAAGCGTCCATCCAGGCAATCCAGATGTGTAGGAGGAAAACGTGACAAGAAGGGTAGAATCAACAGAGCGTCCAGTACCCTTAGTAGAGGTGAAAATGGTGCATGATATAAACCAGCTGTGTAGCATCCAAAAGGTTGAAGGAGCAAGAAAGCATAGGGCACAGTGAAGAACAGTGAAGAAATAGGGGGACAAAAAGGAGCACAGGGAGTAGTTTAGCAAAGTGAGTAAACAGTCGGACTCAGAGAGACGGATGTGAAGTAGAACGCTCTCCAGAAATAACGATGCAAACTTCCTTCCGGAATCAGACACACTTGTTGCGGTGTACAAACATGAAACCGATCAAGGCAAGAGACGAGGCAAATTTTCTAAGGGAAATCACAGAGGCGGTGTCAGGGATGAAGCAGAAGTCAGGAACTGGTAAGTTCAATAAGGGGAGGGACCTGGCGTCAGGAAACAGAGAATGCAATCCGTAGAACAGTCCAAAATCTATGTACCAAGGTATCGTAAGAAACACAGAAAAATGCAGCGCGATTTAACGAGGAAAACCACAGTTAAGGAGCGCTTGAACAGTGTTAACAGTTCATTCATATAACTTTCTGCAGTGACGGGAGGCAAGTCATGCATGAATCACGTGACAGTGTTGGACTCTGTGATGCTGGGAAATGTAGTGCCTCCGGTGTCAGGATTGCATTAAACACCAAGGCAACATCCAGGTACTGCTGACAGAATGGTGGGACACTGAATTTATACTCTGGGTCATAGCAATAGGTGAGGTCTGCAGACTGACGCATGTTTTGCGTTTGTTCTCTGTATTGGAAATTTTGCCAGAGATTTACATTTCATATGCTGCCAATTTTGTTGCTGCATTGTTTGTGTCCTAAGATTTTAAAAATAGGTTCACCTTTCACTGGTGTTAATTGTAGGAGATCTCCAAAAACATTAATGTGTTTTCCTCCAAAGAGTTCTTCGTAGTCCGTTTTAAGGACTTCTTGTAATCTGAGGTGAATTAAAGCCAACATTAGATTCGAGACGATGCTCACCACATCTATTAGGAGCATTTTCATATGTTTCCGAATTCTGCGTAGTTCAGTAGCAGCTTCTGTTCATAGTTTGTAGTACTATAATTTGATTTGGTGTTCTACTGGAAGGAGCAGTAATCGGTGTAAAGTAGCACCTCCTAAGAGGTAGGCTGCTATGGGGGCTGTTACAACAGTGGAAAGCTTGTTGTTTGCTAACTTTTGGAGAAATTTGCTGATGATTTTTATTAAGAATGTTTTGCCTGAACCATCTTCACTACTTACATAGAGGAGTACAGGTTTATAATTTTGACAGCTACATGTTTTACTTTCATGCTGCAAACCATGTTCAATTTCTTTAGTCACTTCTAGGAAAATGCTAAGGTGCTTATCATTGATACTTGGCGTTTTCTACTTCAATTATGGATAATTCTGCTTAATTTACTATGAGTAGTTCTCCAAGTGGTTCTTGGCTTCCTGTAACAGAAGGCTGACTGTACTTTTGAGTGTCTTCATTTAGTTGTGCTTCAACTTCTTCCTCTTGTTGGCATTCATTGTCTAACATGTTTTTGTATTGCTTGAAATTAACATTTGCCATACTGTTTCATTTGCATTGAAAGCAGCTTTAAATGAGTCATGGGTGCCCAATAAATCTTTGTCTTTTCTCCATAGTTTAAAACGTTGGAGTAGAGACATATAATTAAGTTCTCTATTTTAAGGAGTTTTAAATGATAACTTTATATGATTAATTAGGCTGGGTTTGATAAGTTTAACGAGGCTGCCTTCACAAGTTTTCACTATGTATTTTCCATTTTTTTCATCTGGTTTAATATTATTCTTGTAGGAGAAATGTTGGGCTATGCGGGATAGGCACATGTTTTCCAAAGCAGTACTTCTGTTTGGGTGGTATTTGTCTAATACATTGTTTTGCAAAATATCCTGTCTGTTGGGATCATTTTTGGCTATTGTTTCAATGTGTTGGTATGATTAGAGCACTTTTTTCTGGATGCAGCAGGACCAAGGCTTAGCTAGACTAAGCGTTCAGATTTGCCATATAAGGCTGTGCCTCTTGAATGGTCTGCAGCTTCGTAGAATCAACATTCTCTATGGGAGAGCATTTTTATGCCAAAGTTGTACCATTTTTGTGACAGTGTTTAGTCAGATGATATGTCATTCCAGAGGTTTTTAGCTCTGTTCTCCCAGCTTTGAATGTAGGCTGTGACATATCTTGCAACAGTAGTGGAATTGTCTGCAATGTATTATACATCTATGTTTACATTCCATAAGAAGGCAATGATTGCATTGTAATCATTGATGTGCTTTGAAGTTTAATTTCTTTTAATGCAGTATGTGTTTTTAGGCAATTTGCCTTTCATACTGTGTCTAACAGAAGACATTAAGCTGTTTACTTGTCCTTCAGTTCAAACTGGTCTAGGGAAACAGAAGTGGCATTTGGTATAGTATTTGCTTTTGTTTTTATATCTGTGTCGGCAGTATTTGCTACACTTATGTTTTTAGAAGCGTAAAATTTGTGTATGTAGCTCACTATGTGTGATTCATGAAGAGATGTCGCAGGTTAGATATTTGTGAATACACTTCAAAACAGTGGCATCACTGTTGTGACCAAATTTAGGAGCATCTTTTATCCTCAAAACATGTGAATGTGTGGTACTCCTCTGGATTGATATTCTTTTCTCCAAAAGAAGTGTTCCACTTCTCTGAGGGGAAGAATTGTTTTATTACAGATGAAGTGCAGCATGGGTATAAAGCGGCTGTGAAATTATCTTGATTCATTTACAGGGTCAAGAGAACAGTATCCCCTTGTGCTTTTATGTGTATCCCTTCATTGTTTTGGTTTGCTATGCGTAGGACGTTGTGCAAGTCCTCCCATGCATGTTCTGTACAACTCAAAAAGACAAACCATGTGGGTGGGTCAATCTCCCGTAGCATACACCGTACATCAGCGTGACGTCGGAACCAGTATTCTTTTGTACCACGCATGTTTGTCAAGAGATTTGTGATACTTGACTGCAAAAACTTCATCTCTGTCTTTTATCTTTTGAAGTAGTTGGGTAGCCGACATGTTTAATAAATTGGAACCTGTTTTCAAAGTATGTTCAACTCCATAACATAGAGTTGCTAGTTCACTTTCAAACAGGAGGCGGAATATGTTTTCAACGATTTGTCTGATTCTGGGGTCTTCAGAATATATTTGTAAAGTGTGATATTCTGATGCTGTTATTTGTATGCATCGTTCATCATATCTTCCTCATTTTCCTGTTGGAACGAGTAGAGGAAAGGCTTGTGCTTCTACACTTTTCTTCCATATGCTGATTGGAGAACCTTTGGTTTTACGCATTTGATATGTTTCTAGTGCATCGTCTATGGTGTCTTTGGAGTGTAATGGGTGAATTGTATACTGGTCTCAAATATTTCGTGCTGTAATAGGATCGACAAGTTCAAATTGGCTAGTTGGTGAGGAATCCTAAATTATTTTGGTGGTTTTCCTTAGGTTTTGTTCAATGATTATTTATTTGTAGTACTCATTGTTCTATTTAAGATATTGTAGGGCTTCTCTAACTTTGTTTAAGTCTACCAGTTGCTACTTTTTTTTGTCTTTCGTTGGTACACCATTCACTAGGATAATCAAAGATTGATCTATTGTCTGTTGCACTCCTAGAGTGTCTACATTTTCTTTAAGATCTAATGGCAAATAAACTACTTTGCCACAAATGCCTTTTAGTAATTCAGAAGAAGGCAATTTGGCTGTTTTGGGTTGAAGGTGTATTATAGATTTAAATGGGTGTACCGTTAACCTATAATGCTCTCCTACAAATTAAGTTTTTGGAGAGGATTTGGAAGTGGGAATATGTCCAAGTTATTAGTGATAGCACATGAAGGCATTTGGTTATTATCAAGCTTTGTATTGCAGTATGTGCATAGTATTGAGGGGTTAGTCATTTTGTATTTGTTTTCTGCTATAAGATAGAGAGTTAATTGGAATTATTGGGATTCCTCATTGTCTTCAATATTTTACATTATATCTATAGTTTTGGTGCTCTTTTTATAAAACGTTCTGTAACAACACACACATACTTTGTTTGGTACTTCGGAAGATGTGCTTTTAAACTTTGCTATTTCTTTTTTGTTTGTGTTTATTTGAAGATTGGCATTTCTAAGGTTTTTGCTACTCTTCTCTAAAGTTACTGGATTTTCTAAGTGATTTTCACTTCCAAAATATTTAATTTGGATGTGGTCTATTTGTTGAATGAGTTCTTTGGCTGTGCCATGTAGGAGTATGTTATTAAAATGTTGCAGTTCTAAAGCAGGACCTTTTGCATACTACAGTCTCTGGACAAGATTCTGTATAGTGGAATGGTGTGTTTCTGATATTTTGATGTGGTGGAAGGTGCTTTTGCAAGCAGGTCCTGAAATGCAGGCTGATGAACGTCCTTGCAGTCCAGTGTAATTGTGCACCTGACAGGAGACCATGGATTGCAAAGTTTTTATTCTCATTTTCTCTTTTACTTTCACATCGTGATTGAGGAATTGGTGTAAAGGGTTGACTGCATCATGTATGGCCTGCAGGGATACTCTGGAGTGTCTATTGTGGGGGCAGGAGTGGATGAGGAGGATGGATGATGAGGATATGACAGTGGATGTCAACCTGCTCACCCCTCCGAAAGGTACAACACTCTCGAACTGCTGCCTTGTGGTTTGACCTTAGGTGTTGCCACATGGATCTGGTCCCGTAGCTATACAGACCAGGTTTTCCATGACTGAGTAAAACTTTGCACACAGTGCATTGAAACTTGTCCGCATGTGCCTTGGGTACACCCCCCAATTGTGGTTAAAAGTCTCCACACCCAAGACTCACACTGGCAGCTGGTGACAGGAATTTCCACTACCTCGTCCTCTTCTTCCTTTTGATCCCCCTCTGCACTTCCCCTCATCAGGCCCTCCAGATGGTGGCGGTGGTGGTGGGGCAGCTGCAGTAGCCATGGATGCCATTCGGTGCCAAAAGCATGAAACCAGTGAACTGGAGAACCCAGCCCCTTTGATGAGTAGCAATTACCCTGGAGATGGGTGGGGATGCAGACTTTATTCATACATCAATAATAGAGATGACTCAATATGTTGGCAAAAGGCAGACTGTTTTAATATCAAATATCTAAAACAGGGAGCATAACGAACATCAACGAATTCACTCAAACCTCTTACTCAAACATTCTTAGCAAAAACTGAGATCTTATTAGCAATACTCGTCATCAATGATGTCTAACCTATGTGTTACCAACGTCATCCTACGCGGCAAACTACAAAAACCTATGAGTATGGGTGATTGGTTCTGAGTGAATATCTAAGTATACGATCCATACTAGTCCAAACAAGGGTGATTGGTTACTTAACATCAGGTGGGGCAACTAAGCGCTCCCCTAAAAATGACCACTATGAACGTCACTAAATACACAACATCCCATTGTTTTACACAACTGCAGGACACCTGAATATGCAGTCCCCTACAATTGGTTTGCACTGTAACCTCCGTCAGTACTTTTCCACCTACGTCTAGCAGCCTTCAGGCTGGCCATCCAGGTGCTGGTGAGTTCTCCTTAACATTAGCTTCCCACCAATTAGCATATCAATCCATCATCACCTCAGTGGTCTACTGTCAAGTAGGCCTTTGAAGCTCGTCCTTGGGAGTGTTCTTAGCTCTGAGAGATTTAGGGAGTGAGAAGCATGTGTTCTGCCCTTGTGCGCAGATGGGATCATTTTGTTAATCCAACTTCATGCTTCCATGTGATTAGAGACTATGAAATCGAGCCTTTTTTCATGAATTTAATACTATTTTTTTAATAAACCTCTGACATCCTCCTTGTTATGTTCATGCAACATGTCCTCTGAATAGGAGTTTTGTTCTTTCACACGATTTGTATCCAATGTCAGTTCACTCCAGTTTGATAAGACCTTGGCTTCTTTGGCTCAACCAGCCTCAACTGCTAAGATTCACTTTGTAATTCAATTTGCTTTTTAATTGCGACACACTAAAAATAAGGCATTCTAGCTACTGTCCAGCAATACAACAATGGAAACATCCATCCTTTACTTATCCATATGCATATATATTTATATTGGTGCTTGCCGCAATCTATTCACTGTAAAGCCAGTTTTAAGATTACTTTGTCTACTTGTGTTTCTTTTACATCTGTACACGTGTAAAATGACTTGATATCTTCACCTGTTTCTGTGGCATAAGCTTCTTCATCTTGATCCCACTTATCGTTGATACTTTCTTGATGCTTTATAGAATATCTGCATTCTCTGGTCTCTGCATCTCTTCTAGGCACGTCATCTCAGTTCTGTGTAACATATACTGGCAATGGATGATGGCGTTACCATTGGTCCTTGCCGTTTATTGGCTCTGCTTCTTTAGGGATTTCATTCAAATGACCATCATATTTTCTTGTATGCAGGTATGGTTTTCTCAAAGGGAACCTTGCCTCCAGGAGTCTCTTTGCTGTCTGTATTGTCTGTGGTACCGAACAGAGTCCATACTGTGCCTTTTGTTTGTTCAACTGTTCTGCGTATGTCACATACTCTGGTTTCCAGCACACAGGTAAAAGGGACGCGACGGTTGAGATAGTAGTACTTGGCCCCTCCTCTACACCTGAAACAGCAATCTGCAGCAGGTGCTCAGACCTGGACAGCCAGAAACACAATGAGAAGCAGCAGTGGGATGTGTCCTTTTATAGGGGTTCTGTCTGCAGACCGTGCAGCGGTCCACAGACACTTTTGAGCCTCAGGAATGGCAAAAAAGTTGAAAAAGTAAATAGATCAATGAGGACATGGTCTAGGACCTCTGCAAGGGTGATGTCTCAGCTTAAAATACCCTGGATTGGCCAAAATACACTTATCCGCGGATAGGACAGCTGTCCGCTAGACACTTATTGCGGGGGTTGTGGTGTAAGCATGCGCCCAGGTGTCTGCAGGACTGGGGTGAGCCCCCAGGACTAATTTAAAGTGCAACACTTTCAGCATATAGTTCCGGACAGGTGCAGTGTTCAGAGGCACAGCAAGATGTGCATGTGCCCAGGTGTCCGTAGGACAAGATTGGCTGCCCCAAACTAATTAAAATTGCATCACGACTTTACTGACATCTCCAGACAGACGCAGTGTTCGTAGGGCACAGGGCATGGGATGCGCATGCACCCATGTGTCCGCAGGCCAGGGATGGGAGCCATAAACTAATTACAGAGTGTGTCACGATTTTGCAGACAGCTGTGGGCAGAAGTGGTGTTCAGAGGGTACAGGGGATCGGATGCGCATGCGCCCAGGTGTCCCCAGGACAGGGATGGGACCCCCAAACTAATTAAAAGTGTGTCATGACTTTACAGACACCTCGGGACAGGCAGTGTGTTTGTAGGGCACAGGACGCGCATGCGCCTAGGTGTCCGCAGGACAGGGGCCAGACCTCCGAACCATATAAAAGTGTGTCATGACTTTGTAGACAAGGCGCCCCTCTGCGAGAACGAACACGGCCCATTGACCCATTGACCCATTCTTTGGGAAGGTATCCACTCGAGAGCATGCAGCCATACTTTAGCTCACTGTACCTTTCGCAGATGGAAAATGTCCATTTGCATATCAGTCTTTGTCCCACCAACATAGGGACTCTCGAGTGGGTACCTTCCCAAAGAACAGGTAATTTAGCTGTGTTCATTCTCGCAGAGCGGCGCCTATGGACTATGTTTTGATTGGTTAAGGCACCTAGGTGTAGCCTCCCTATGTTTCTAAGGGTTATCCAGATGTAGACCCCTTGCTCACTGTGCTCAGAGAGGCACAGCTCCACCTCACTGATGAGGTCCAACAAGGCTGAAACACGTGTACGGTGTTGCTGTTGGAACTCTTGTTCAGAAGAGAATTGTAATAGCATTTTGGTGCTGTATTTCCCATGTGGGCAGGACAAAGACTGATATGCAAATGGATATTTAGCTTCTGTGAAGGGTACAGTGAGCTTAAATGTGGCTGCAGACTCTCGAGTGGGTATCTTCCCAAAGAACAGGTCATTTAGCCGTGTTTATTCTTGCAGAGGGGTGCCTATGGGCTATTTTTTGATATGTTTGTATTGTACATTTATTATGTTTTAACCAATTTCTTTTAAGTTATATTGTACTTTTGAAGTGCACCTGCTGCCTAAATGTGCTACAATTAGGACAATCCATGGCCTGGTCCCAGAGCTTGGACATGTCTTCCCTTTTACAGTATCTAATCCATACCCATTGAGACAAAGTGAACGAACCCTACCAGCATGGCCACCAACAGCAGGAGAAAAAAGCACATGAACCACACATGGCACATCATACACCAAGCGACCCATCAACCTCCAGCACTTTTACACCATCCGCTACAGTACCAGTGCCGCAACCAGGTCCATCTGTGGTGGCCCCTCCAGGAGCAGGCTCGACTGTACCATCCTCCTCAGGCACCCAACCTGCTGCCATTGTTCTGTCTGCGAATCTAAACAAGTGCATGGATCAATGCCTTGAATGCCACAAAAGAATAATCTTGGTCGGCACCACCGCAAGTTCATTTTTTGTAAGTGATGTTTTTCTCATGTATAGGTAAATGTTAAAAAACAAAAAATGCCACAACTACAAAAAAATAATATTATATGTTGTTATATAATTGTTTAGAATGTTAAACTTAAATCTGCTGCTGCCAAAAGGAAAGGACCAGAAAACAAGCCTTCTCTGCCTTTTCCCCCCTGACTATGGAACCTCCTCACTGTAAACATCAGACTTTCCCCCCACTCGCCTACAGTTCAGAAAAGAACTCACGATCCACAAGGAGTCTTCCCTCTGCAACACCTAGGCCATCAGGGCACCCAAGCGCCACCTGACTTGCTAGACTCCGTCTGCCCATCTCCTCCCTGCCACCCTGCATAGCTGTACCCCTCCTATTTGTCCTTCTTTATCCTACCCCCACTGTATGTATGTTGTGTTGTTACCTCTGAAAAGCACTCTGTTATGCATCTCTACTGTTGCATATTTCTGTAAAGCACTCCATTGCTTCTTGAAGCTAGGTCGTACCATAGTAATAATAATAATAATGTAATAATAATAATAATAATAATTCATGTTTCTTACCCAATTTTTTTCCCTCCTAGGTTTCCAATCTCCTCCTGCCCTAAACCCCCAAACAGTTCTTGTTAGAACCACCTCAAAAAATGATCAAATAGATCTAAAACACAAATTGCACAAACGGATTTATGTAACACACATGGGCCTTTTTTTTTTACTTCCCTTCTCTGTGATTACTACCTTCAAGAATTTCCACCTGGAATACCAGAGTATTTTTTAGTTATGCGCTAAATGGGTAATTATCGTAAATCAAATATTCTTCTCTGGCTTGTTTGCTCCTAACTGTGGTTCCCATTCCTGTAATCGCCAAACTCCATCAACTTGATTGTTCCTCCCCAACCATCCCATGACCCCCTTTAAAAACATGGTTTGTATGATGCATAGGGGAGTGACTGCTGTCCTACAAGATATATGCAATATGTTCATACACATACCATAGGGCTGATCTATGAAGTAAAACCATTGCATTGACTTTTGCAAAAATGATAGTGCTAAAAAAGTTTCACTTGTTGGATGGATTAAGTGAACATTCTCTGGGACATTGCCCCATCAAGCTGAAATATTTGGGACACATTCGTCAAAAAGGTTGAAAAGTGATTAAACAAAGAAAAAAGGTGTTTTCGTGTTCTCCCATTCATTTTCCTGAAGAGGAAAATGTACTTTCATTGAACACTTGAGCAGCAAACACACTTAATTGGATTGGCCCGCAAAGCAGTGCAGATATTTCTTCATGTGGTTTGGTTTAAATCCATGTAATGGTTTTTTAAACATTTGACAGAGAATGGAGCGACCTTTAGCCCATAGGATCTTTTAGATATCTCAGTTGTGCATAGCAGCAACTGAACGTTTTCAGAAATGAAAAGCTGGCATCCTTTTTTCATTGATGTGGGCCATTTCCCTTGGAATTTGGCAGTACATTTGTTAAACATGTGCAGGAGATTTGTAGCAAAATCTCATGAGATCAAAGGCATCGTCACAGTTAATCTTTACAGAATGGCCCTCATTTCAAAATTGCCAGTAAGTGGCAAAAGTGACGGTAAAACCACTACTGCTACTTTTACCACTCTGCCAAATCAGGGGTCCCAGAAAATGGGAGCTAATCCCACCGGCAGAATTATCCCCGGCAGAATTATTGCAAGTGGAATTAGCACCCAAAAAACTGCGGAATTAGCCCTGCAAGTAAATTCACAGTAGGAATAACCAACAGAAATACAAATGAAAAACCACCACAACAAAGTGGAAATACTGCAGAAATACTCTCAAACATTGGCAGTAATTCTGCCAAAAACACAGTGCAGTTACATTATTTCTAAAAGGTGGAGGTTAAAACGTCCAGATGTTGGAAATGAAAACCCAAGTGCCAATATTTGCCAACAGAAGTGTATTTAAGTTGAACACCTTTCCCAAACACACTTTCAAGCAACATGCAACCTTAACCACACATTAATTAAGGAATCCACTGCCTACTTCTGTTCATAGAGTTTTAGCAGCATGCAAAGTCACAGCAGGTTGGGAAAGATACAGGAAACAGAAAGGTGAAGTAGAAGTGGGTTGCGGAGGCTGGACAACCCATGTGTCCATCCGTCCCCATGGACAGTGACTGACGAACAATTATTTTCAGTATAGTGCTTGGACTGGAGCAGCATTGCTGACTTGCTAATCCCGATAGAGGCTGATCTCCAATTCACCATCACGTTCAGAACTACTACCATACCCCTAATGAAGTTGGTATCTGTCTTTCACTTTTGGGCTAAAAGCGCATTCCAACATACTGTGGAATGTTGAATGGTATGTCCAAGACAACATTCTGAAAAGTGCAGGAGCAAGTATTGGATGCGCTCACGAGGCATGCCCATCAGTGCATCTATCTGCCCACGAGCCAGACCCAGGTGCACACTGCAATTACATGTTTCTACACCATCACCCATTTCCCTCTAAGTGGGCATGGCAGAGATGGAGCTGCACTGCTGCAGTGTGGGGGTGATGGCCATCAGGACATCCTCAGTACTGGCTGACATAGCCTCAGTCAGTTCCCACATCCTCTGCCCAACCAGGGTCATAGCATCTATGCCAACAGCTATGCACCTGCTCTGATGTCTATTGTGCTGGTCACCTGCCTTGATGCCCCATGCACACCATCCCTCATGGCCTGAGGCCCAGTTGTTCCTTGGCGGCTATTCATTCCATAAGCTCCACCACTGTTCTATGTCATTGAGCCACTCTCAAATCGAGGTCAGGGTGATCTGGGGTAACAGGGATGATGTATCAAGCCTGATGGACATGCAACATGCACAGGTGTGCCATTGTGCATGGTATGTCTCAGACAGCCTTCTGAAAAGTGCTCGAGCAAATATCAGATGCGCTCATGAGGCATGCCCATCAGTGCATTTCTCTGCCCACGACACGACAAGGCCTAGGTGAAAACTGCAATGACGTGTTTCTATGTCATTGCACATTTCCCTAATGTCATAGCAGAACTCAACATGTGACATCGGTGCCCTCAAGCAGTGAAGACTGCATATTGGAATCGGAAATTTCCAGGTAACACGTGATGCAGATCTCACCATAAGCCACTTTTGGGTCAAATTCCCAAGTTCCACACATGATGCTATGGTCTTGAGGAAGAGCACTCTCCCTGCATATGTGAACACAGAGAACAGCGTATATGGCATTTGGATAAGTAGTAAATATGACACTGATGTAGCACAGTGGCACAATGCGGCACAGGCATGACAACAAATTGAGGAAATCCTCAAGTACCATAATCCCAATGCCATGTAGCATTGAACAGTCCATGGCACATCACACATCTAGCGCTGGCCACAGAGTCACCTGAAAATATTCTGTAGGTGATCCTGGCATGCATGAAAGCCAGCACACAATTCCTGGGAACAATCAATGACCAAATGCAACAAGCCTTTCAGGGCCAATTCACAGGAATAGGCTAGTAAATGCCCCATGCCCATTGCCATAGTAGAAACTTCATGTGTGATGCCCAAATGGAGAGAAACACATGAACAATAATGTAGGACAAGGTTCAGTAGCCTGCTTCTGGCCATTTAAAGCCACTTCTCCCAACCCCAGTGAAGTATAAAGTGTCACTGTGTCACACTTATGAGCACACATTGGCCACCACAGAATAATGATTGAAAGTAGCATTTAGAAGACAAACTCATGTTCAACACTGTCTTTTCTACCTGCTGTTGGTGACTCAGGCTATCTTCTACTACCATGGTAGATGACACCAGTGATGAACCCTGGTACATCCCAGGAAACAGCGTATAATGTGGCACACACAAGGATAAGTACATGCATTGAATGCATATTTTGACTTCAAAAGGAAAGGTTCAGGTGCCTTAACCAGGCAGGTGGGGCACTCATGTACAGAACAGCAAAAGTAGGAACAATTGTCGTCACTTGTACAATCCTGCACACCATGTGCACACGGCAGAATATCCCCATGCCTCCAGATCAGAACAATGCAGCCCCTGACTAAGATGATGTAGATTCAGGTGACAACAGGATACCAAACAATAGACACGAGCAACTGAGAGAAGGACTCATTGTCCATCAGGAGCTACTGTACAACTATTTTTCAAACCACACATATGCACCTGTCACTGTACTGTAATCGTACACTGTATACACATGTTTCACTGTAGTGTAATAATCACTCGGTCAATTGCCTGCAGTCCAAAGTGATTTATTGCAGAAATACCCACTCTCATCCACAACATCCACAAACTCCCCCCACCCTCGTCCCTAAAATCAATGACGTCTCACCATCCTCATCCCTAAAACCAATTCCTTCCCACCACCCCCATGTCCAACATGAAAGCCCTCCTACCACCATCCTCCTCAGCACCAATACTCTCTCACCACCCTCATCCGAAACAGAATGACAGTGACATTTCCATGTCTACTTTTGCTTGCCCTGTCCTGGTGCAGGTGATGGGGAGTGATAGAGTTATCTCTGTAATCTCAGTACCAGATTGTTGAAGAGAAAACTCTCAGTGGGCATGGCAGAGCTGGAGCGGTCAGTATCCCCCCTGATGTGCTGCAGTGTGGGGTTGATGGCCCACAGGACAGCCTCATTTCTGGCTGGCATGGCCTCAATCAGTTCCCACATCCTCTGCCCAACCAGGGTGATATCATCTGTGCCATCAGCTATGCACCTGCTCTGCATATCTATTGCGCTGGTCACCCACCTTGATGCCCCATGCAGAGCTGTCGTCATGGCCTCAAGCCCAGGTGTTCCTTGGCTCTTCATTCAATAAGCTCCTACCACTGTTCTTTGTCACTGAGCCACTCTCAAATCATGGTCAGGGTGATCTGGGGTACCTGGGATGATGTATCAAGATCGATCAATGTGCAACATTTGCATGTGTGCCATTGCCATCAGTGACATTTTCGTACTCATCTTCAGGGTGCCACATATTGCACAATGACTGGATACAGGTGAGGGAGTGTTGGGGAAAATAGACCGAAGGAGAAGGGGAGAGGCGTCTGGCAGATTAATTCCCTCGCTGTCTGTGAAAGATTGATCTATTGGCTGTTGTACACCTAGAGTTTGTACATTCATTTTCTTTAGGATCTAGTGGCAAATAAACTACTTTGCTACAGATGCCCTTTAGTAACTCAGATGGAGGCAATTTGGCTGTTTTCGGTTGAAGGCATATTATAGCTTGAAATGAGTTTACTGTTCAGATTATAAGGCTCTCAAACAAATGAAGTTGCTGGAGAGCGTTTGGAAGTGAGAATATTTCTAGGTTTTTAGTGATAGCACATGGTGGCATTTGGTTACTGTCAAGCTTTGTGTTGCAGGACATGAAAACTGTTGATGGGTCACTTATTTTGTGTTTATTTTCGGCTGTTAGATAGAAAACTTATTGGAAGCATTGGGATTCCTCATTGTCCTCTATTTTGTAGGGCATATCTACTATTTTTGTGTTCTGTTTATAAAAAGTTCTGCGACAGCAGACACATACTTGTTCTGGTATTTCTGCCGATGTTTCGTGAAATGTAGCTAGTTCTTTTTTGTACGTGTTTGTTATAAGGTCAAGTTCAGTTCCAAAGTATTCTATTGTGATCTATTTCTCGAAGGAGTTCTTTGGCTGTTCCATCTAGGAAAATGTTATTTAAATTTTGCAGTTCTAGAGCAGGTCTTTTTGCATAGCATAGTCTGCACATGATTCTGTATACCCGAATGGTGTGTTGCTAACATTTTGATGTGGTGGAAGGTGCTTTTGCAAGCAGTTCCTAAAATGCATGCTAATGAATGTCCTTGAAGTCCAGTGTGGCTGTGCACTGGACAAGAGTCTATGGTTTGTAAAGCTGTCATTTTACTTTTGTCTTTCAGTTTCTCATAGTGAGTTAGGAATTGTCAGAAGGATTTAACAGATTTTTAACGTATGTTACACATTAAGCTGCATGTCCATTTGTGCACTGGACGGTTTTCTTGGGTGAAAGGAACATTTGGTTCAAAGTTTTGTTGGTTTCTTTGGCCATAATGGTGTCTCCTACCATTTCATACCCTCGGCCATTACTGTATATGGCAATTGTTTTTGTGTTTTAATTGTTTACAAGCCTCTTCATTGAAATATGGTTCTGTGCCACTTGTGCAAATCCATTCACCTTCACAGAAGTTTGAAAAGGTTTCTATATTGACATTGCACATGTTTAGAAGTACTTTTTTGTAATTTATTAGTTAATTTAGTTAATAGTGCATTTTTACTAAAGAGAAAATTGAGACCATCAATTATAGCCTTGAGGATTAGTCTCCTGCTGCAGTTTTTCAGGGTACATTGTCACTTTCTGCTGTTTTAATACGATTGTGAAGAACACTATGGCAAAATGTTTTAAATAAAATACATGTTTTGGATTGCTTTAGAGTGGCTACATTAACATTGGTAGATAAAGCGTAAGGCTCATTAATAGGTCTACTTTTGTTAGTACATCTTTTTTTACTTTTAGTTTTTGCAAGAGGGGCCTTACCTTTTTCAGTGCTGGCTGGTTTAGTTTTGTTGAGTGAGGTTACTAGCTCTTTGTTTTAATGTTTACTTTAAATACTTTTAAACGTGGACGACTATATGGCTTGCGTTTATTCTTATCTGCTCTATTTTTCTTTTCTATGGAGTAGCTTTTTAGTAGACACTTTGTTGTGAATGTTGGGAAAAAAGAAATGTTGGCTTTGAAAGTTGTGGAATGTATATGCATCTATTGTTTATGGGTATGCGGGTGTGATTGTAAAGATGAATAGAGTGCTTGTGAAGGAGCATGATGTGTGGTTGGGAAGGTTGTTAGAGTAATAGTCTGTAGAGGTGTGCTGGGCTTGGGTTAGTGAGGAAGGGAGTGGTGGTGTGATTGAATATGTAGTGTTATAATGGTGGAGTTTAGATGGGAATAGAAAGAGTGTGATTGGTGCAATATAATGAGTAAGAGTAAAGTAAATGTAGATTTGAAAAGAATACTCTAGGCTAATATATAGTGGAAGTATATTGTTACAATTAGAGAGATATAGATGGTACATTAATGTACTTACTTTGTAGGATGTGAAGGGTATTCTTGGCTCAGTAGCTATCTTCAGCAATCTTCTTATTTCCTGTAATTGTAATAGAAAGTTAGTGGGTTTATGTGGTAATGGGTAAGTACTTTTAGGAAGTGAGGTTGTTATTTATGAGGGTAGGAAGAGTTGTTGGGGAAAACAGTTAATGCAGTTGTGTCATGGGTGGTGTACTAATGTGCGTTAACTATGTTCTTAGAAGAATTGGAGTATAAGGAGTTCTGTTTCGAACTTTAGAAGGAACAGGGCAAATATGGGTGTGAGGAAAGGTGCATTCTTGGTTATTTTTGTGCTGCTGATTTTAACAAAAGAAGTGTTCTGTTTATGGTTTCATTTATTTGTATTGTGTTGTATTGTATTGTTTATAAAAAAATAGGGAAACAGTGGCCTAGTAGTAATGCAATGGTGGATTGTTGTTGCAGCAGTATTTGGTGTCTCATATTAGAGGTTGGTAAAGAAGAGTACTTTATATGTAGGGGGAAGTGTTATATATAGATACTTTGGTGGTATACAGATATGTGTGAACAGATGCAGAATGGTGGCAATGTAAGGGATGTAATGAGTGAGGTTGGAAAGTATGACATTTATATTGAATGAAAAAAGGAAAGTGCTGATTGTTTAAAAAAAATCTTTTTAGGAGCATTTTTCATGAAAGTTAAGAAGCGCATATGTGCATTTATTGGAGCTCTGTGTATAACTTTTAATATGTTGGCAGTACATGCATACTTGCCAACATGATCCATTCCAATCTGTAGGTGCTTATGTACTCCTCATTTTTTTGTTTGCATTCTGGTACTTATAGTTCCACTTTTCCCATTATAAAACCCAGACTACAAGTTCCAGACTGCAGAGAAAAAACCAGAACTGGTTAAACACCTACAGATTGGAATGGGCTATGTCAGCAAGTATGGATCTACTGCCAACATATTATACTTACAATTACCAAGTGCCACTTAAAAATGTTCTACAAATGTTTCGCATCTGCTTTTTTTTCTTTCTTTCAGAAAAAAAGTTACACACAGTTCTGCTATAAATACACATATGTGTTTTTTAACTTTCATCAAAATTCTCCTAAAAATAAACATTTTTAAATGCACAGCATTGTAAGGATTTGCTGCTAAATGTTGTAGTTGCAAGTCTCATAGGAGCATATCTCGTAAAAGATTGTATCATAGCAAAGTGTTTCATAGGAAAAGCATGCCATAGGAGAGTGTATTTAAAAAAAAATGTTCTTTTTTTATTTGTATAGTGCACAAAGCCCTCAGGTATCTAGATACTGTAACCATATTCTTAAGTTAAAGCAAGTGCTGGAAGCATACAAGTTACAATAGTTACAGAGCAGGCATGCATTGGGCCTGGATAGTGCAAAGAGAATATATACTGGGGAAAGCTTGCCTCTTGTTACGGGGAACTACATGAAGGTACACATGAAGGACACATGTAGGTGCATGGAATACATACTTGGGAAAGCTTGCCTCTTGTTGCAGGGATCTACATCAAAGTGTATATGAGGGGCATAATAGCTACATAGAATATACACTTAGGAAAGCTTGCATCTTGTTACGGGGAGCTACATCAAGGTACATATGAGGGACATAATGGGTACATAGAATACATACTTGGGAAAGCTTGCATATTAATGATGTTAATAGTATATATGAGTTTTACAGATCGTGCATTTCATTTAAATCGCTTGCAAGCTAACATCAAAGTCAGCCCTCACGTTCTGACATGCCGGTTGGTACAGTTCATGCACATTAATTACATCTGAAAACTGACAGCAAAGTAAGCCCTGATTTTATTGTGAGTTTCCAGGAGACGCAATGGCAGAATGTATGAACTTTGAAAGGCATATGGCTCTAATCATTTCAGGTTGAAGATGTACATTCATTCTGGGCATGTGCTTAACATAGATACATCTTAAAACCTTAGTATCTCATAATTCACTCTTTCGAGTTTCAACATTCTTTTTTCAGTGCAACAATTCATGATGAAATCTATGTGCATGCTTAAAATTGGGAAAATCAAAGCGGCCCTTTGTAAGATATTTAGTTATTTGGTTAAACTCTGATCAAAACGTGATCGAAGTAACATTTCTTTAAACCATGTAACTGTTCAGGAAAAGTTCTAAAATTGTGCATGCAGAGACAGCTACCTCGAATGTTTGCTGTGGAATTCATTCAGATGTTTTCATGCAAGTGTTCAAATGTTATTCCAAAAACTTTTTTCTGAAACTCCATAGAGATTTCGTCTTAAGCTTAATTATGCCAGGAAATGCCAACATTCTATGTCAAATAATGTTTAAACTGTAGGATGGATCAGCACGAAATTGTGCAAGCAAATACGTTTTACGGTACAAAAGATAAAACGGGTCTAAAGGTATTTTTTCACTTTGTGTCATTTGTTTTACCATAGGGAAAATGTGCAATTTGTGTTCACTCACACAGCACAAACTGCTGGACAGATTTTTGCTAAATAAGAATAAAGTTGGGGGCAAAGTGAATGGAGGAAAACCTTTGTTTGTTTGGCATAAATCCATCAGGTAATTAAAACAAACGTGATGAAGAGTGGAGTGCCCCTTTACCCAAAATGTTAGTCATATCTCTGACAATGCATTGCTGGGCTAAAGCTTTTCATTCCTGAATACCACCATCTTGAATACCGAGATCCAAATCTAGATTTGTTTTTCAAAGGTGTCCTAAAATGACATAAGGGTGTTGAGAAGGGCTATGGAGCCTGTCATCAGGGTAAGAGAGGAGGATTTGTGAAGTTTTGGTGCCTGGTGATGGTGTAGATGTTTTATTTTTTATTTTTCGAAGTGTTTTTTGGATACCTCAATCTGAATCTCTTGTGCAGGCTTTTCACGTAACTTAACAATGAAGGAACTGGAATCATGGTTGGTTTAAAAAGACTTGAAAAAACACTTGCAATGTGAAAGGAGTATAATCCTTTTGAGCCAAGTCACACATGCCACTATGCTACCTACTAACCATTGCTGGAGGTTGTATTGGGAAGACAGAAAAGCTACATTTGCATACCCACAAAGCCTTGCTGATGTGGCTCTGAACTAACTTCCAGCTATGGCTTTTAATTTTCGTACGGGCGGAAATGTTGGGGATCACTATGGATCCTGTCTGCTTTTTGCACCAGGAAAAGCAGAAGACTCCATAGAGATCCATTACAAATGCTGCCAGGCGCACACAGCAGGCAGTGTTTACGTCACTTGCAAATGGCAGGGAAATGTGCACGCCAAAGTGCAAACGTACAGGTCTCCAACGACTGAATTATGCTGGAAATGGAAAAGGAGAACCACAGCATACTTGCAGTTAGCGTTAAAAAATCAGTGGGTAAAACAAAAAAGAGTAAAGGTGATTTCCTTGTAGTTTTACTCTAGGCTTTGAGAATGTCGAAAATTCCTGGGAAAGGGGTGAGGGGCCCAAAACACATAAGTGTACACATAGGCAGTCCCCTGCATTCAATTAAAGATTTTTAGAAAATTAGCCCCAGCGTTGTATTTGTGAACATTGTTTTCTTAAAATATGAGCAAATGTCTTTGTATCCATTTCTCTGTCTTAATATATTCAGTCGCATCTCTCTCTTTATGCACTGGATAGATGCTTTGCTCCACAGGACAGGTTTGTAATTGGCTTGTCATTGCTTGATAATGCACATGATAAATCATCATTCTGATAATGACATAAGAGAATGTAATGTCTTGCGGATAACCTGACATGCTAATTACCCATAGCAGTTTGAATCATATTGTTTTGCCATGAAAGACAATTGCTAGACCATATTGCCTGTTACATTATCAGATACGTTCACATCTGGCATAGCATAAAAAATAAAGTGTGCCAATTTGTAACATGTCGGATTCCAATATCATGTAATGCGCCGTAGTTTCTACTCACAACTGATGTGACATTATTTAACTATAATAACTGCACACATCTCCAGTTTTGATACAAATCATGGATAATGCATAGAACATAAACAATAGTCTGCAATGTATACAACCCACTAAATGCTTTTCTTATTGCATTACACTACTGTGAGCTGAAAAGAAATATATGTTTGTTTTGAGCACTGCAGGAGTTTAACAAGAAGAGCAAGAACTAGTTGTGTGTTATCCTTAATTGTACACCTCATCAAGGCATTGTGCTCAAATGTTTAAAATATGATTTTGCAACACATTCTAAACAACATATCCTTTTTTTCCATCTGAACAGATTCTACATTGATTATGTGTATCAACAAATGGAAGATATATTTGACTAGAGTAAAGAAGACACCAAGGGGGTAATTCATACAATTGAGCGCACAAGTGGCAGACGCGGCTGGCGCACAGAGTGCGCGTGTGACAGTCTGCGCCAGCCGCGTGCGCCAAAACCCATTTTAGCACACAGCGTATTCATGGATTGTAACCTCCATAACCACCCATGGCGCAGAGCGGCGCAGTGACCCTGCATCAGCGCCAGTAATGCCCCCAACACCGCCCCATGCGCCAAAAACATTGCACAAATCCCATACATGGCGCAAAAGCAAGTGGACAAGCATACAGCCGCCCAACCAGGATAATGCGTGGAAAATTCCCTGCACACCCTTCGGAATACACGTACCTTGCTCGCGCCAGCGAAAACCCATGTACAATTCCCTGCGCACCCCTCGGAATACACGTACCTTGCTCGCGCCAGCGAAAACGTGTGTAAAATTCCCCACGCACCCCTCGGATACACGTACCTTGCTTGCGCCAGCGAAAGCGTGTGTATGTGTCCACGCGCACCCCTCAGAATACACGTACCTTGCTTGCGCCAGCGAAAATGCATGTAAAGGTCCACGCGCACCCCCAGAATACACGTACCCCACCCACACTAGCGAAAACGCATGTAAAACTCCCGGCGCACCCCCGGAATATTCGCAGGCAGCCCATCCACCCTCCCCATGCCCCACAGGCAGCCGACAACACAGGGGACTATCCTACACCCCTGGGAATGCCCCGCGGGCAGCCCACATGGCACCATGCACTCGGGAGCACCGGCACATGTCCCCCAGCCACCCGAAAGGACCCACCCAACATTGACGGGCACCTGCCAGCAGGCCCCGTGTCCCCCAGTCAAAGCATTGACGGGCACCTGCCAGCGGGCAGCGACTCATGTCCATGCATTGACAGGCACCTGCCAGCAGGCCCTGACTCATGTCCCCCATTCACCCACCCAGCATTGACGGGCACCTGCCAGCAGACCCCGACACATGGCCCACAAAACCACATGTCCTAACAAAACAGACCCATGTCCCTAATGCCAACCCTAATACCCCTTGCCCCCCAGTACAAGCATGCAACCATCCACAGAACCCACTCCCAAATTACCCATGCCATGACAGTCTCAAATGAACCACCATGCCCATGCAGGAATGCACAACGGAGCTACACAGTGACAACACATGACTGAGGCAATGTTCATTGAGACATGCACAAAACCAATGATAGAACACAACACCAATCTTGAAGAAAAAATGTATTAAAAAAACGTAGAGGAAATGAAACTTGAAAATCAATGTACAATGACAGATATTACCCAAAACATTTTTATACCAATGAAGAAAAAAAAATGGCATGTTGAATAAAAAAGTGGTCCATTGCCAATGTCAATAAGAAAAACATAATCCAAATAAAAGAAAACCATTCATCCATGGGAATATTGAAAAAGAAAGTATGTACAAGTCTGCAACTATATACAATGGAAGTCCAAATGGTCTATGATTCACAAACAAAAGGAAACCTACAAAATAGTCCCATGGAGAAAAAAATGTATACACGAGGTGGAGCAGTGTCCATGAACTCCATAAAAAAAAGAAAAAACAAACAAAACCTAACACTAATGAACTATGTACAAAGGCGACTGGCATGTCCTACGGCTCACTGTTTGATGTTCTGGGCCAGGGAATCATCAAACTCCTTTTCAATGTCCTAGAGGCGGACCTCTTCCCTAACCTCGAGGTCTCTCAGGGATGCAGTTATGGCCTGTTCCAACTCCCTGCGAGTTGCCTCGAGGCACTCAGCCCGCCTCAACGCCCTGCGCATGGAGTTCTCTGCCCTGACCATAGTGAGCCGTGCCGCATCTATCTGCTGGCCCAACCGCTGCCACACGGAAGACACACATCCAGGGTCCTCCTGCCCTCTGGCCGATTCCTGCCCCTGTGATGTTGATGGCCCCGAGCCATCATCGGTCCCACCTTCAGCCTGCTGCTGCCGTGCATGTGCCCTGCTGGTCGATGCCTGCACATCCTACTCCTGCTGGGGTCCAGTTGTTGAGGTGGCGACCCCTGCTGGACCTCTGACTCCCGACTGTGGCAGGGATGTGTCCTACACCAGCCTAGCCGCTGGCTCAGGGGCAGCTCCACAGGATGTCCAGTTGATTCCTGGGCAAGTAAATGGCACAGAGGACAACTGGCGCATAGGGGGTGCAGACGAGGAGGGGGTCAGTAGAAGATCCAGCAGACAGAGGAACCCAGCTCTGGTGACCCACCCTAGTAGGTCGACGCAGTCAATGAGGTATTCAAAATGACCACATTGACGCAACGCCACCCCAGATAGGACAGGCTCAACCCGGTCACGGATTGCCACGTCCGCAGGGTGAGGAAAGCCAGTTGTTGTTCGCGCATCCCCTCCCTGAGAACGGGTCTGGACAAAGGGATCCCTGCTGGTGCGGGATGATGCAGTCACAGGATCGGGGACAGGATTACACACAGGCACCTCCGCAGTGGCCTGTGCTGCCTCCTGTCCCTGCCCCTGGACTGCACCACTAGCACCAGTGAAATCCCCCCTCCAGGCCCTGTCTGTGGGCCTTCCACAGCCTCCTCCTCAACCGAATCCCCCACCAACCTGGATGACTTTGTGCCATATACCTCTATAGCCCATGTGGGGGCTAAGCTGCCCCTTCTGCTGCCGAGGAGTCCACCTCCGACCTCCTCCTCTTGGACCTTCTCTTGGCAGCTGCGGCCGCGGCACCAGACTCCTCACTCCCCGAAGAGATGACAACCTGGGAGAGGAGCTGGGCCTTGCATCTCCGGCTGGCGGTGGGATGCCTGCCGCTGTGCTCCACAGCACTGTCTCCGCCCTCTTCATCAGTTGATGCTGCAGACAGGGAGAGACAGAACATAGGCATCAGGGCACTGTAGAATGGTCTGATACACACATGACATTTGCACATGAGTGGCAGTGTCAAACTTCACAGATGGCATCACACTCCCCAATACACATATCATTTGAACCCACATACATGAGCAAATTAACAGGAATGTTGCAGAGGGCAGCAGCATCCATACACATACAACATCATGAACATCCAAAGGTTAGCCTGACGTCACATGCAACACGGGGAGTGCCGAACACATGCACACAGGCCACCAGACATACATGCATCTGTACATCTCAACCACCTGTCACAGTGTAATCATCGGCAACTATGTCACATCTGCCAATCAGGTTCCCACATGTCTGTGTCACATGCATCCATGGCGTTTCACATTTTCACACGTCAGACACACACGCACATGTATGCCGTGCACGTACATGAAGGTGGAAGCAGCATCCATGTGTCACACCACAACCATGCCACAGTACATACACAGAAATGCTAACATGTGTGCATCCCCACATGCATTCGTGCAACATGCATTTTAACAAATACACCATTGATGTGCCTCAAACATGACTGGACTCACATGCAGCAGGCTCATGTCCCTGCACATATACAACCATACATGGGCCTTTCCAGACATCTGTCCAAGCTGCACACTCCTGCCACACCTCAACATGCAATGCGTACAATCAGTACGCATGGACACTTACCGCTCAACTCCAGATGGGTCTGCCTTTCAAGGACCAGGAGGTTGAGCGCTGGGCGTATACGTTCCAGGACCCTCATCTGGTTGTCGGTAAGGCGGACCCGGAACCCCTCTGCATCCGCTGCCTCCAAGAGGTGCCGGGCCTTGCTGAGGGTCCTGGACCTGAAGTCCTCCCAGTGCTTCCGGACGTGTGCTATGTTGCGGGCTGCCACCCCCTCCACGTTGATGGCAGCCACAATGTCCTTCCAGATACTCTTCCGTCCTTCATTGCCGGCACGTGGTCTTCCAAAGAGGGCGTCATAATGCACCAAGACTTGCTCCACCAGGATACCAACTTCTGCAGCACTGAAGCTGGTAGCCCTCTACCTCTCTGGCTGGGGGTTGCCAGTGGTGTCTGATATTGTTTCCCCCGACATGGCAACCCTCAAGGCAGGTGTGGGTGGGAAACTGGGTCCTGGTGCTGGGCTGTGGAGCGATGGAACTTCAGTCGGGAGTCTTCTGTTCCAGCAGGGGTGGTCACAGCAACTGGACCCCTGCAGATGGCTGACGTGCAGGCACCAAATGGCAGGGCATGTGGCCAGCAGGCAGGCAGCAGCAGATGGCAGTTGGGAGTCTGCTCGGGGCTTTGGGGGGCAGGAAAATGGCCTTCTGGGCAGGAGTGAGGTCTTCCGTGTATTGTCGCGTAGCCAGCTTGATACAGAGTGATTTGGCACATGAAAAAACAGCACGTCAGGGTGTAATTCAAGGAAAGGCCCTTAGCGCTTAAGTGCTGAGGCGTTTCCCTCAGCACGGGGGCATCTGCACATGCAAAAAAATCACGTCCGCTTGTGAATGCGTGTACTTCAAGGAAAGGGCCTTAGCACGTAAGCGCATATGTGACGTTACACGCGTGGGTGTTGCTTTCAGCACGGGTTAAAGGTGAGCGCGGGCCAGCAAAACACTGTACGTGCTGTTCGTGGGGACCGACGAGTGTGTTTACTCTGCTGGAATCACACACCATTACTTCAGAGCGTATGAAGTCCGTACCTCTTCTTTTGGTGGGGTGTTGCCTACGCACACAAGCATGTGTTATTTTTTTCTCCACGCAAGGCAGACGGTGAGTCGCGTACGCTTTTTTCCCACTGTGGTTCCCCCTGTGCATGCGTACTGTTTAGAGGTCATAGCAGCCTGCGTGCTCCACGCATACGTGTTTTTTGTGTTCATGGGTGCCACACCGTACTGCTGGAGGTAATATTCACGCACATGGGCTACCAGGGTCGTGTGCACAAATTGGGGTTTTTTTTCAATTTCCAGTGCTTAAATTGTTTTTTTTTTCTTCCGTTTTTTGATTTTTTTCTTTTCTGTTTGGGGGTGCCTGAGCGTTGCATGACCTGTCATTTCTCCCCAGGGGTCACAGAGAGCCTTGCAGCGGAACTGGGGTACCTATTCCATCAAGTAACCTGCCCGCTTCTAGCCGATTGCCGAGGACAATTGTTGAGTGAACCTCCCATAGCCCATTTTCCATTGGTGCCATGGTTGGGAGGCAAATCTGGGCGTCCTCACAGGGCTGGACGTGGTCGGGCACGTGGGCACGGAGACCAAGGAGGACTGGGAGTCCATGGTGGCCACGGTGGCTACAGGGGTGGAAGAGACAGGGTGCCCCTCTGGGACAGGATGACCAGCCACGTGCTGGTGCAGACATGCCACCACCCCCTGTGATTCCTGGTGATGCAGCTGTTGCATCACAACCTGGCACCCATATCACCCAACAGCAATTTACATCTGCTGTCACAGGCCCACCGGTGGTGGTAGCTGCAGGTGCAGCTGTGGACACCTCCACCCGGGCTCTGGGTCAGGCAGTGCATGTTGTGTTGTGTGAGGAGGACTCCCAGGACGATTTCCATCTTGTCCGGAGGGTGGACTCATGTGCGTCCACTGTGGCTGTGAGTGTGGCACACATATCTGGGGCAGTTATGACATCTGCTGCACCAAGCAGCTGGGTGGTGGCAACTGCATGTGCAGATGCTGCCAACACTACCCCGGCAGTGACTCAGACCCAAGCCAGACCTTCTGTCCTCATACCAACACCCACTGACTTGGTCCAGTCCACCAGCGCCACTGCCCCTAGTGATGAGGGCCACATTGCCCCATCAGGGTCAGTACCACCGTCCAAAAGGAGGAAGCGTGCTCCTGCACAATAGGCTGGGACCCCAGCCATGGCTCCGGCCTCCGGCACGTCAAGGAAGAAGCCTTTCTGCAATCAGGAACTAGACTTCCTTGTGGACTACGTGTCTGAACACCAACGCGATATGCTTGTGTGCCCAAAGTGCCATACAATGCATTACCAGCGTTGGGTCCACTGGCAGCATGTTGCGGATGGTGTGACATCCATGGGATTCCAGGTGCGCACAGCTCAGGACTGCTACAAGCGCTGGAATGACCTTAGACGCAGTGCTAAGGAAAAGCGTGCCTCCAATTACACCATGTCTCTGGTGACTGGTGGTGGGCCACCACCAGAGGAGGATGAACTCACTCAGCATGAGGAGATCGCTTCAGCGTTCAACCCGGAAGAACAAATCCGTGGAGTGGGAGAGTGGATCGATTATGATGCATCCTCTAGTGAGCATTGATGCGTGTAACTCAAGGACATGTGTGTTTGGCATGTTTGACCCGCCCAGCTACAAGTAAGCTCTTTCCTATCTTCAATCTCCTTCACCACCTGTGTTGTTCACCAGGGGTTTGACCTCTTGGCCCCAATTCATGGAGAGCAAGTGGTGGCTCTTGACTACTGCATTATCATTTTTTTGTACAAGTTCCGGTGCTATGCTGACGACAACCAACTAATTTCCTGGCTGACCTTGGCCACCTCTTGTCCCTCCCTTATTTCTGATAGCCTCATTGCCATTTGCTTTTGGTGTACTACCAACAGTCTCTGTCTGAATGCCAGCAAGACTGGCATCCTCCTCATCGATGCACCTTTTCCATCCTTTGCCATCAGTCTCTGGCCAGCCCCACTTGGCCCTCCTCCTACCTCCACCTGCAAGGCCAAGAACCTCAGGGTCACCTTTGACTCAAAACATCCCTTTTACACATACATTTGTGACGTATCTTGGAATGGATTAACTTCTTGCTCCGCCTCCTCAAGGGTACTTTTCCTTTCCTAACTTTCTCCTACATGCTCTCAGTCTGTCAAGCTCTGGTTTACTCAAGGTTGGGGTACTGTGACAGTCTTTTTTCGACCTGCCTCCACCCTCCACCACTAATCCAGTACAGGACTGCAAGACTTGTCCTTGGATCAAGCCCTGGGATCCTATCTTTCCAGCTCTGTGACCAGGAGCATATCTGTGTGTACAACTGGGAGATCACTTTTGAACAGCCAATTGGCCACGTTGAATCTTGAGGAGAGAAATATCTGCTTCTGGAAGCACCTCCACACCTTCCTACTTGCTCCTGCATTAGCCCCTCTTCTACATAGCTGAACAATTTCCTATGTTGGCACTGTGCCCTGCACACACACTGTCCATTGAATCAGGTACCTGCTCACCCTGCCTCCTTGCTGCACTGCCTACAGGCCTCCCCCATCAATGGGTCCAGTGCGTGTCCCCATACAGTCCAGCACTCTTTGTCTGCACTCATCAGATTTGCCCTGTCCAAAACATCTTGCACTTGCCACTTGCTGGCTGCACTCCCACTTTTTGAATGGACATTCTATCATTGGACTTCATTTTCCTTCTTTGGTCTCCTCTGTTTGGCATGTTCCCCTTCTCCCCCTTCCTGGGTCTTCAACCCTTTATCCCTTCTCCATGCAGTAGCGTGTTCTGTATGTCACTGTGCCCAGTATGATAGTTGTTTTGAATTCCCTTTCTCCCTTGTTCCCCTCCCTTAGCTTTTTTGCGCTCTGAGCCACTTGTGTACGAGTGCAATCTTGATGAGATGTCACATCATGTCATATGCATCCTTTGTCCTTGGTGCAGTGTGGCTCACTCTGAGTGTGCTGATGGCAGTGGCTCCCCATGCACATATGTGCAGGATCATGTTAAATGTGCATTCCATGCATGCCCCTAGGTGTCCTTGACAACCTGCTCATTGTTTTATTTGTCCAAGATGATACAAGTGTCATCTCATTTGGACAGCCATGTCATGCTCACTGTAGGTCTGTGTGTCATCACGCACGACTTTAGGCTGTGCACATCTGTATCATGACCATGGTGTAGTGATTTTGCACTAACCTGTCTCGTGCAGCAATCTACGAGGCAATAGGGGAGTCCCCTGAGGACCCTAACACCTCCCTCCTCCCTAAATAGGGAACCGAAGGGGTGTGCAAGGGCTCCCAGGGAAACCCTCCTGGGGGAAAAAACCCTGCTGGAACGGATGAGAAGCTGGATCGGTCGCGTCTCCGCTGGCTGCAGCTCCTCACGAATTGCGGGATTAACCGGGTCTGGTCACTGTACCTCGGTGGAGTCCTGATTGAAAATAAGTGAACGAGAGTTGAGAGAAGGAACTAGGTACAAGAGGAATCAATATCTTGACTGGGTAGGTACCTATGTTGTCTGGAAGATGGGGACTATCTGTGGGCGGCGGAACGGGAAGGCTAGGCAGAATGCTAAGGCTGTAGGAAAGAGTAGAAAAGAAAGGTAAGTATAGATATGAGGTATAGAATAGTAACCCCCTAGTTGCGAACTCACGTAGCGTCTGTAGAGAGAAGCGACGCTCTGGGCTTCGGCTCTGCTGGACCATATCCGGAATCCATGAGAGAACGCGATGACGTCAGAGGACATCTGACTCGCGAACGTGAAAACACTGCACCGTAACCCAGAGGATGAGAGGCCATCTTGGAAGAGGGAAAAGCGGCGAGTGCCCGCAATCTCCAGCGTTGCCACAGGGAACGCCGGTGCCAGCTAGCTGTGACAGTATGCCTCCTTCCGAGGGCAACACCTCCTGGTTTGCCCGGATGATACCTGTGAAAACGGCGAACCAGTAAGGGGGCGTGAACTGATGAAGCTGGTTCCCACGTACGGTCGTCCACCGAGTAACCCTTCCAGTGGATCAAATATTGCAGTCGACCGCGATGATAACGGGAATCACAAATGCCCGAGACTTCGAACTCCGGACCTTCCGTAGTAGCTACTGGAGGCGGGTCGGACCTTATAGATCGGCCAAAATGATCCGATCTGTGAAGTTTGAGTTGCGAAACATGAAAAACTGGGTAAATCCTGGACCAAGAAGGTGGAAGCTGTACCTCGAAAGCCAAAGGACCTTTTGCTCTTAATACTGTAAAAGGTCCAAAATATTTCGGAGACAATTTAGAGGGAACCAGATGTCTGGGCAGAAACTTTGCTGAGAGCCAGACCAAATTCCCCGGAACAATCACAGGAGCCGATGAACGATGCAAGTCAGCATAACGTTTAGAATGCTCTTGAGCTTCTAGTAATGCGGTTCTGGCCAAAAGATGTCCCTGTTGAATATCGCCCATTAGGGCGTCCACATCTGGAAAGGCCGAAGCTCTGAGAAGAGACGATGAATAGCAAGAAGGATCGTACCCATAGGTACAATGAAAGGGACTGGTTTTGATAGACGCATGAGGAGCATTATTGTAGGCAAACTCTGCCAAGGGTAACAAATCCTTCCAATTGTCCTGTGCCGCTGATACAAAACAGCGCAGATACGTCTCCAGAGTCTGATTTAAACGTTCAGTCTGCCCATTAGTTTGAGGATGGTATCCCGAACTCAAGGCTCTCTTTATGCCTAAAGCAGAGCAGACTTGTTGCCAATATCGTGAAATATATTGGGAACCTCGATCTGACACTATGCTGTCAGGAAGACCATGCCGGGAAAAGATGGAGTCTATGAACTGTCTTGCCATCTGTGGTGCTGTCAGTACTGAGGGTAGGGATTGGAAATGAGCCAATTTGGTGAAATAATCCACTGTCACCATAATGGTTGTATGATCTTTAGACACAGGTAAGTCAACTATAAAATCTGTGGAAATCAATTGCCAAGGACGTGTAGGTATTTGGACTAGAGCCAGCTTTCCCAATGGTTTACTGCGAGGAACCTTGACTTGCAAACAGACTACACAGGAAGAGACGTAATCAGTCACGTCCCTTCTTAAGGTTTCCCACCAAAAATGTCTCAGTATGAGTTCTTGGGTACTGGCTATTCCACGATGTCCAGCCACCATAGAATCGTGGCACATGTGCATGACTTCCGTTCGGAGCTGGAGTGAGGGAATGTACACCAGATGACCCCGGTAGAAACATCCGTCTTCAAGACTTAGTCCCCATTTGTCTGCCTGACCTCTAATGGAGTCCATTAAGACTAGAGTTTGGGCTGCTACAGAGTGGAGAAAGTCCTGAACCATAGATATGAACGTAGCATGAGGAAACAATCTCTCGGTCTGAAAACCAGATTTGCAATCAGGGTCTCTACGTGATAGAGCATCAGCTTGAAGATTGATTTTACCAGGAATAATAGTGAAAGTGATATTGTAGGGAGAGAAAAAATGGGCCCATCTTGCTTGCCGGCTGTTACGTGTCTCTGCGTACTGTAAACTCTTGAGATTCTGATGGTCGGTGCGGACCTCAATGGGATGTTGGGAACCCAACAGGAGATGTCTCCATTCCTGGAAGGCCCGTTTTATAGCCAGCAACTCTTTCTCTAACACCGTGTAATTGATCTCAGAGGGAGAAAAAGTATTGGACAGAAAAGCCACAGGGTGTTCTGGTCCTTGAGTAAAAGCTTGTTTAAGCACCGCACCCAATGCAAAATGGGAGGCATCAGTTTCTACTATAAACGGTAAGTTTTGATCCGGGATTCGTAAGAGAGGAGCAGAAGTAAAGAGTGTCTTTAAAGTATCAAAGGCTGACTGGGCGTCCTCTGTCCAACAAAAGGGCTTTCCTTTCTTGAGTAGTCTTGTAAGGGGCAGAACGATTGATGAGAATCCAGCTATAAATTTCCTATAGAAATTCGAAAACCCCAGAAATCTCTGTAGTTCCTTGACAGAACTAGGGGAGGACCATTCCAGAATAGCGGTCACCTTACGAGGATCCATGGATATTCCAGTAGGGGACAAAACGAACCCCAGGTAAGTGACTGTAGTCTGATGGAATATACACTTTTCAGGCTTGCAATAGAGGTGGTTACTCCGTAATCGGTGTAATACCTGACATACGTGTCGGTGATGTTCTTTTGGATTCCTGGAAAATACCAATATGTTGTCAAGGTACACCACTACCGTATGAAGAAGGAGGTCTGAGAATATATGATCAATGAACCTTTGAAACACTGCCGGGGCATTCGCGAGTCCGAAGGGCATTACTCGGTATTCGAAATGTCCAAAAGGGGTACGAAATGCGGTCTTCCACTCATCCCCTTCCTTAATTCTAATGAGGTGATATGCCCCTCTGAGGTCCAACTTTGTGTAAATAGTTGCCCCTTTTACTGCTTCTAGGATGTCCGGTATCAATGGCATTGGGTATCGATCGGGAATCGTGATCTTGTTAAGTCCCCTATAATCAATGCAGGGACGTAATTCATCCGTGTCCTTCTTAGCTATGAAGAATAACGATGCGCCTGCAAGGGAAGTCGATTCCGTAATCAAACCGTTTCTGAGGTGGGTATCCAAATACTGCCGTAGGACTAATTTTTCCTTCTCGGAAAGGATGTACATCTTTCCAAAGGGGAGTGGTTGAGAGGAGTCTAGCCGGATGCAACAATCATCACTCCGATGAGGTGGAAGTTCAGAAAATTGGGAAGAGGAGAAAATGTCCTGAAACTCTTCGTACTCAGGAGGAACAAGAGTAAGCAAGTCTACAATCCTTTGAGAGGCCACAGGGTTCGATGAAGGAGCACAAAATCCCACTGACCCTTCAGTAAGACAGTGTCGGGTACAATATTCTGATCCCAAAAAAATGGAACCGGCTGCCCAATTTATGTATGGGTTATGTAGTTTTAACCAGGGCAAGCCCAGAATGACAGGGTAGTGAGCTGCTTTTATTATATCAAATACGGCTTCCTCCCTATGTGAACCAAGGAGCATCGTCAAAGTGTGAGTCTGTTCTCGGATAGGTCCCGATATTAGTGGGGTTCCGTCTACGCCCTCAACTGGTATCGCGATAGCTTTGGGAGTACGGGGAATATTCAGTTTCCTTGCCCAAAAATCGTCCATGAACAAACCAGCTGCTCCACAGTCGACCAAGGCTGGGACAGAAACACTGTTTTCATCTGGCAAAGAAAAAGTTACGCGCAAGACTACCATGTCCAGTGAAGGATACAACTTTGTAGGAGATTGGGAACCGGTATCAGTTACCCCGACCGTAGGTCCCCTTACGGTTGAGGTCTGGCGTTTCCCGAACGAAATGGTTTTCTGAGAGGAGCGACTGGGCACTCGTGCACGATATGGTCAGAAGAACCACAATACATACAGAGTCCTCGGGATCTTCTACGGGCGCGTTCCTCTTGAGTCAGAGGACCCCGTGTGGTGCCCAACTGCATAGGTTCGTCTGCAGTAGCTGTTTTGGAGAAGGATATTAATTCAGGCGCAGAGCGATGGCTTCTCCCTTTCCTCTTCTCTGCGTGCCTTTCTTGCAGTCGATAGTCCAGCTGCATAGTCAATGAGACAAGTTCAGCTAAGGTGTTTGGTCTCGGAACTCGAGCCAATTCATCCTTCAACTCCTCGTTAACCCCTCTCCTAAATAATGTAATAAGTGCATCATCGGCCCAGGATGTGCCTAGGGCCATTTGTTTAAAGCGGGTAACATATTCTAAGACTCCTAAAGATCCTTGCTTGAAATCTAGGAGTTTCTCTTGAGAGGAGACATTGTATTCTCTCCGTGAAAACATAGCTTTTAGACTTGCCGTAAAAGCAGGCACCGAATCCAATATGGCATTATTGGAAGTGACAATAGGGGTGGCCCATGCCAGCGCGGGGCCCGTGAGATGAGTAATCATGTATCCCACTCTATCTCTGTCTGAGGGAAAGAATGACGTCTTAAAAGCAAATTGCACCGTACAAGCATCCAAGAATTCCCTTAAAGAATGCAGGTTTCCGTCATATTTCCCGCCTGGCAGAGGACCAGGTGGAATTTCTGAACTAGTGGGGGCTTTATTTAGCATTTGCTGTTTAAGGATTGCATTTTCATGCTTTAAGGCTTGTACCTCGTGGGACAATCCTTGTACTGCGGTCGTCAACTGCTGCACTTGATCTAAGGCTGCTTGCAAAGTTGTCATGATGTGCATATAAGTATTCCTCTTCAATTATTGTTTCATTTTCTTTTTTGGCGTCGCTAGCTGTAGTGATTTTGCACTAACCTGTCTCGTGCAGCAATCTACGAGGCAATAGGGGAGTCCCCTGAGGACCCTAACACCTCCCTCCTCCCTAAATAGGGAACCGAAGGGGTGTGCAAGGGCTCCCAGGGAAACCCTCCTGGGGGAAAAAAGCCTGCTGGAACGGATGAGAAGCTGGATCGGTCGCGTCTCCGCTGGCTGCAGCTCCTCACGAATTGCGGGATTAACCGGGTCTGGTCACTGTACCTCGGTGGAGTCCTGATTGAAAATAAGTGAACGAGAGTTGAGAGAAGGAACTAGGTACAAGAGGAATCAATATCTTGATTGGGTAGGTACCTATGTTGTCTGGAAGATGGGGACTATCTGTGGGCGGCGGAACGGGAAGGCTAGGCAGAATGCTAAGGCTGTAGGAAAGAGTAGAAAAGAAAGGTAAGTATAGATATGAGGTATAGAATAGTAACCCCCTAGTTGCGAACTCACGTAGCGTCTGTAGAGAGAAGCAACGCTCTGGGCTTCGGCTCTGCTGGACCATATCCGGAATCCATGAGAGAACGCGATGACGTCAGAGGACATCTGACTCGCGAACGTGAAAACACTGCACCGTAACCCAGAGGATGAGAGGCCATCTTGGAAGAGGGAAAAGCGGCGAGTGCCCGCAATCTCCAGCGTTGCCACAGGGAACGCCGGTGCCAGCTAGCTGTGACACATGGCTCCCCCAGTTACAAGCCCATTACCACTTTTCAACTGGTGTTGTCTTCTACATGCATGGATGTACTATGGATGGTGCCTCTCCTCTCCTCCATCATGTCCTCTTCTCATTGGCTGTAGTGACATTTGACTAACAAAATGCAATAAACGCACGCCTACACTGTCTGGCAATGCACAGTTTGGCGTGGATCATGTCATTGCCATGCAGTGCCTCCCTGCTATTGGCCATAGGGCGGGTGTTTCACGGAAACCATGCTACCTGGCACATGCCATTTGCACATGTTGGCTGCAATTGCTGGTACACTGACATAATGTTTGAATATTGTCATCACAACGTACATCTTGATGTTGTAAATTGAGGGTCTACACATGCACAGCAACGCACACACCCACTCCTGTACCAAGTTAAGCCCTTCAACGTGCAATCATGATGGTGCTGTGTGATTTTGACCAGACATGTATGTACCCATGTCCCTCCTCTCACACTATGGAAATACACTAGTGTAGGTGCCTCCTATGACACATGTACTGTGCATAGTTGATTGTAGTTGAGTGCTGCACATTAACATGCATGTTACATGTATCATGGTATGTTTGTTTACATTTCTAGCTATGTCTATTTGTGTGTTAACACATGCTTATGCTAGGTGCTGACTATTTGATCCCATCTCTCATTTTGGCATTGGATATATGCCTTCTAGAGGTTGTGTGTGATGCAGGGATTTGCAACATGCAATACATGTGTTGCATTCACATTTTGCACACATCCTTTTCTGATTTTGGGATGGCCCTGCATTGCAATGCAATTGGATGCATGATGGGGATTGAGTTACCTGTGACATGGCTGTTTCATTATTTGGCTGCCAATGTTGTGAACTGAATGTGTTTGGTATGTGCTACTGACATGCGTGTTCTTGTTTCTTTTGTTTATGTTGTAGGTGATGACGCACTGGCGGCAGAGGATAAAGATGTCATCCCAGAACCGGTGGTCAGTTCACATGACCAACCAAGCACCAGTGGTGGTCGTGGGGTGGCAGCCCACGAGAACCCACAGGTGCTCCAGGCCATCGTGTCCAGGGCGGACTCTGAGTCAGGCTCTGATGTATCCTCTGACCACTATGTTGAGCCGGATCTGCATCATGACGTGTCGTCGCCGGTAGGTGATCCTGTTTCGGGTGGTCTTCTGTCTGCAACGCCTGCAGTAGGGGGCCAGGCAAGGTTGGGATGTCTGCCTGTGGTGGTTACGGGTGGTTATGGGTGCACGGTCACACTCGACACCAGTTGGCCATATTCCTGGGGCATCAGGTCGATGGAAGGATGCAGTCCTGCAGCCGCGGGCGGCACCAACCCAGCAAGGAACACAGGTCCTTGGGCCTAGCAGGTGTGGTGTCCGGTGTGGTTTTTGGTAAGTATGTTATCTTTTTATTTATTTTTTCTGTTATTTTGTTGTTCTTTTTCAATGATTTTACTTTGCTTTTTATTTGTTATGTTTTTTTCTGGTTTTCTTCAATTTGATTGATTTAGCTTTTGTTTCTTTCATTACTCTTCATTTTTTTATTTCAATTGATTATTTGATTCAATTTGTATTTTCTTTTTTTTTTTTTCTATTTTATTTTGTCCATTGTGCATACATGTGACAGTGTGTTGCTTTGTGGCATTGGAAGGCATCCACTGTGTGTTCCAGCTGGGACCATTCAGTCTTGTCTTGTGTATGTGTTTTGCTTGGGGTCCTGACACATATGCTACTCCTGCTTCCCTTTTCCATGGGCTCACAAGGATGGCTCGGTGTAATAACATATCACACATGTGCATTGGGCTTCGGTCATATCTGTGGCCAGCCTGCAGTTCTACTTGTGTGTACACCCCTAGTGGGTATTCCAGATGGGTTCTCCAATGCATGTCTGCACTTCACTTTGGTGAGTATTAAGCTGACTGTGCATGTCATCATGTTGCTTGAGATGTTTGTTATGTATTGACTCTCTATGTTGATGCACTTCCTGCTGTAGCTGATACCCTGCACCCTTTGGCTGCATGCAACACACTCATGGTGGGAGGGATCCATGTGCTCAGAATGTTGAATTGGGACAGTTTTCCCACAGTGATTTTGATATGCCACATGAAGGCTGAACACTGAGTTACCCCTGTCACCACGCAATTCAACGACCACTCATTCCTTGCTAGCAGCACTTTGGACATTTCCCAGCCCTGGATGGTGTCTGGATGTGACATCTGAGTTATGACTACATTGTTTGTGATTTAAATGTTTTGTTTGCACTTGGGCCTTGTGACAATCCGGACAACCAGGATGCTTGAGCCTGCCACCACTATCAAAAGCTCACAAAGGTGGCCCTGTCTAGACCTGTCCACATGCCTTCTCAGTCACTTGAATGCCCCCCTGTCTCCTCTGCCCCTGTCAGTGTCCCTCTGCCCCCCCCCCTTCATCATCACATCCCCTGCTCTCCCTCTCCACCACCCTTTGGCCTCCTCCTTGTACGCTAGCTGTCATTTTCAACCAATACCCCAATTGCCATTCACCATGGTGATGCATAGGCGCTTGTTCTTTGCAGACATTTGCCCTTCTGCCTCCGTCCTTCCACACCTCACCTTCACCAGTTTAAGTATAGTTTTGACAGTTAATTTGATCATTAGTCCCTCCACCACTGATTACAGGTAATCTCTTCCCCCTTTCCATTCTGTCTTTCCTCTCCACCTCCCCAGCACTATGTTGATTCTTTGTAGATCTACCACAACTTGTCAATTGTTTTTTTACTCTCCTCACCTCTTCCATCACTCCCCTCCTTATGTGACTCCTGCACTGTGACTATTTCCGTCAGGCATAGGAATGTTGATGCTAGTTATGTCATCCAACATTCCCTCCCTAGACTCTTCCTTATTGGTCCAGGAAATTGTAATATGTACTTTGCTTTTCCAGATCATTATCACACTGTGGACTGTTTGAAGGACATGTAGGAATGTACTGTTCTTCTCCCTTATTCACTCCCTCATTGATGCGCTTTGATGAAGTTTGTGTGTTGGTCATATTATGGATTTCTATGAATCAGTAAAGGGTCACTGTCTGCCATTGCCGATGTGGTGTACTCTGTACATGATATGTTCTGCTGGTCAATGGCTGATGCAATGTAGTGCTTTCTTTTGAGGTGTCAGGGGATGGGTGTGGTTTGACACACAGGGGGGTCCTTGGTGCTATATTCATATGTGCTGTGTACGGGACACTGGCATTCACTTAATTTCACATGAATGTATTCCAGGCATGTCCATATGCACAAATACACTTAGGCAACACCCCCCAACTACATTGACACCATGCAAACGTGTGCACCCAGATTGCCTTCTCACGCATGCTGTGTCACGACAATCCATGTTCACTTCCGAGTCATTGATCGTGTACATGCATGACAGGGCAATATTTGGTTGAATGCCATTTTTTGAAATGATGCAGAAGGGTTTTCAACAATGTAATGCACACTCACTGTGCTGTGCAGTGTGTGGTGTTTGATTTGACAATTTACAATTGTCCAATGTGCATGGCAACTGGTTTTCTGACTTGTGTTGGTTGCACCGCTGGTGGCATGCATTTGTGCCACCATTTTCAGGGTGTGAAGTTTTGATCACTCCTTTCTTCCGATTCCACGTCAGGTATAATTGTCTGGTGCTTATTTACATTTCTCACATGGCACTTCATAACTATTGTGTCATGTGTTGTGCATATGGTTGGATGTTTTACTGTTGCATGCCATGGTATGGTGTGCCAGGCAGGGTTCAGGAGTGTTGGGAGGGTTTGGGTAGCATACCATTCTTTCATGCCCTATTTAGCAAGGGGGGGATGTTTTGCATGTGTTCCTTTTGGTCATATGGGATTGGTTGTGGTTAGGTAGCTAGGGATGCACACAATGTGGCACTTCCGTGGCAACATTCTAAGGGTGGTAAGGTAGTGACAGTTAACTGTCCCTTTCTCATCATCGATTGCTACCTGGTATGTGCCAGGCCTGTGTGCACTCCGCAGGGGTTGGAGTTTAGGTGAAAAATGTGACCACAAGCTGGGTACGGGCTACCTCAACACATGCCCTTTCCCCTCCCATGCGCAGCGGCCGTGCATGTGGTTGGGGATGTGGGGGCACCACCATGTCCACCGGTACACCATGCCATGTTGCAACGTTGTGCAGGACATATGCTTCCACAATGATCCTGCACACTACTGGGGGTGCATGTAGTAGCTGTCCAACAGAGCGGTAAAGGGAGCGGAAGTGTGACTTGAGCACTCCAAATGTGCGCTCCACTATGGCCCTGGTTGCAATATGGGCTTCGTTGTATCTTACCTGGGGTGGTGTGGTGGGGTTCCGTATGGGCGTCATCATGTAGGTGCTCAGAGGGTAGGCACTGTCCCCTGTAAGGTGATACTGGTTGTCATTAGTTGGGCTTGTGTAGTTGTCTGTGTGTGACATGTATGCATGTGCACAGGCATTTGTACTCACCTAGGAGCCATGTGTCACCATGCTTCTCAGCTTCCAGGGCCCGGCTCAGGGCGGACATTCTGAATATGAAACTATCCTGGGTGGAGCCAGCATAGTTTGCATAGACAGGGATGACGATTCCCTTGGCATCGCATACCACCTGCACATTGATGGAATGCCAGTGCTTGCGGTTTCGATAGATGTGCTCAGTGGCCCTAGGTGGGCGTAGGGCCAAAAGGGTGCAATCTATGGCACCCAGCGTTTTGGGGAAGTGTGCCACCCTGTAGAAGTCCAGGACCACGGCCTGCCTTTCTGTGGGTGTTCTGCCCATGTATATGTGCCTGCGGTCTGAGGGAAGCGCAGTGATGATTGCCAACACCTGGTGTAGGCAGCGTGACTGCGTGGCCTGTGAGACACCCCCCACTATGGCAGTTGTCCGCTGAAATGACCCAGTGGCCAAAAAAATGCAGTACATTGAGCACCTTCTCCAAGGGGCTCAATGCTTGAGAGCACAGGGTGGGTGATGCAAGTTCATCCTCCCACTCAGTGACCAGCTCTAGGATGATATGAGGTGGAAACCTATACCTACCATAGACCTGGTCATCAGGCATCCCAAAAAGGCTGGTCCTGGGCAAAAAAATGCAGGGCCTGGCTATTCTCCTCCTCCTGCGGTGTCCCACGATCCCTGCTGCGAGGAACGGGACATTCATCGTAGCTGTATATGCTGGTTTGTCGTTTGCCCGCACTTTTATGCAAGGCATTCGGGATGTGGAAATGACACGTGCGCCTGTGTGCGCCAAAAGCGGATTTGGCGCATATCCTGGAAAATACACGCGCAGGGCCATCCATTAATCACACCTGTGCTGGCTTTGTCACGCTTGCGCCAGCTTGCGCGACTGATTTTGGCGCACATTTATTCCATGAATTACCCCCAAATATTTAACGGGGTGACAGTTAAATCATGTTTTATAAAGAATAAAATATCCCTTACCGTATGTTATAAAGATACTGTTGGTCGCCTTTCAATTATGTGACCCCAACAAAGCGTTCAATGTCATACCTCCATTCGGTCATGACAATCTTGGTGACTTGCAATATGCTTATAATGTATTCTAGGGGGTACTTCATCCCACATATAACAAAATATAGCTGCACATGATATTGAGTAGCTGCAGTAACCATTCTGACAGTTCAATGCTCAGTTGAGGCTCAATTTATTTATTTTAAATGATCCTATTTGATACACCATAAAATCAATACAATAAACTCTTCCTAGTTGGTCTTCCTATTTATCATCGAAATCTTTCCTTACTTCCTCATTTTGATTTCCTGTTCATGCCTTTTTAGATTCTCTTTATCTTATTTTACAAAGTGCTTGCCTCTTCGATTGAGGTTCCTCTATAACTGAGGTTCCTCGATAAGAATGATGGGAAGATAGCTCAGGAGCAATGTGCTTGTCTGGAATGCAAGACAACGCAGAAAAATACAGGTTCATCCAGATCTGGAAAATTTCACAGGAAAGACTTACTCTTTTTGTTCCAGCACCCCATTCCTCATTCCTTGGTATGGTGGAATTAAGGATCACCATAAGAGGAAGCTGCCAAAAATTTGCATAATTTTTTAGCGGTCTCTTCTCACAATAATGCAGCTCGCTCTTAGGGATTCTTCCCTGATATAACACGTGATCTTGAGTGGCTGTGGTCATTGTTGCAGAGACACATCAAAAAGTTTAGTGAGTGCTGTTACCCTTGCAACATCCCAAGTCATCATCATTCTGACTTCTTCAAAACAATATTCCGTGTAACTGGCAATTTAAAAGTTCATGGTCAGCTGTGGATCTGAAGACGTTGGTCTATTCTTCCAACAAACCTTTGGAATCCTTCCAATTTTCTTGGCATATTGCACCCCTCAAAAGCAGACCCTGGGAGCACACTAATGGTTGGAGTGTGCCTTACCAGGTTGTGAATTGCTCTTTTTCATTTTGTTATGTTATAGAATTTTATAGCATGCAAATACACCAAACGCCCAATTCATGTAACTATTTGCATTGAAAATCAGGGATTTCTGTGTGATTCCACGTGCAAAACCCTTTTCATCAATCCATGGAATCAACTATGTGGTCTTTTTTAAAATTTGCAGGGATTTTGCTCAGGTTCGGCTCGGCATGTCTCTGCCAGTGGTTGAGTGCCTTGCGTGAGACACCACACAGCGCGTGGGCGAGGCCTGTGCATAGGGCAGAGTAGGGGGCGGAACTTGGAAAATGAGGAAGAACAATGGAAAAAGTGGGCGTTACCAGGGACATACCGCAGGCACCATAGCACACCCAGGAATGCATACTACAAAGTGTATTCAAGGATATGATATTGCAACCTCTCGACTGCGAAATGCCCACGCAAATCCCTCCATCTCTCTGCCACTGGAAGGCAGGCGTTAAAACACTTGCGCATCGGAATTGCATCATGGAGGTGGGTTTGTATGTCAGATATAGGCGTGCGTGTATGCAGCCAATGATCCGATCAGACTTAGTGGGTGTGCTTACGCAGTGCAGTAGGGTGCAGGGACGTTTTCCGGGGATTCGCAGGCAGAGTTTCAGAGTTTTACTTGAGTTACGATACATTGTATGCATATTGTTGGGGTGCCGGTAACAGTTACAGGGGACCCCATGCAGAGTACCCGAGATGCAGGCCCACTTGCTGGTAAACCGACGCACTGTTTGAAGGGTGCATGTATTTGCACCAGGGGGAGCACGCAAAGGTAGCTGTTTTGGCTGTTTTTCCTTTGTGTGGGGGGTGTGTCTGGGATTTGTTCCGTCTGCGAATTGCATATACAATTACTTTGCCTAGAAAATTCCATGAATATGCAGGGCGAACATTTTTTATTCTGCATGCAATGTCGTTCTAGGCACGTGGCCTTTGAGGGGAAAAATGCGCTCTTATCCATGAATCGGCCCCCAACCGTTTTCTGCGCTCTCCACATTTACTGGAGAAGAAAGCAGCAGAGAGAAACTAGGCAAGGTCAGAATAAAAATGGGGATAAGAAAGGAAGAATGCTTGGGAGCAAATTTGGAGGGTCAAATGGTTTCATTTGGGGGCAGCCAGGAAAGAAAGGTAGCAACCTCCAATGTACCAACAGCAGAAACAGGTAATATGGAAGAGGAGCTATTCTCTTGTGGGAGTATGACATTGCATTTAAGCCATGTGTTGACTTTCAGATCTAATGATTGGCTAAGAAAAATCCTTGAAAATAACTCTCGAAATAATTGGCAGGCAGTTAAGCAAAAGAAGAAAAGAAGTGGCATGAGTGTTCCGAGGAATTGGAACATTTAGGTCAGCAGAAGCTTTCTTGGTAAACAGAAGGTGATGACGGAAGCCCAAGATGAAGGGCATTGTGACAGTTGAAGCGCAAGTAAGTATTTCTGGTGACATCATAGGTACAAGCAGAAGGGCATAAGAGATGACGTATTTGTAGAGAATGCAGAGATGATAAAAGCAGGAGGAAGCAACTTGGTTAATCTGGAGGGGAAGTGAGAGAGGAGTCAAGTTTAAAACTAAGATTGTTTACAACCGAAACATGAGACAAATAGAAGGAGTGTGTCTGACCACATGCTGTGTATCAGACAGAGTGTGGGCAGGCACCACAATGGTCTGTTTTGTATGTTCAGTGTGATTAAGTTGTTGCTCATCCAGTCAGAATTAGCAAACATACAGTTTGGAAAATGGGTAGATCAGATCAGCATTTTCATGTCCATGGATGTGATGCTTTGGGTAATTGGCATAGGTAAAAAGGAAAGCCATACAAGTGAATAAGGGAGCCACATAGCCGAGCAAACAGACTGAAGAGGCTAAAAGAGATGCAGAAAACGTGGGTCTGGGGAGTGTATTAAGGAATACAAGGTGAAATAGGGGACATAGCTTGAGAGCAATCTATGAGAAAATAAGAAAAACGGTTGAGAGCAGTTTTCACATCACTGGAATAGCAACATGAAATCTGGCTAATGTGGTCCACAATGTTGAACAGTGAAGATAGATCAATTAGAACTGCTTTGGATTGGTCTGAACTGGTTTACCATTTATCCAGTTTGGTTCAGGATGTATTCTGAACTGTGGCCCGGATGTAAACCATCTTTCTGGCGGGTCAGCAATTCATGGGATTCCAGGCAAATGTGCATTTGTGAAGTGAGAAAAGCTTTCTGCAATGTACCCATGACTGGTAAAATGAGATGGAACAATGAAACAGGGATAGAGGGATCTAGAGAGGGTTGCTTCCCACAAGGGGATGCTAAGAAAGCTTTCTGAAACAAGTCTCAATACTATAGGGAAGAAAAGGGAAGAAGACCTAAAGCGAGGGAGAGCAATAGCTGGTGACATTGAATTAAGGAATCTGTTAGGGCATTTGAAAACATGAGAATCACATTTGGAGTCTGTGATCTGAAGTAAAAGAGGGGGAAGTGTGAAAAGGGAAACATTTCAGAGTATTGAAGAAGATTCCATGAGTGCAGCGACAGAAGCGGTCAATGGCAGGAACTATATTAGCTCACCTAAAGAGAACTATGTTTAGAAAGAATAAAAGCAGTTCACAAATTGCAGTAGATACAGGGAGGGCTGTGAAGGGAGCACAGGCTGAGGAGAGCCCCTCGAGGAGGTCAAATGTTTCTTTCTGTTGGTTTGAAACACTTTCTAGGTGAGAAGAGAGTCAGCTTGTTTTTATAGTGTGTTTGTAGAAAGTGAGATCAGATTTAAAGATGTGTTTGGCAAGGTCATAATAGGATATACTTCAGAAAATGTCTAGAGTTTTAGTGTGTGATTTTCCAATCCTCATGGTGGGGTGTTCTTGGGCTTAGAAGAAAGAGTCATGTCTTGAAAGCGGTACGTCTGACAAGGGAATGCAACAGCCAGTTTTTTAAATCTAAATAAGAGCAGATATAGGGTCAGAGGAAAGGAAATCCAATGGGCAGCAAGAGGGGTGAGTGCTAAAAGGATCGGTAGACTGCTTAGTCCAGGGAATTACCTGAGATTTCAGCAAGGTAGGGTAAGTAAGAAAGGAACAATATTGTGTTAGGACCAGGTAAGTGAAAGAGAATGTTTTACACAGATGGGAGGGGGGCAAAGATAAGGTCAACCATGTGACCAGCATATTGATGCATACTTGAGAAGACCGAGGATAGATTGTAAACCAAAGAGGGTGGTGTCACTGAGAAGAAGAGTGTTTTGCATGAAATGAGATAGAGATCAGATCAAAGAAGAAGATACGCCCAAACATTTTAAAATCACCCATGCCCCTTCTTATGTATGATAGTAGTAAAAGGAGATCAGTGAGTCCTTCATGTAGGAGCTTAACAAACAACACCACATATGTAATGGTGTGAAAAACTTCCTATCAGCCGGAGTGGCGAAAACACGCAAAATAGGTTACTGTCAGGAGTATTTGAAATCTTCCTCCTCATCTTATAGTTATTTCTAAGGAGGACTTATCCTGAGATTTCACTTTTGTAGAAGAATAGTTAAACATTGCTTTCATTTTTTCAGCCTTGGATCGAATACAAACTTGGTATAAGAGGTGGTCTCCCTGCAAAGAGCAACACGTTGGTCTTGGAAGCAAGACCACGCAGAGCAACAGAGGTTGGAATCCCAGATGCATGCTTAGAAACCAAACTCAGTTATGGTATTAAGTGTGTCATCAAAAGAAAAAAGAAAATTAAAATAACAACCAATCAATTCTATTTATAATCCAATGGAAATCCAAAAGAAGAAATGCACAAAAAATCCAAGCAATGTCCACAATTTGGCATTCATTGAAGTCAGCATCATGATGTGGAATGCCCTTCTAAATTGGGCAGCAAGGTATATATCTGACCATAACTTGGTTTACAAAGATGCCAGGATCTGGAGGAGGAATATTCTTATCCTGTTCCAGACTCTGCATGTTGTGTCACCCTGAAGTCTATTTGCCCGTCTTTCAGAAATGGCAGATCCTGACTTCTAATTTGTCCACTCTGATGGTGCATGACTATCTGCTATTGAAGAAATGAAGAAAGTTGGATCTTGGTCCCGGTTTCTCCTGCACCAGTGCCAAAACTGCCAGGAGACAAGTATCTACAGGTCTATTGTGATTGCCAAAGTTGTCCTGGTAGGAGGCAAGTATCCTCAGAGACCCTGTTCTGTCTTTCTGTGTGATAATCTTAACTCATTTGGGATTGAGATAGGGGAACTGGCGAGAGTTGCCCTAACAGAGTGTAAGTATAAGACATAGAAATCTGGGCAATAGCATCAGCAAAAGAATCGGGGAAACCGGGATCAGAGGATGGAGAATTGCAGACCTTAACTATTAGGACATAGGCTAGTCAAAGAGAGTGAGGAATTGACAAGGCCTACCTCGGGTTAATAAATTGAAAGGGAGCTGAAAGAGAGAGTTCCTGAAAACAACGGTGACTCCTCTATCATTGGTTGTCAGTCGGTCAAACTGGTGGATGTGGAAGCCTGGGGTAATGGCAGGCCCAGAAGCCTTGTAGGTACTGTTTCAGTAAGACATAAAAGATCATCTGTCCCAGAGGAGAGCAGTAAATAGTGGCTGATAATGGGGCAACATTGGAGGAAGTGTGGCAGAGTGGGGAAAGTGCAAAGAGAGAGCAGTTAAAACACCTGTGGCAAAGTTGTGGACTGGGAAAGAATGAGCGATTGGGGCTGGTGCGAGTAGAGAGGTGCCAATGTTTAAGGAGATCATAACAAGAGTATTGAACTCTTACTATATTTAGTTGGGGTGGATCAGAGTATAGGAAGAAATTAAACCGTCTTTCAACCCCAGATGGGGCAAACACGGGCTAGACTTGGTTGACTATCCGGCATGCAGTCAGTATGGCCTCTGCATCCATCCAGTGTGCGTGTAGTGCGTTTACAGGATTTAGGTGTAGAGGACATCAAATGACAAGCAGGTGAGAAAGGTTGTGCCTGAAGTGGTGGCCATGATAGAATGGTTGGCAAAAGATAAACAAATTACATACAAAGGAAAGGCAGCCCAGACAAACTCCAGCCTATGAGGAAAATAATATAACTTAAATAAAACTTCAGTACTTCTGAGTGGGTTCCATATGTATTTCCTTTTTAATCAGCTGAATCAGCTGTATTGTTCTCAGATCATTCCACGATTGATACTGTCATGCATAGCCTTTCAAGAATACCAGTAGGTGGTCCTATTCCTTTAAAGGGGGAGCACCCAATTATGTATGTATTGTCTCTGCCTCAGGCATGCTGCAAGAGGGAGGAACATGTGACATAGGCATCCTATTAAGCACATAAGCATTCAGATACCTGGTGTCTGTGTAGCAGAAGTGGCCTTGACTTTGAACTCCCACCTGCTCTACCTTTGGTAGACAGGGGACCAGGATCCAAACCTGGTGTGAATCTCATCAAGTTGGAAAGTGCCTCATCAATTGGTGACCCCGAATGACCTACGTCCCAGGATTTGATCTTCCCACAGTGGCTACTTTTAAACCTGCAGCATTAATTGAGCATCTATTTACGATTTTTGTGTTTGAGTCGCCCCCTGTTTTCTCATGTGCTTTTCATGTAGTCTGTTTTTGAGGGGCATGAAATAAACACCAGAAACAAGTGTGGTAGAATGTTTGCAGTACATAATGAGTACATTGGACATGTTTCTATACATATAAAACAGAAAATCTTTGTGTTTGTTTGTTTGTTCCTTATACAATTCTACACTGTTCCACCAATCTGCACCAAATTATGCATAGTTACATGTGAGGACCCTCCCAACATCACTGGCTACATAACATGTGGACACCCCACCAAGTTCCTGGATTTCAGCCCCTGCACACGAGACAGTTGCCTGAAAGCCATGAAACATCAAGGTGGGTATTCATTTTAAGTATCTTAGTGCAAAAGATATTTGCACCATAATGCACAAAATCAGTGAAACATCAATGTGGTCTTTTAGGAACAAAACTTACATGGTCTCAAAAGGTCCACTTGGGACATTGAAAACTATGTGTCAAGGCCCTAGGATGCACCGTTTACGGGATAGTTGCACTGCAACAAACTGCATCATGCCAGGTTAAGGTGACAGGTGGGGATAGCACACAGAAGGTCCAAGTATGCTGCAGCAAGCCAACTCTCGCCTCCCCTCCATGTCTGCTCAAGGGTATGTAAGCCAGCCACCTGTGCCCATTATCAGAGCAGTTTACTTCAGAGTGCAAAGCACATCAAACAATAAGCGACTCGGAACAGGGACCTACAGGATGATTGCTTTTCAGCAATTAATGCCAGTGTTATCATGTCTGTTTATTGGCTAGATGACATTTGGACACCCCATTCTTTTCCACAGATTGTATCACCTCAACACATGGCAGGTTGCCTGAAATTGGCGAAAACATCATGTGGTCATAGAAGTGCCAACCAAATCGCATTTTATGCATCTTAATGCGAGAAACAAAACTCAAAAGGTCTCATACCGTGAAAGCCACGTGTCAATGCCCTAGGATGCACCGTTTTCCAAGATATTTGCACCACAACACATAGCACTGCGCCAGGATGAGGGACCACAAAAACCATGCTTCAAGGTATTAGGAGGACCTCAAAAACCATGTTTCAAGGTCTTAGGAGGCATCGTTTCTGAGATATTTGCAGTACAATGCACCGCAACACAAAGCACCATGCCAGAGAGAGGCGACAAGTGGGGAGAGTGCACGACGACAGTTGGGGAGAGCGCAAAGAAGGTCCCAGTATGCTGCAGCATGCCAACTCTCACGTCTGCTCTGGGGTATGTAGGCCAGCCACACACGCTCATTCTCAGTGCAGTTTACTTCAGAGTGCAAAGCACATCAATCGATAAGTGACTCAGAACCGCAAACTTCAGGATCATTGATTTTCTAAAATGTATGAGAGGGTTATCATGTCTGTCTACAGAACCCGTGTGGAGTATGGGTACTTTGCTAGAGTACTAATATATGTACAACACAAACAGAATTTATTTTATTTTATTTGTATTTACATAGTGTTATTATTATTTTTTTTTATTGTAACATTAGTTTAATTCAAAAGAAAGAAAAACTTTGTTACATTTCCAATTCTAAAATCCTTCCTTCATTAAATGAGTTCAAAAAATGTCACTCCATGTTGTTTAACTTCAGAGCGTCCATAAAGTTTATTATTGCACAAGTCAACTGAGTGTTGGATCCTGCAATTAGGTAACACCACCATGCGTCCATGTTTCCCGACAAGGGTGCGAAGCGTGCTAGATGTAGACTACGCTGTGCTGAGATTGCTTCGCAATCCAGAATTAGATGCTTCACAGATTCTGACTCATGCTTGCAAAACCGACATCGATCCATCTGTACAAGCGGATCGCGCCTCAGCAGCTGTATTTCCCTTGTTTTATATAGGTTGAGTCGGAGTCGCAGGAACATGTTCCGATGATAGCATGATGGAAATTTCTCCGATGATAGCATGATGGAAATTTCTCCAAGTATTTGGGGATTGCGTCAAGTTTGTTTAAAGCGCTTCCAAGGTCCAAAGAGGATGCCAGTTTGTTTCGGCGTTCTTCATTTCTTATCCAATTTTGTAGTCGGATTTTCTTTTTTGCAACTTGAGGTCGTAGTAGTACTGTCTCAAAAGAGACGTCGGCATTGTCTAATAAGAGACGTAGTTTTTTCTCCCACTCCTTCACTAAAATGGCAGATGGGTGCTCTGGTGCAGATTGTAAGATTTCGTATGGTTTTACAACTGTCTCCAGCCCCATTTTCCTTAAGATGGAAATTGATTTCCACAGAACAGATCCGTAGAGGGACTCAATACATAACTCGTAGCGCACCGCTGCCATTGGTGAGCTATTTGGTAATCTCAAGACTTTGCGCCAGAATTTCCCTTCAAGCTTGTCCCACAGATCTTGTGGGATGTTCCAGCTAGTTTCGCATCCAAAGGTTATCGCAGGAACTACTTTTTCCAGGTAGAATGTCAGGACTGGCTTCAAGGTAAATTTTCCATATGCTGCATGCAGGGCCACCAAGTCTTGTGACCAGTCCCACTCTCGTATTGAGGTATTAAACATAACACCTAAGTATCTGATACTCTCTGTTGTCTCGAGAGGTTCATCGTTTATCTTCCAGGCAAATTTGCTTGATCTCTTTAGTTTGCTTTGACCAACCACGACAATTTTTGACTTTTTGAAATTGATTCGTAGGTCATTTTGCATACAGTAATATTGTAGCGCATTCAGCAGTCGCTGTAATCCAATTGGTGTGGAGTCCATAAGAACGATATCATCGGCATAGATAGCCCAGCTTATCTTTTGCCCATTTACTAACGGGGGGAAGACCCTTAGATTGTTCAATGATAGTGGCAGGTCGGAAATGAAAAGCTTGAATAATTGGGCTGCCAAGGGGCAACCTTGCTTCACTCCTCGTTTTGTAGGAATCTCGTCAGATAATTCACCTTGCTCATTTAGCCGAACTCTGATGGATGTCTTAGAGTGTAATGCAATCAGTGGTGACAGCAACTCGCTTGGACACTTCCAACCGTGAAGTTTCTTCCACAGGACATTACGGTTGATACTGTTGAATGCCTGTCTCAAGTCAATAAATGCGATGTACAGTTTTCTTTTCCGCCTCAGCGTATCCAGTTTTAGGCAATGCAGAAGGACTAGGTTAAGCTCAACCCCCACTCCTTTTGTAAAACCGGTTTGTCGTTGGTCAGTCGCTGAGACCTCTTCGGCCCAACGTGCAAGTCGCTTCTGGAGAAACAAACCAAATACCTTTCCGATAGTATCCAAAAGGGCAATCGGGCGATAGTTGTTGGGATCCTCCCGATTACCCTTTTTAAATATCGGTACAACTACTGCCTTAGACCAGGATTCAGGCAGTTTTCTTTCCAGTGCAATTCTTTCAAAAAGGATACTCATCAAATTGGCCCATTCCGAGCTGTGAGTTTTCATAGTGTTATATGCATGAGTATTAAGCATAAGTAGATGGGAATGTAGAAACACGGTGTGTGGTATAGAATGAAGGGACTGTAGATGACATGGTAAGGAAAAGACTGGATAAAGACAAAAAGTAGAAAATAAATCTATTAGAGAGAAATAATTGCATAACATATGAAACAGAATCACCACCGAGGTATTAACTAAGTAGGAACCCAAAAGTGAAGAGTGGGTGGGCGCAATAGTGGATGGAGGCCAAGGCCAAGGCCTGGGGGTCACATGTGGGCAAAAATTGAAAAAAGGGCAATGGAAGCAGCTCCACAAAGAGGAAGGAAAGACAGACCTCACAAAAGGCAGAAGTATAGTAAGGAATACAGAGTGACGCTGCACCCATCGGCAGACAGTGGCAGACAGATCGGACTTGGCCAGGGCTTTGCCCCAAAACGGGATGTTGTGTCTTCAACTGTGTGATGGGTGGGTCAGTGGGCGTGTGTTCAACATCCAAGGAGACAGCCAGGATGTCAATTGGTTCATTAGAGGCCAGGCCTCACCATTACGGATCTAGCGGCTGGTGTTCAAACTGCCCTGATGGAGTCATGCAACTGATGGGCAACGTTCCCAGAATACCAGATGAGAAGCAATAGATCAATACTTCCATCACACCACAACACATGCCAGCTCAGACTTGGCCAGGACTTTGTCTGGGGCTTTGCCCCAAGGTTAGATGTTATAGCTTCCGGCGGGTGGGTCAGCGGGGGGTGTGGCCCATGTCCAAGGAGGTGGCCATGTTGACAATCAGTCTATCAGGAGGCCGGGTCCCGCCGCAGCAGAACTGGTGGCAGGTGTTCACGTTTCCCTGATGGAGTTAGCTACTGTAATGGAAACAATCTACTGTCTACTAAGCAGCACAGTTCTTTGAAAACTCCCACTCCACTACCTTACTCAAAAGCTCAACAGCAATCTTTGGATCAATGTGATTTCCCCTTCCCTTCCTCACCTCCCTTCCCCTCTCCCAACTGAAGACACTTGCAGTAACATGATCCTATGTAAGAAGGTATAAAAGTCTCACGCACTTTGCAAGTGTTAAAATCTCCGTATGACTGGTGCACCTTCTCCACATAGCCACTAAAAAAAGGCCACTACAATACAATAAAACCAGAATTCAAATTTACTGTTAGAAAGGTGTGGAATGAAGAAAGGCAGCCTAAGCTTAACAATATTATTTTATAAATATCACTATGAAGATTATTTTGTATTGTTTGTGTATTGTAATAATGACAGCAAAACAAAAGCACAAAAATACATTTGAAAAAAAGGTCAATTCCACAATGCATTTGTGGTGGTGATGATCGAGCCTAGCTTGCCACTGGAGGTTAATACTCTTGCAGCGTCACAATGAAAACCATTATGATGAAGCCTGGAGAACCGTTAATGAGATTTAACCCATTCCTGAGTGCCACTCAGCCAAAAACTAACAGTGCTGTCAGATACAAAGTGCCAATCCCTTTCCAGTGCCAAATGTTATGGTACAGTATAGTGTAGACTCCCAACGTCCCCCCGCCGGCAACACATTCATCACCATTATTCAGCACATCTGCAGAGGTGAAACACACATTTTGTCTCTTGCTCTTGAATTCTCCAGCTTCCCAGAAACTGATTGGTTTTACAGAAGCCCATCAATACCTGACTTTAAGCTGCTCCCTTGCCATCGACATTATTATTGGCACCTCAATGGGACCTTATTCAGTGGAGGATTGTGGGACATGCACGTAAGACTGTGCCCCTCCCCTCTGGTACTAGCTGCTATCAAACCAGCACCTTCACATTTGTGTCCCATGGAAGTGATTACAATTGCTACCATTGCTCAGCCACTGTCAGCGGAGACACTGGAGTTGATGCCATTGCCAATCAATTTGCTAATGCACATTTGGTGACTGCTCCCAGGCTGAAACATGTCCATTGGCATTTAATACAACAGTATAAATTGAACAGTTATAAACTACAGCGTTTCATTTCTGAGCATGTCTTCATTACCACCATCAGAACAATGCAGATGGGATGTAATAGCAGGGAAGAGGATAGAGCTGGAACATGAATGGCAAGAAACTGTACTCTTAGCTACAAGGATAGGGATGCTCCGGAGAACCACATTAATCCAGGGAGAATACAGGGGCAGGGCACAGAATGCGAAGGCACAACTACAACAGGGCACAGGAAAGACTGCTATGGGTAGCCATAGTAGAGGACGGGTCCATGAAGAATGGCAGGTGGAACTGTATGTGGAAGGTGAGAGAAGGATACCTTTCTCCAACGAACCCCACCTGAAAGTTCCAACCTTAGACCTAACCTGGCAGGAAGACTTTTCCAGGCCACCATGAGATTGCCCTGATGAAACCTTCTTGGAAACCACAAGCATGAGCGCCCTGAAAACATTTGGTTGCCTGAGAGCTGTCGGTTAGAGGCTGGGAAAACTCCAAGACCCAAGCCAGGCTTTAGTGGAATGAATGACCCCCAGGCTGTCCTACACTGGAAGATTTGAGGACATCCCCTTTGAGCAGGGATTTTTTATTTTATTTGTCCATTTACATTTTGTTGGACTTGTAGGACATGTTTAAACAGTTTGTGATGCATTCGTCACCTGGCTCGGATTATTTTGGTTTGTTTTATGATTATTTTTTTTTAGTCTTGCCACATCGTGACAATGTTTATTAAGTTGTATAAAAAGATATCTAAAGTCCTCAAAACAAAAACTTGGTATCTGAGTCTTAGTTCTGGTAAGACAGTGACAGTATGTCATTCTACTAGCCTTTCACACGGTGTCAGAAGTGGAATGCAAAACAAATAGTACATGTAGTTAGCACAAAACAGAAGCACCCAGTCACGGCCACCTTCACTCCCGTACTTTCAAGATGGGTTATTTTGGGAAACCTTCCAGTCTGGGGAGAGGGTCGATACATATTGGCCCAGAAGAAAGGCCAAACATATTTGTTTTCTTGGTCTGCCCATTTCAGAGGAGATTATTCACCTGCCCAGATTAAAACCAGCTGTAGCCCAGACAGAGACTGGACATTGGGGATGGGAAGAGAACGTTGCCAGGTTGGTTGACGAACAAGGGGCATAACCCCTTAAAATGCATCATCCTACCATACCTTAACCACCACCAGCCAGAGGGAGGGACACCAGAAAAACCTGGCCAAAAGGAATCTGTATTGGAAAAGCTAAGAAAAAATAGGAAGGTAGTAGAAAGCAAAAGCAGAAGACTGTTAGGAAATTGGTAAAAGTTTGAACTTTGCGCGCCATACCACTGACTGGGGGGTGGACATGTCATCATCGCCATTTCAGTCACTTTCAAAAATTACTAAAAATATTAAAATGTTTATGGTAAATGGGATAAGTGTTACATTTAGGTTACTATTTGTTATTTTGTGAAGAGGCAATACATTTGTAGTTTTGCAAGCGCGCAGAAAGATAATGATGAAACATTGCCACACAGAGGGCCCCTCCATACTCAGGTAAAGTAGGTAATCAATTTGTGCATGTGGACTTTAGCTGTATGAATGGCGGTCATGATAGGAGATCATAATAGCTATAAAATGCACAAATAATGGTACACATGGATGGGAATTATTTGTCGAATTTAGTAAAAGATGTTAAATAATTGAGGTATGGTTACTCAATGTATCGAGGGGTGTTTTCGCAATCATGGCAAAGGCCCGACAGCAGTCAGGGAACAGGTTCCGTAAGCTGGTCAACAGGGTGGTTGCAGTCAGTTTGCAGATGGCTCAAATGCTGTAGGGCGAATGGAAGATCGGATCTCTGGTTAACAGGAGAGTTCATTGTTCTAAGGGATAGGCATTTATGAAACCTCCAGGGTTGTTTGAACAGATGGCTTCACGCAGGACACTTCCGGAGATCAGTAGTAACACATTTCAGCAGAGCGGTTGTGTTATCAGAGAGCGGGCAGAACTCATGTGAACAGGAAGAGTCAAAGGTCATACAAATCGGAACACCAGAGAGGTTTGGCCAATGGGATTAGCAAACATGAATAGATCAAAGGGAATCTACATGGCTTTTTCTCATCTTCATGTGCTTAGGTATTTTTAGGGCAGGTCTATGAGCTTCATTAATAGGAAATCTGTTATTTTTCTAAGAGGCAAGGCTTCCACCAAATATGGAGAGGCTTATGGGAAGGTCTATGTTGAAAATGTACACATTGTAAATACATGTTTTAGGGGAATGTGTTATAATGTTTGTGTCAAATGAACTGTGTGGGTTTTAGATTTCTCTGTACAGGCCATCCAATCCTCTTTGGGGGATGCCTTTGTAACAGTATCTGGGCAGTGTATGAACTGTTGCAAACTGTATATAATATGGGTTTGTTGTGTGGTTCAGGGAGACCAGGGTTAGTTTGACGGTTAGATGTCATCTAACAGCCCTCTTGGCCTTGTACAATAAACCTGCTTTCTGGGCAAAAGGTGAACTTACTAATTTTAAAGGTGGGCCTGATTTGGGTAAAGGGGTGGAGCTAAAGGTCCATGACTACAAGACTATGCAGCCCAAATAGTCACAGGACTTAAAGAGGACATGACCCACAAACAGGAGGGGCAGAATAAAAGATCCAAGAACAAAATGTTACCCTATCATGTGGCAATGCCTGACCAGAAGAGAACACCAGATGGAATCCAGCCAAGGCACTCCCATGTGTTGAGAAAACCTGCCAATGAGCTGCCATGAGGCCCAGACATACAGATGTAAATGCAAACCCAGAAAGATTATGGTAATGACCTAACTACCATCCATGGACTCTTCCTATGCTCCAAATTGGACAGTCATGGGAAACTAGCACCCATCTCTCCTTTGGAGCCTGAATTTACAGAGAGAAGGGGAGATCTGGCTTTTACAGTGAGACAATGACCAGAGGCAATTTTCATGTTTTCGTGATATGAAAAGAAAGCATAACGGAAGGGAAATAAATTGATTCCCAGCAGCTGCAGCTACCAAAGAGGGAGGCACTTTGACCACCTGCACAGATGTCAACATTGATGGAAAAAAAGGAACACAATATATAATAATTTGAAGAAATATATTTTCAGTCACCCCAAGCACCAGCAAGATTGTACAGCAAATACCTTGAACCACTGAATACGGTGGGTAGAAAAAACAAATTGCTGAGGAAAATTAAAACTAGAATAAATGCCAGCCCCTGCTTCTTCACCAGTATCCAACAAACGCTGAGATGAGAAAAGATAACAGCGGACACTGATATAATATCAGGCCAGCCACCTTGCTGTTCATGACTACAGGCACTTAACGCAATTTCAGGCCAGCCTATCCCAGCCATCACATCCCAGGTACACATTGTATCATTAAGCACTACCCTACGGGAGGCGACGCCAGGGTTTAAAAGGCAGCAAGCCCAGTCTGTCAAAGTATAGCATTAGAGGATCTTTCAGGAGGAGAGCCGAAGACCCTGACAGACTGCTGTGCTGAAGAACCTATGTTGGCATAATGTGATGGCAGAGACCAGGAAGTAGGATATACTGAAGCATGGTAAGCAAGTAGAAGTGAGGTGTATAGAGGTGTGAAATAGAGAAAGGGCTTGTAGTGTTAGAGGGGTGAGTAACTGTTGTGTTGGGTCAGAGGGAGGTCATGGCTTATTAGAGAGACAGAGAAAGGAATTGCTTATGAGCCAAGACAGAAGTGTATCGCCTTAGAGAGGAAATTGAAGGGTACAATCTGGAAGGATGAAGAAAGTAACATTGTGCAGGAGAGAAAACATATTTTGGCAGGCAACACTGGAGGACAGTGTTTTGTAGAAGGAGGGCCACTTTGGTATGTTGAAGGAGAGTTGTCCTGGGGAGCAAGAGAAGAGTCCAAAGCTATGAGCAAAGGTTTGGTATTGAAAATAGGAAGGTGATGACAGAGAGGAAAGACAAGATTACAGTGGAAATGGGAAGTACCTGCATAGGAAGAAGTTGCTGGAAACAGGAAGAAAAAAAGATGTCACCAGGCGAGGCTAAACGGACAGAACAGAGGGGGAAAGAGTAGAACCATGCTAGCTGAATGCTCATATTTGGGGTGTGGATGTCCTTCTGGTGAGAAGTCAGCAGTGTGATGCAACGCTGTGCCTAGACAGAGCAGCTAATGTTATAGCAGACAGCCAGTGCCAGCTTGTGTCCCACGAGTCAAAGATATTTAAGGGGATCTGCATTCCTCACTTTGATACCCCTTCTGCTTGCATCTCACTTTCAGCTTTGCCCACCTGTGGGAGTGACATAATTAGCATATAAAATTGTCAGTGACAAGAGTGTGTTAAATAGGTAATACAATATTGCACTGCATCACTGTTGCTCTCAGTATTAAAATACTCCTCGAACGTGAAACCAGAAAAAGTCACAAGACGTGGGCCTGTCAAATAAACTCAGTCTTGATAGTCCAGAGCTTCAAACACTCCCTCCTCTCCACCAGGGGCACAAATGAGCTATAATGTCCAAGTACCCCAAAAAGCCACATGCCAAACTTCCTAAGGTGGACTAGAAGAACAAAGTGATGTATTGTACTGCCCACCTGGTGTTCAATTACTCTAGAGTGTGTTACTGCAATGTATACCACACATGTATCTCTCTCTCTTTCTCTCTCTCTACTGCTCTCTTTCTCTGTCTCTCATTTTATTCTGCATCTTCCCTCAATACACACTGCTACAATATGTGGGGTGATGTGCCCAAGTATTGCAACACAATAGTTTTCTTACTGGCAGTCCACAGGAAGCTACTATTATAAATAAAGATAATGTAAATTGCACATGTTACTGGCAAGGGGCACACACCTCATGTATTGTAAACATAAAGCTGTCAACCCAGTTTAACTTAAGCTGTTGTTTATACCAGAGCTCAGCTCTTGAGACAAGTGATTTGCATGCCAGAATATCCAACATACAGACTAGGCCATTAAATGTATTAATGGACTCAAAGGCTTGTAGGTAAAATAAGAAAATATACAATGTAGTCCTTTTTGAGAGATGCCTTGAACAGACCTAGACCTTCTAACCTGGCATAGCAATCTGTTTCACTGAAAGTATCCTAATAAAATAATCTTTCTGTTTCAAATTATAGATGCCTCACCAGATGGTGTCACCTAATGCAAAAGGGTCAAGATACACATATGAAATCAAATATGAATTGTACAGTAGTTATTTTCAAGTAACAAGTGCAAAATACATCATTGCCTCTAATTTCTGAACCCATTTTCTGATTTGAAAACCAAAGATAGATTTCAATTCAGCTCAGAGGCCCCAGTCACATGCATATAAAGTGTGTATATTGAAGTCTATGTATTATTAATACATGCACATATTTGTACAACACTGTTTTGCATATAGCTTCATACACATGATGTATGTTTCGGCATTCAGAATGTTCTTGCTATTTTTAATATATAATTCAGTTTAATGGCATAGGTATATGCAGGGAATTATAAAGAAAATACATATGTCAGCACAATTTGATCTTAATTTCTGAGGTTAACTCAAATCTAATACACCCCCTTATGACATGTTACAATATATTGGGCTAATCAAAGCAAAGAGCGAGATGGGTGTGAGGAAGTGAAGGGAACATATCACAGGTTCTGTCCAATACATCAATCACCATGTTAAATGATGGAATGCCAATCCACCCTTTCCCTGTCAGGAAGACTCCTTTCCTTTGCTGCTTTCCCAAAAAAACTCCCCTTTCCTCTGACTGCAAACTTCACCCTTCTGCCCTTCTCTGTGGTGCTGTTAACAAAAAAGCTAAGTAAATAAAGTAATTGAAATCCATCCCTCAAACAACATATTGAAGTGGGGTGTTGAGAGGGTGGGACATATTCCTAGAGAATATTGAGAGAGTTAGGTGATACTATCCGAGCATTTGGAATAAAGATAGAATTCCTGAACCAAAACCTTTAGGACACGTGTGACAAGTCAACCCCACAAAAGATTTATCTGTCTATCTCCAAGCTAGAAACCAATATCATACTATAGGTATTGTCCAACATGTTAGAGTTGAATCAGTCTTAGAATATATCCAGACAGAATGTTCTCTGATACCAACGCTTGTCGATGGTTAGAGAAAAAAACGAAATTGTTTCTTTCAAATTACTGTGGAGAGGATTTTAATTTACTTGCATAATAATCATTCATATTTACTTTTTTATCCATAGATGTTTGTGTACATGATGAAAATGTTAGCGAGACAATAGCAGTCATGTTACATTTATTTTCCCCAGCATTGAAAGTTAACATACCATCTTTAATATCTTGATTTATTATTTTACATAAAACTGAATATTCAGATGAAAACTGCTCGTTTCTTTTTCCAGATTTTGGGGTTGGAAAGTTGCGGTGAGGGGTATTAGATGATGGAGATTTCTCTGTAAAACGAACTGGTGATTAAAAAGTAAATACACTCCATTGTAGATTTTGTACCCACTATCGTCTTCTCTCCCATACCCACCATTAATCCCCATCTTCTCCCCAACCACACCCAAACTCACAGTCCCTGTTTTCTCTCTACCCCAACTCACCTTCACTGTCACTGCTTTCCACTCAACCACACCCATCCCCGCAGTCCCTGCCATCTATTCACCCCATCCACATGATAACACTAGCTCCTTTGGAACTGCTTACTTCCACCCACGTTTTCTGTTGGATGCCCTGTGTGTCACACATCCTCTGCCCCAACCTGAGGAATAAAGGAAGGAGAACATAGGACCCCATTGCCTGATTACACACTACACATCATTTCAGCAGAGGATGAGCGAGTGATGTTTAATACCTGAAGGTACTGCTCGAGGGATATGGCACACATACTGTTCATATATTTGCCCACTTGCAAGCATTAGTAGGAGTACAAGAGAGTTAACTGTCATGGATCAGAAAACAGGGTTGGCCTTCTTGTTTTTCTCAGGGCCATCCACCTTGCCTTTATCCATCAACCATCCTGCTGACTCTGACCTTCACTACACTCCTTCAGTTATACTCAGTAGGAAACCCTTAACATTTACTGAACACTTTACCATACTGTGATGGTCTTGTGTGTTTTGACAACAGTTCTACTACTGCATGTCACTCTTTATTGTACTGTATTTACAGGTTCACTAGCACAATAATAATATTATTATTATTAGTCGTAGTAGTAGTATTATTATTAGCATTATTATTAATAATGTTGATGTTTATTACATTATGTTCCCGACTTCTCTAGCTTTTTACTTGTTGACTAAGGATTGAGCCTTTGTGATCTGGCATAAGCCTATTCCTAAAGGTGAGTATGTTGCCCCTGCACTATCATCTCAGTATAAAATCTGCTTAGCTGTATAAAATAACATTTTGGTATCTGCATTCAGAGATGGGTCTTGCAGTGCGCTTACATTTTGGGCATGGCCCACTTGCAATCTATGACCATGGGGAGCAGCTTCTTGAAACCGATTATTATCCCTGCACAGATATATGGTGTGAGGTTTTGCCATCAAAGCTTTAAGATGCCTGGGAAGAGTTCCGCCTTCTTAACGGGCTTGTGTATGTGCGCGGCATACCCCTTATATTGTGCCTACATTAAATAAATCAGATTTAGGTCAGGAGATTCTGGGGGAGTTTGAACCAAAGTGAGAGCCTTTTCCACCATAAAGTTAGCTGCAGAGGAATGTTTAGAGTTATTGTCCTGCATGATTCCTGAGTGGGATGACCGCTTGGTACTATTACCGTGCATATGGTAACAGCATCTTCATTATTATGACCTATTTAAACAAGGCCATTATACCCTCACAATAAATGATGAGTCCTGGGCGCCTTTAGGAGAGGAGAATGCAGGCATGTGATGGTCAAGTACTTCCGGGTAGGAACGCTTGGAAAATGTCCTTTACTCCTGAATTCCATTCTGTTGAATCTTTTGCAGGTCACAGCGGTCTCATCCATACACTAGGCATATTTAAAGTCGTCCATTTTCACTTCCCAGATGTTCACCTGTGTCACTCACTTTGCATAATTGGCAGCATAGCTAATATGGGAGAGACTGTGGAGCAAATAAAAGACATGGTTACAATAAAGAAAATTAGCACTGTGGGATGAGGTAGAGTGTGCTGAGGTAGCATGAGTGAGGTAGTCTGGGTGAGTGGTTAAGTGGAGAGACATATAGTTTCTAAGATAGGGAAAGTGAGATGGAGTTTAGTGGGTGCGAGGTAGTGCCGCATGAGATAGTGTGCAATCTGGTTGAGTGGGATGATAAAAAAATAATAAGACGCACCACACCTCACATAACATTCAAATTAATGTTCTCCCTCTGGTAGGTTGGGTGTTGGTGGACATTTCTGACCTAAAGTATAAGAAAATATGTGTGTGCATTTATACACTATGCTTTCAGGCACAGAGCATACTGTAGATGTACATTGTGTCAACGCAACATACTGTACACGTTTGCAACTAACAATAGCATTTTCAAGCACTCCATTTTTCATTTATTTAGACAAATGTCAGGCAAAACTACATCACATTAGACTTCAACCACTGACTATGGCACAATTAAGCTACCCAATGATGCTTGGTTATCCTCTAAATGGCTGCACTTTCCACCTATTGTTGTAATATATGCCAGACTGCATGAGAAAAATATTAAGAGTGATGAGTCATTATTGGATTTTTTTGGAGGAATGGCACATGGAAGAAGGCTGCAAGTGTCTTGGAAAAGCTAGAAGATACTAGACTTGAAGCAGTCCATGCGTGGATTTCCTCAGCCTCATCACGAGTTTGGCGGTAACCCTTAAATGTGGCGGTAACACTATTACCCCACATTTAAGGGTCCTCCAAATCACGGGTTTGGCTGTAAACTGGGGGTAAATCCACCAGGAAAAATTCCCATTTTCGGGCGCAATTAGCGCCAAGGTATTAGCGTGCGCCTATTGCGCCAAAATTTCCGCATCCCCAATGGGGAATGGGGAATTACTGTTACCACCAAACCCGCGTTCCAGCCCAGGAGGGTTTGGTGGTAACGCTATTAGACTGGGTGGTATCCCGGCGGTAATACCCCCAGGATACCACTCAACTCGTGATGAGGCCTGCTGAAAGGAACAGTTAAAAAGGGTACTGCCAGTGGGGTTTCCATGCCATAATGGAATTGGAAGATCAAAAGTGTAAGGACCTCCACCAACAACCCCAAGGTAAATGCAATAGATAGTGACCTGTGACAGGAGGGCAAATCTGCCTGACAAGGAACTGAATCAGTGGTGGTAAAATACCCATTATATCTATTGAGAATCCTTATGAGAACCAATATCAGGAAGAGACCTATTGAGAATCCTGCAGCGAACCAAGCACAAGAGGAGCTCTGTTGAGACCCCAGAATCAAAGCAAAGCTAAGTAGAGACCTATTAAGAATCCGTAATCAAGCACAGGTCTAGGAAAGCCCTGTTGACAATCCTGAATCAAGCCAAGGTCTATAGAGGGAGTCCTGTTGAGAATCCTAAATCATGTCAAGGTCTACAAAAATAGATCTGTTGAGAATCCTGTATCAAGCCACGGTCTAGGAGATATCTGATGAGAACCCTGAAGCAAGACAAGCTCTTGAAAAAGGCGTACTGAAAATCCTGAATCAAGCCAAAGTCTAGCAGAGACCTGTTGAGAACCCCAAATGAACTCAAAAGCCAGAAGGACTCCTGTTGAGATTCTTGAACTAAGTCCAGGCATAAGTCTTGAAAAATCAAGATGAAAGCAGAGTGACCCAATGAACCACTACACTGAGGGCATAACTTTTTTTTATATTAAAATAGGGTTGGACTTGAATTGCAGGTTTGTGAACTTTTTCTTAAGGCCAAAACCGTGTAACATTTCTGTTGAAAGAATAGTGATGCCTGGGGACAATTTATTAACACCAGGTATTGGAATTTTATTTTCACTAGCCTTTTAAAAGATGTTGGGCCTCATTACTAGTTTGGTGGCAGTAAACCTGGTGGTATTGCAGTGACACTGAATTACCATTAGCACCATTGATGATGGAGAAAGTAACATCATATTACAAACTCATGGTATTAATGGTAGTGTACCAGTGGTAACATTAATGTTTTAAAGAACATTAATGCTTCTTGTGGAATTAGTGCAAAGATTCCATACGTTCTGCTAAATCTGCCAATATTCTGTGTATTTGTTGTAACCACCTGCAATATTAGCAGAATTCCAGCAGCAAAATGACTGCCAAATGGAAACTGCACAGGATTCTGCCTAACAGCATCATGTTTACTGTACCTCTGAATTTCGAGTTTGGAGGTAAATTCTTCACTTTCCTGAATAAAAAGGTGCACTCCTTTAAAACAGGAGAGGCTCTTCGGATGGCTATCCGGACCACTACAGCAGTGTGCAGCGATTTCGACCACAAATGGGATCCTCTGGCTGTGGAAGATGAGCTGGTTGACCCCACCAGGCTCAAGGAAAGAAGACTCTGGACTGGATCTTCTCTGGTCGTTGAAGAGTAGATAGCTCAGGACTGCAGCAGGGCTTCACTGGGACTCGGGTTGCAGCAGCTGTCTTCTTCTCCGCTTCTCTTTGGTTCCTTGCAGTTCCAGTGGTGACTGACTTCCAGCCCAAGAGTCCTGCCTTTTATGAGAAAATCCCCCATTCACACAGCCTGGCTGTCAATCACCCAGCAGGGGGGTTGCCCGGCCCGGACAACCACGTCAGCCAATCATGACAAAGTGCGACTTGGGTCTCCATGGAGACCCTGTGCAGGGGATGACTACACTTCTCCCTCACATTCAGCCTACCTAGACACCCAGGCGCCAAGAGGAGGGCTTCTTTGCAGAAGCCCACCAAAAGACGGTGAACAAAGATGGCAAACCTGGTTTCCATTGCAAAGTAAAACACAAGAAGGACTTTAAAAAAAAGAAATGGTGACTAAACCCAACCGGAGCCGAAATAAAAAGTGTTTGGGCAAGCGGGTTTAAGTTCGAGGCTACCACAATAGCCTGAAACAATACCATGTTTATATAATATAATCGCGGTAGAAAAGTTAGGGTAGATACCACTGCCACCAGCCAAGTCTAACTGTTAAAAGAGCAAAATAAAGCTCAGAGAGGCACAGACAAAATTGGGTAGGAGTTAACCCTTTCCAATACTCCATGTAAAATGGGGTGTACTGGGTCTGCAGTTTTAAAGTGACTACATAACGTTAATGGCAACTTTACATGTTTCTGGGAGACAGTAGTCAGCCCCAGAAAAATGGAGTCAGTGGGAAGTCTAAAAGACAACCCGGTGTCACCGCACTGAAGGTGCTATGTAACACACACAAAAAGTGGGGCTCATGGAGTGGTGTGCTCCAGAGCCCAAAATCACACAAACAGTAAATATACACATGGCAAAACACAGGTAAGAGTGGGAAAAAAGGCTCACACTCTTACTAGGTGGAAACAAACTCCAGAAATCCAGCAAAGCTGCTGGGGGACTCACTAGGTGAGGGAAATTAGCCATAGAAGGAGAATTCTCCCTAACAGATGCTAATTCTGTTAATGCTAAAAAAAGGGGTGGGGCATAAGAGAATTACTGCCATGTTTTTACCTCACTGCCACACTTGTAATGATGCCCATAGACTGGTGGAACAAAATTGCATAATGAGTGGCCCTAAGGTCGACCATGTTTGTCAGATTTAGCACAGAAATATTTAGAAATACCGGAAAATGCAGAAATAGTCCATATACTCAGCGGAAAGACTCATGTAGAATGGCCAACAAAATGCCACTGGGAACTATGAACAATACCCCTAACAAACTTCAAAAAGCTCACATCAATATGACAGTGATGTATTCAATATCTCCATGGCCCAATGTAGACATTAGCCCATGCAATGATGATAGCATGGGCTAATGTCTCCCCTCATGGTGCTCTCCATCTCCCCTATCTACTCTAACTGCTACTCTATTTCCTATCCTCCCTCTCTTTCGAAGCCTGGAAGGAAAACGTTTAAGAAACATCTCCTGTCCTCTATCCCAGGCCTGCCCATTGCAGATACATATGTTACTGTTTGCTCTAGGCAGACTATCACTGATTTCCTCTATTCTGTCTGTTATCCCGACCTATGGACTCCCCACATGGTCTCTGCGCTTTTACCTTACTCTTCCTCACTCATTAATGGTGGAACCAAAGGGGAAGTGCTCTTGGCTCACTTCACATCGTCAAGGTGCATCATTAATGTCTACCTAAATGGCAATGTCATGGCCCAGGGCTCCCAGCCCAATCTCCTCCTTCTTGACAGGGGTCACCCATCTCTCATCAACCTCCCCCTCTCTCCTCCCTCCCTTCTGCTACCCCTGGGCCCACCTTTCCCCCTCTGGAAGTTGTACCCCACCCCTGTACTCCTACTCAGAAGACCTTTAAAGGTGGCAACCAACTTCACTTAGCTACCATTGACTCTCGCTTTGCTGTCAAACACTCCTCTGACATATGTCACTCATTGAAGGCCTTGACCTTGACATCCTCGCTCTCACTGAAACATGGTCCAAGGTCAGCTCCATCACTGCTTTTGACACTTTTCTCCCTAATGGCTGCAGGATCCTGTCCAATCCCAGGCCAAACCTGTCTGGGGTGGAGTGGCTCTTATTTTCCCTGAATGGGTCCCTGCTACTGTCAAACCCACCCAATGCTACCTTTCCTTTGAATGCCTAGCCTGTAGGCTTGGGGTCTCTCCTACCCTCTCCCTCACTCTCACCACCATCTATAGCCCCCCTGGACTCATCTCCCCTTTCATCTCAGAGTGGGTCGACCTCTCCTCCTCTGTACTATCTGCCTCCTTGGAGATTTCAACATTGATTTTGACTCTCCCATTGCAGTCTCTGTTCTCTTCTGCAAACTCTGTGACTCTCTTTCCCTCAGAATTCTTCCCTCCAGTCCAACACAATTAGCCGGACACAACTTGGATGCACTCATTTCCGCAGACATCCATATCTCTAACCCTCTGACTACATCTCTACCCTGGTCCGATCATGCTCTCCTCTCCTCCCATCTGGAGATCTTGGGCCCCCGGGCTATGCCTCAGTCCCCACTGTCAATCTCCTTCTCCGTCATGTGACAGATGAAGTGAGTGTCAGCCACTGCATTTGATGCCACCTTCATTCCTCCTCCTGCCCCTTCTGTTGGCTCTCATATTGCTAACCTTAATCTCTTCATCTCCAATACCCCCGACATCCTTGCCCCTGGCATGAGGATCCGTATGAAGCCTGCCTCCAAGTGCAATTCCTGGTATGACTCCCACCTGGAAACTCTGAAACGCACGTTCAGAGTAGCTGAGTGGAAGTGGCAGACCTCATGCACATCCTCTGAGAAATTGGCCTGCTGCCTGAGCCAAAGACAATACCGACTTTTTATTTGCTCTAATAAGAGAGCCCATGTCCAAGCCTGCAGATATGAGTTCACCAATAACATATACTATTAGTGAGGACCATTTGCGCTACACCCTCATGTTTCATCTATTAACAATATATGTGAACATTTCTCTTTAAAAGGTTACCGCCTGCCGCCAACACGTGTTTCGACCTTTGCTAACAGGCCTTCTGCAGAGATTTGATTACATTGATCCAAACCAAATATAAACATGCATAATACAGATAACAATGTCCACAACATACAATATTCAACTGCATACATTACCACCCAATTAGGAATTGGAATCCATATGTGCCGGTACATCCATAATTAATTGAAACAAATGGATCAAATATGATTCCCAACGTGGGTTACAAGGAAAAGGGAGATGAGCATTCATCAAAGCTCATGCTAGTTTCTGATGTTGGCATCACTTAAAGAAACATAATGGGCAATAAAAAAAACTTTGATTGTGCTCACTAGCCCTATTGGGCATGAACAAATTAGCACCACCAAGGGCTTGTATACACCACCAGAACGCCAAACCATAGTGTATGATCATAAGAGTACAAGACAAAAAACGTACCAAAGGAGTTTCTCATCAATTTAACAAAGTGTGACTATCAGAAAAATTGCCTTTCTAATCCACAATGCTCAGCAGCCTGTATTACTTAAATCCATCTGATAATCTGGTGTTCAATATGCGGTTTCATTACTGTTCTATTGATCGAAATAAAAAGGAAGCACACTCAGATCCTCTATCATCAGTATCCTCCATATTTTTCAAAATCAAAGCTGTATTGATACCACTTGAGAAAGCGGCGATTTTACTTTTATATACATTCCGGATCTGCACTCGGCATTGCGAGCCGCTCCTCGACTCTTGCCGACTCCACTGCTGCCCAACGCTTCCTGGAGGAGGCGGGGCCCGCACGACACGTGCCCTGATCACGTGATTCCGGCCCGATATAAAAGACACAGGCTGCCTCCCGCCCTGTGTGATACCACTTGAGAAAGCGGCGATTTTACTTTTATATACATTCCGGATCTGCACTCGGCATTGCGAGCCGCTCCTCGACTCTTGCCGACTCCACTGCTGCCCAACGCTTCCTGGAGGAGGCGGGGCCCGCACGACACGTGCCCTGATCACGTGATTCCGGCCCGATATAAAAGACACAGGCTGCCTCCCGCCCTGTGTGATACCACTTGAGAAAGCGGCGATTTTACTTTTATATACATTCCGGATCTGCACTCGGCATTGCGAGCCGCTCCTCGACTCTTGCCGACTCCACTGCTGCCCAACGCTTCCTGGAGGAGGCGGGGCCCGCACGACACGTGCCCTGATCACGTGATTCCGGCCCGATATAAAAGACACAGGCGTGCTGAAAGTACGGACTACTCTGGAGTATCGTGTTTGCATATTGGACACTCAGGTGAGAAAACATAATAGTGCTCATTTTCCCTATAGAACCTGATCGTCACCATAAACCCTTAGTGCAGCTCAAGGGCACTCACAGCACCATGGGTAAATCAAAGCCTGCTAAACCACGGTACGATTTACGCAAAGGGAAGGCGGGGAAAATGGATAACCCAGCTCCTGAAAGCCCTAAGAAAGATAAACAAACTGGAACAGATGGTGCAGCGGCTAAAGGCACAATTCCGGCTTTCTTTCTCAAAGACAATTCGAAAGCACGATCCTCCACTGATAACCTGACAGCTGACGATCATCATCCATCTCTCCTGCCCCCCAAAAACAATAATGAGGCTCTTGATTTAACAAATTATAATGATATTGATAATAATTCACTTCTTGATCTCTGTTTGTCTATCCAAAAATCAATGGCCTCTTTTAATCAGCCTTATACTTCTCAGAAGCCTACCCCAATAGTGGTAGAAGCTCAAATTCTGAATGAGGCTCACAATGACCAACGGAGTCTTTCACCCTCAAGTAGCCCTAAACAAACAGGTAATTCTACCTCAAATCTGTCTGGAATACACCCTATTCATCCCACTCCCACCGTACCTATAGTATCAACTACAGGACGTTTATCGGCTTCTCCAGACCTCTATATTGATATGGAAGATCCGGAACACTCTGATAGAGACTTGAGCAATGCTGTTGAAAGCTTAAATAATGCAGCAATTGCAGAACTTCAAGCCTCTATGGCCTCCGTTCAGTTTGCCTTAAAAATTTTGCTGAAGCTATGTGGGAGAATTCATAGTAATTCTTTAGCTCAACTAGGAAAAATCAACTGTATTGAAAGTACGGACCAAATACCGCTAAATGCGCCAATATCTAAGGGGGGTCGGGAGTTCACGAATGAGCAAGAAGAGGCACACTTGGGGGAACTTCAGGAGATAGCAACTGAAGTACCTCTAACCAAAAAACAACGTCGACAACTAAGACGAGAGGCAGCAAAAAACGAAGCAGTCGAGATAGCCTCCCCCCTGCCAGCCACTATTGCTCCCGCTGCTCGATCCAAAAAAGCAAAAAAAAGGGGGCGAAAAACTAAGAAGCGTATGAATAAAGGAGCAGGAACCTTAACAAGCTGGATTATCCCAGATATACCTCAGGAAGCTACCAGTACGATTCTGGAAGAGCCACACCATGATATGACTGATAACTCAACTGATGATTCCTCTAATTGCTCCTCCTTATCTGGGAACGCAAGAAACGAGGAAGACGAACATCATGATCCCATAGAGACAACAGATAATGATGACTTTAACGCCAGTAAAATCTGTGTTATCAAAAATCTAAACCAGGAGAAAAGGGATAAGTGGCTCACAAGATCCGAACTTTTGATAAAACTACATCTGATCCCCCAATTGCGTGTTATACGCTCGGAAGATTTTTCCTTTGTGGAACCACTTACCGTACGAAATCCTAATGTCACAGCCCTCCATTGCTGTGTTATGGCATCAGCTAAATTAATCCGCTCTCATAAAAAAAGCCTTATGCGAATTGGGATAGAGGTGGATGCCTGTAAAGAGAAGGAGGACCCTTGTCTCCCAAGTGGCGATCCTGCTCCACCTAAGGCTAATGGCTGCAAACCCGCCCAACCTTTGGGGAAGAAAGTTCAGATGGTGGATATTCAAAACACGTTGAAATGGCTGGCCGATTCATTACCAATGGTACTACAACAATCATGAGATTATTCCCTACTGAGCTGGAACACCCATGGCCATCAACATCTTCTCACTGACAAGGGGTCTTTATCACTCATCAATGGCTACCCCATTATATTGCTGCAAGAAACTTGGCTATTACAGCCCACGGCCATGGACGGATACACAACTCATCATACCCTGGCCAAGAAAGGACAAAGGGGTCGCCCCTATGGGGGTTTAGCCATTGGTGTGTCAAACAAAATCAAAAGTAAAAGGATTTCAGTGGAGAGCAATTATATTTGTGCTGTAGTCTTGTCCCTCAGAATAAGAGAGGTCTGGGAAGAAACATTATTAATAAATATCTACAACCCCCCGGGGGCTACACATAGAGAGCATATACAAGATGTTCTAAATGACCTTCTCAGTAATTGGAGGTTATTAAATGATAAATATCTTGTTATTGCTGCAGGGGACTTAAACTGCCGGATAAACCATGGAGGGGGCACCACTAACAACCAGAACCTAGCCAGCAAAAGCTATTGGAAACAGACATACACCGATAACGAGGGAGAATGTTGGAGTAGTTTCTTCGAATGCTGGGATCTTGAAGTAATCAATGGCAGGACAAAGAATGATAGACCCGCAAAATTCACTTGGAAAAATGGAAGGAATGGAAGTACCCTCGACTATATCTTCACGAGTGCGGAAATTGCAAACATCATCGATGATATGGTTGTGAGGGAATGTATCTGGAGCGACCATGACCCTTTGACACTTAACTTAAGATCCCATATACCAACTGAGAGAATGGCAAATCTCGGTGAGCTGGTAGCCAACCACTCTTCAAATCGTATATCCTGGTCAGCACAAAATGTGATGAAGGCATCTATAGCATCGGGAGATTGGGGACTTGAACAGTTTAAATTATTCTCACAGATGTCGCCCGAACAAATTGAAGGATGGATCAGCAATTTCTCTGGCTTGCATGGTTCCTATAAAATACGGATGATGGCAGGAAAATTGCCGCAAGAGCTAATCTATGATCGTGCCATCAGAGATCAGAAGCGCAAGCTTAGAAGGGAAATCCGGGCTACAAGAAAGGACCTGTACGCTTTTAATGATAAAGCAGCTACAATAAGAAAGTTGAAAGCTGCTTACCAAAAATGGCTAAAAATACATAAAAGACACAGGAAATTGGAGAGATGGCAATCTACAGTTAAAACTCTATGTAGTAAGAACTCCCGCAAAATATGGTCCATTTTAGGAGATGTAAAAGGCAAGAAGATTACCAACATGGTGAACCCCATATGTAGTGACAAATGGATATCTCATCTGGAAAAACGAAATGCAGGGATTAGTAATAAGCTCTGCTCTCCCACCTCTCCTAATCCTCCCACCCCTCCTTTTAGTGTTACCATTATAGACCTACAATGCAGAATTAAGGAATTAAATTCCTCACGAGCTCCAGGCCCTAATGGTCTATCGAATGTAGTGATGAGAAACAACTCAATGTTCTGGGCCAATCTGCTAAAAATTCTGTTTGACAAAATTATGTCTGATGGACGCATACCAACATCTTGGCAAGAGGCCATCATCATACCTGTCTTCAAAAAGGGTAGCAGGAATGACCCTGAGAATTACCGATTACTATCTATGCTTGACTGTACCGGGAAGATGTTTGCTGCTCTCATTCTTAATGAACTACAAAAATGGACTGAGGAGGCAGGCATCCTGGATCAATTTCAATGTGGTTTTAGGGCTGGCCACTCCACATCACATAATCTTTTTATCATGAATACCCTAAGCAATAAGGCATTAACACGCACTAATCCTCCACTATATGCACTTTATGTAGATTTTAGGGCCGCCTTTGACTCAGTTAATCAATCCCTCTTATGGGAAAAATTAAAGAATTTTGGTTGCCCCGCATCTTTATTATATTACCTTGAGCTGCTACATACCAATAACACCGTACAAGTCAGGCTGGATAATCAGGGGACAGTGACTAAACCTATCTCTCTGAAGCGAGGGGTAAAACAGGGATGTGTGACGGCCCCCATTTTATATAATCTATTTGTATCTGATGTGCCTAACTGCTTCTTGGGGATAAACAACTGCCCCCCTAAGATAGGTTCTCATCATTGTCCCATACTGGCTTATGCAGATGACCTGGTGATACTAGATCACACTTTCAGTGGAATACTCAGGTCAACCAATCAGCTATGGAAATATGCAGAATCCAACGAACTCACTATCAACCACAGCAAAACCAAATTAATGCTGTATACAGCAGGAAAGGTTGCTAGGCCTCGTATGATGGTGGGCCCAATCGAAATTGAATACACACTTTCATATAAATATCTAGGGGTAGAGTTCGACCACAAAGGAAACTACCATATGTGTATTCAGGAACGCAGATTAAAGGCTGCGCAACTTTCAGCATTAATTCATAGATTTACATATGAGCAATGTGGTTTTTCTATTTGGGCAGCCCGCCAGCTCTATCTGCAATGCCTGGTCCCTATGGTCATATATGGTTTAGAGTCTCTGATCACCATGGACCTCGGTTGGCTACAACTTGTGGAGGGGAAGTTCTGGAGAAAAGTTCTCGGTCTCCCCCAATGCATTCCCATGGCTATGATTAGGCTAGAGCTGGGCATCCTTTCTCTTAAGGCTATGGTTTTGAGGAAAAGGTTGGAATTCTACATTAGGTTCAACAACAGACCTACAACCAACCTCCTCAGGACCATTAAAGAGGATACTTCTGCGGGTAGACAGATAAAACTTGAAACCCAGATTAATACTCTGATTGAAGAAATCAGTTGGTCCCCGGAGTGGGGTAGGGAAAATGAACACCTGATTGTTAGCATGCGAAACCGCTTAAATCTATGGGACTGGCAGAGTAATTTCACACATCTGGGACGTTTGAAAAGCTATGGCTTCATCATATTTATACTTTATACTTACATGAAGCCTCAGCTTTATTTAAATCTATGCCCGTCGGACCAACTGAGGCGCTTTATATTACTCTTGCGCTTCAATTATTTACCAGTTCTGTCGGCTCGTGGGGCATCAATGGGCCTGACTACCGCAGCTAGGTACTGCAGAATATGTGAGTCTACATCTATGCCGGAGACGGCATGCCACGTACTAACAAAATGTAGTAGGCTAAAAACGAGACATAGGAAATATTTGATGGAATTTGTCCATGATAATGATCAAATCACACATCCAGATTTCTGGAACCAATGTATCAATTCCCTAAATCCTAAACTGCACTTAGCACTTTTCCAGGTGTGGCGCGAGGCCACTATATATCTGAAAGCAAGCACAAGGGTGGCCATCCATATGCATAAGGGGGTCTACCTCTAGCAAAATAGTCTTACAATATTTATCTAAAACTTTATTACGGATCTGATCTGTTCAAATGTTTCTTCTTTGCCTTGAACGAATGATTGATTTGTGATGAATTTTACAGTGTCTATAATGATTTTTTACTGTATATCTGAATTTATTCTTATAATGTAAATGTTTAATGTAATTTATGTGTAAAGTTTTTTACATTCTGTATAAAACTGTATCACATTAATAAATAATAATAAAGCTGTATTCAATTCCTTCAGAGATAGAGACATTCAGTTTCCTAACCTTAATCTGTTCTGTATAACATACAGCAAAGTATATGTTAGACAGACGGCACCTTATTAATGTGGCTAATCAATAGATCTCCTATTGCCTCTTGCCTCTATTCCTGGTAAAACAGGATGTTGTCCTAGTCTTAAAACTCAAGCTGGCTACAATAAATGAAAACTGTAAGAATGGTCAGGCAGTGTGCGGTTGAAAATACTAAATTGTTCAAAATAATTTTTGAAACATTTAATATTTTGACACTAGATTTGGATCTGCAGTCTTATTTAACCAATAGACTGACTTTGGTATACACTTAAAAGGAAATTGAGTCCATCCTTTTTTAAACCAGTGGATGGACCCAGAATTTGGTTAAGTCATAGTATTTTAGGGTTTTATAAATGTGGAATGTGTAAAATGTGCAATTTATTTGGCAAATTGCCATAAAAGACTATAACACATAAATATATGCCATAAAAGAGTAAAACACATGTGAATATGTATGAATACATTATACATTAAAAATCCCAAGAGCAATACAGAGTTCTGGCAAATGCAAATCCTGGAGTACAAGATGGGAACTCGGTTTATGACTTCCAGATACCTCAAGGTTAAACATTCATCTATAATCAATGAGACTGATAAATGATAAGAAGCAGCTATATACATTTTGGTCCAGTGTTTTACGTTGTGCACATATTAGCATGTGCCTCCCCCATTTGATATTATTGTTCTGAACTGGTCCGCTTTTGTGAGCCTATCAACTAACACAGATGGAGGATAAAACAAATGCCCTCCTGTCCACAGCTTGTCTCAAGAAGGATAATAATGACCAGACAGATGTTCTACCCACAGGAGATATAACAAGGCTTACCGGCATTGTGTGAATTGTCTGTCTGTGAAGACTTGAGCCAATGTTCTTGCTCTGATGTCCTTAAAGAGTGAACAGAACAACACAAAATGAAAATTATCCTCCACTATCACAACCAAAAGGGCACACATTGCTCTCCCTGCTCCCTGACCATCGGGATAATGTAAATCTTACTGGGAGACAATTGAATCTTGCTTGAGTTGTGAGGTTTCCTTCACCTGGATTGTTTGACCATAGTAAGTAGTTTTAGATTGCATCTGATGAGATTGTCAGGTTTTTGTTGGTGCACTTCACCAGTTCCAAACATTCTCTCTCTGCCCTAGATATGGAGAATGCCTGAAGCATAAGCTTTGTCGCAATGGCTTTGGTGATTAACATGGGGTTCAACAGATGATGTTAAGCGTTCAGTTTTGCTAACCACTTCCCCACCTCGGAGGGCCATGGGACTTTCTCGTGACCACCTATGCCTATCAGATTTTTGATCAGAGAGTGTGTTAGCCCTGCTTTCGGGTTAGACCACAGCCTAAGCCAGTGCAGCATTGGATCCAGCTCCATTTCATCCTCCACAAACAGAATCCTTAGCTCAGTATGGACACCGTAATCTGGAGCTGATTTGGGGAGACCAAGGATACATTTCAGGAAATGGTTCTCTGAGACTTGAACCTTTCTTGGGTTGCCATCTCCCAAAAGCGACGCTCCATATTTCACAACTGCTTATGCGTTGCTTATGTATACCATCTTTATCAGATGTAATGACTTGGAGCTCGACATTGACTTAAATCTCCAGACTCCCCCAAGAGATTGAATAAACCTTGCCCCTTGCTTCTCGATATGGGCCGGCTGTTTCAGGTTTGAGGTTAAACGAATCCCTAGGTAGTCAAAGTCTTATTACACCATGTGTTCAGATCCGTGCCATATTTGGGCTGTTCCTAGTTGGATGGCAGGACATTACTGCCGACTTGGTGTCATTGACCTTTAGGTCCAATGACGACAAAGTCTGTATACACTGTGACAGGATGGGGCAAGGCTCTTGGTGTGCATGCCATCAGGACTGTGTCATCGGCAAATGCCAAGACTGGGCATGACTTCCCATTGATTTTTGGCACATCAGTTGTAACTTGCATCAAAGCCTCCAGCAATCCATTAAAGTACAAAGAAAACAAGACAGGAGGCGTCACGCATCCTTTTGTACTCCCGCCTGGACCTGGAAGTAAGCATTACAGCTGCCAGAGGAGTCACTTCTCATACCATCCTGGGCATTTTAATGCAAACTAGGTCTGTTATCCCCACCAGGCAACCCTGTGAACCAAACACAGACAACAGCTTTTTCCTGTTCACTTTGTCAAAGGCTGTGCTTAGGTTCATGAAAGCAAGATGTATTGGTTCTCCCCTCAAATAGAAAGAATTTACCAAGATCAGGTAGAGATTGCGAATCTGCTCGCTCATCCCTAGTCCTGGGCAGAAGTCCAATTGTATCTCATCGAGAGTGCTGCTGGCATCGATCCAAGATTTGATTTTCCCCAGCAGCGATCTTCCAAAGATTTTAGACAGAGTCAAGGAGCGAGACTGGTCTATGTGAGGTCGGCATATATCTTGGGCCCTTTTTGTTGAGTGGTTGGATTATTGCCTTCCCCCACGATCTGAGAAATTGTGTATTTGCACACATGGGGCCTCATTACAACCCTGGTGTTAAGGGGTTAACGGCGCCGTAAAAGGCTGCGGCGCCATTAAACTCTTAACGCCCGATTCACACTTTAACGCCTGCTTTTTGCAGGCGTTAAAGTCCAACCCGCTAAGGGACCTTGGTGCTAATTACGGCACCGTAATTTACGGTGCCGTAATTAGCGCCTTCCTCATTCCCATTGTGCCCTATAGGCCAAAAATGGGAATGGGGAAGGGGCCATGGTGAATGGGGATTTACCGCCCCGCCAACCTTGGAATGGGGCGGTAAATCCACCATCCACCATGGCGGAATCCGGCATGGACCATGGTGCTAATAGCACCATGGTCCAACGCCAGGTTGTAATGAGGCCCATGGTGTTAAAACACATCATTAGTATTGGGTCCCACAGATTAACCTCTTCCCTAAACAAGTCAGCCAAGATGCTGTCTGAGTTTGGTGATCAGCCGAGGTTTTGATGAACAATTGCATCTGCTATTTCCTTGGTAAAAAATGACACCAAGTACCCTTTCTCTCTGCGTTAGGCGCAGTGTTTATCTCACCCGCAGCTACTTCAGGTGGTTTGTAAAGAGTGTCAGAATGCTCAATCCAATCTGCATCCGCCACGTCAGTTTCCAGTCCATCAGCCAATCTTTTATATTTGGGCTTGACAAGACTAGATCCCAGAACATCCTACCATCATTTGACCTAGCTGCTTGCACCAAATTAGCCCATGCCTCCCCATCCAAATCTCACTTGCGGTTCACTACCACCTGCTTATAAAAATGATTTTGCCTGCGTGCAATGCTTGTCAAGCCAGGAGGCTTGTTTTTTACAAGCATTGTTAGTCTCCTCTTTCTGGCACCCTGCCATCAGCATCCTCCAAAGCTGGTCAAAATCTGCCATCATGTTGCATCCCGCCCAGAGTTTGACCATCTCCTCTATCATGTGAGTAAGGAAGCATTACTATAGACGCTCTGCAGCAATTTGTCTTTGTTATCAGGGCGCCACCTTATCATGGACTTATTTCCCTCCAGTACATTTGCTCTGAGGTGATGGATGATAAAGTTATCCTGCAACTTGTCGATCTCGAGTGCCAGCACCGGAGGAAGGTGATTCCTTTACTCATCCTTCATTATGTGAAACTCCTTGATCGTATTCCAGAAACGTGCTGGGAGGGAGCAGTAGTCAATGGTAGTACTTTTGTTGGTGCCTTTAAAGCAGGGGTCTCCAACCTTTTCGTTGGCAAGAGCCACTTGTAGTTAATGGTCAATAGGTGAGAGCTACTAGGGTGGTGATATCCATGAGTATGAGAATTTCGACCACGATGTTTTTGAGCCGTTTATTTGCTCTTCATATCAAAAAAGGTATATAGTATTTATTTATTGGGATATTAATTTATCAATAACTTCAAAAACAAGTTTATTTTATTTTTATTTTTTAAAACTTGCTTACAACAGACTCGCCCATGGGAGTCACTGTGCCCTTCACAACTGCGCCAGCTGTAAAAACAGCATTTCTTTTTCATCAAATAATTAGCACCTTTTGAAGGACGGCTCTGTAACAGTATTTAGTTTACCTACTTTTTAGAATCTTATAGTGTGCACACATGACACAACATATGAGTCTTTAAATTAACATTTTGAGCAAAGAGTATGGTTGTAGCAAGGGGCGACTGATTCAGAATGGATGGCGACACATGCCACCCTGCTTCCTTTTATTAAGGAGGCAGTATAGGCTGCATCTCCGTGCATGAATCATGTTGTTTGGGTGCACGACCAATGGGCCATGCGTGGCTTGCAAGTGCAAGACATATTGGAAGTGTTCATGTATTAGACAATTACTTGTAAATTATGTTTTTCTGATTTTTTCTGCAAAAACAGTGCTCCTACATTGCACCATTTCAGCCCGTATTGAAAGGCTGGAAACCCCTTACCAGAATGTGAACATGTGTACAGGTTCCCCTTAGATCTCTATAGATCTCCCGATGTGTGCACATAGCAAAAGGCGATCAACCCTGTTAATTGTTCTCCCATCCCATGTCTAACCTCTATGTTCTCTCTCTGAATTCACCACCCTATTTTGCACACATGCTCTCTTACTCAGTAACTAGGTTTAAGCTATATTAATCCTATGCATATCAATATACATATATATATATATATATATGCGCAAATCACTGCTCACATTTCCCAATTAATTCCATTTTGTGAAACATCTCACATTATGTTTTTTTTAAGTCCTGGTATTGATAGACATGTCACTTTACATTCCTGTTTAGTTTTATAAATTTAAGTGGACAAGCACCAGAATGCAGTGCAGCTTGTAGTTTTCCATGTTTGCTTAAATGTAAAATTGCAGTTAGTGCTTGCCATAATTCACAGTTTTACCATAAACGCGCAAAGCGAGATGTACCTTTTTTTTTGTTGCAAGCTGGGACTCACATATTGTTATTTTTCTGTGCACACACAGGCACGCTGAGGATACGATTACAGCAGTATCTTTATTTCCTCCATTCCGATTGAAAGCCTACAATTACCAGCATGCAAAGTAATGCTAGCTGAAATAAATCTAAAGAAACAGAGTGAGACTGAAACAATCACAGCCACAGCTTTGTTTTACACAGCATGCAGATTAATGCACCCAGGCCCTTTCTAATCCGCCATCATTTGCACCTCTTGGTGACAATGGCCACAACACACATTTCCCATTTACTTTTGTTATTGATAGATAAATACCCCCATGTTGGGACGCTGACCAAGCTCTTCAAGCCCAGATGCAGCCCCTCCACTCACTTTGCACACAGCGTTTGACTGTTTACTTTACAGGAAGAGGAGTGGGATGGGGCAGGGGAAAGGTCCCAGGGACTTATGACACCAAAATAAACACACAGTGCTTGTTTTGGGGTCTGATCAAAGAGCTACTGGGAAGCCTCAGACGAGCTACCAGTAGCTCACGATCTACTGGTTGGAGACCACTGCTTTAAAGGTTGATTTTCCCGGTCTGTCACCCTTGGCCCGGCCATTGAATGTTCTCAACCCCCTTTCATGCAACCACAATGGTAGCTTGGGCCCCTCCCCACACATTCTGGGATACGTCATTTCTGGTTCTTGGACTCCCCGTATGTGGTCTTCTGTCTCATCAAAAAGATATAGTGAGGGGCCGCTACCACATTTTACATTAAAGTCCCCCGCCAACAAGATCATATGTGTGCCCTGATCCAAGTCATCATGGTGATCATTGAAAATTTGCTTGAGTGGATTAGGCACTCACTGCCCCTTATTGGATTTATGCAGGCTGTTGTAAATGTTAACCAGGACTATACTCATATAAACATCCAGACTAGCCTTTACCACATGCAAGCATTGATAATCTGCATTTAGTTCAACGTGATCACATTTATATTGGGACTTGACAAAAATTGCCATTCCCCCATATGAGCGACCCTGTGTGTTCGTTGATGCTGGAATCTGGAATGATTGAAAGCCATCCGGGTACAGTGTGTTTTGTGCCCATGTCTCCTGTAGGAGAACAAATTCAAACTGCTGAATCAGAACTCTTATGTCTTCCCTTTGAAACTTGAGCTTGGCCCCTGCTATATTCCATGAAAATAAGGACGCTGCTGTAGCACCCATTATATCCCACCAGTGTATGACTTGCTGGTTCAAATTAGGTGTGTGGTCTCTTACATCTTGACCCAGATGCTCATCCTGATGTAGACTCAGTTTCCCAGCCTTCTTCTACCTCTTCTCTTTGGCCCCCTCTTCCCCTAAAGCTGCTTTTGTTGTGGAATCTGTGTCACAAATCTGGAAACCTTCTCTCCTGTCTGTTTGGATATTTGATAATATGAAGGTGCACCCTGCCCGAGTATCTGATCTAGCTCAGGTCTTGTCAGGTTCATGATAGATGAGTAGGATCAACTTGGCATCCTTTCTGTTCTTCTGCCCCTACACATTTGGTCAGTCGTGGCCACTCTTCTCGGCTGCCCCTTCTATATGCCAAGAGCACCATTAATCATGCAGATGGCATAGGTCTGCCTTTGTGTCTTCGAATACCTCTGTCCCCTTCAATTTAGTATGCATAAGCGAAGGTTTGGGTTCTTAAAGCAAAAGCAAACATTACACCACTTGCAGAACATGCAGTCTGATAGGATGCGAATGTTCGAAAATAAGTTGAAAGAAATATCGCTCACAGCCGGTGCCTCAGATAGCGTCTTCGCCAATCCTCTTTTACAACCATTTTTGTTTCCATGTGTAAGGCCCTTGAAGCAACAGATTTATTTATGCATGTATTTATTTATTTTGCTTGCTTGTGTAGCGCGCAAAGCCCTCAGGCATCGGTCTGCTTGCGTAGATAGAAGATATACATTTGTTACAAGTGAAAATTAGACTCATTTTGTGGAGGAGGTTAGTGTCCTCCAATTTGAAGGAGAGGGGTCCTCAGAGGACTCTGGGAAAAGGATCTTCTCCTTCATGGATGGAGGAACTCCTCCCAAAGAAAATGGGGTCCCGAGAGATGCTAATCAAAACTGGGTAAATGTGGGGACTGAGTTAGAACCGCCCATCATTGAACCCCAGAATGATAAACCAGAAAATCACCTTGCCCAAACCAATTCTGGTGACTGCCTCCAAAAAGTGGAAGGGCAGCCAAGAATTAGAAGCAGGGGAGCCCAGAACTCCCCCAATATCCAACTGCCACATTTTTATTACAGATCCTCAAGTTCCCACACAGAATTGTGCCCAAACTACCCCCGTGTCAGAATCAAGAGTAAAGGAATTAACCCACCAATTGGCTCAAAATGCACATTATCTTTGCCCTCTTGAGGAGAAGGAGTGAAGATTTTATGCCCTGGTCCAAATACAGGGCAATGTACATTTTTGGAACTGGTGGACACTGTATCCCAAGCCACCCTTCTGTCAAAGAGGGCCTTTGATCAGCTGAACTGAGGAAGGGGGGAGAGATAGCAGATCCCTCTCACCCCTCTTCCTGGACAATTTCAGAACTTTGATGGGAATGAAATTCCTGTCGAGGGGACTGCGGATTTAGAAATTTAAATTGGGTGACGCAAGGTGAAACACCCGGTCATAGTTGTGACTCCAGAGGGCACACCATGTTTACTGGTGAATGACATCCTGCGTAGATAGTCTCCCCTAATAGATTGTGTAAACAAGGTCCTCTGGACCCAGACTATCCGACCAATAAAATTAAAACATAGTGTCAACCATGTTAGTCTCAATGGCACCTGCCACATGGTTGAACAAAAACAGGTTCAAATTGAATTCCATTTTCAAAACAACAAAATCCCTGAAGTGACAGTAATTGCAGTAGGACAACAAACTGGTGAAGGGAAGTCCTCTCTATTTCTGAAAATCAGGAAATACTCTGAAATTATATACTAATTCACAATCAGAAAATCCCACTTCTATAGTCCAAAATGATGAGAAACCAGCTCAAAGCTTGGCTGATATTCAGAAGATTTGGAGAACAGTTTTTCATCCCTATTCACTTAAGTTCTCGCCCGAGTCTGCATGAACAACAGTAAACAGCGAAGCCATGTTCCGAAAACTTCCAAAAGATCCAGCCATTCCCACATTTAAATTGATAGACAAATGGGAAATGGACCTGGAAACTCCCAATTCCAAACATCTCCTGCCTAGCAGTTGTATGCTCAAAATTTCCATAGGCAACAAGAGCATATGCAGTTGAAGTTCAAATTGGAGAGGAAGTCACCATCCCAGAATGGACCCGACAATTCCCACTTGAAGTAAAAATTAAAAGAGGACGGAAACTGCAGAATCCTGATGCATATGTTCACCCCAATGCCCATTTCCAACAGCAAGGGTTGGGGTTAAACCCAACACCACTAGTCAATACAGAACACAACACCATTCCAATAGTGGTGGATAACAGCGACCATAGGAGTATAACTCTGGGCGTAGGCACCATTGTTTGAATAGATGTTGATGACCAACATTTTTCCATAGATTTAGGTAATTAACTTGTAGGACCAATCCCCAATGACTGTTTGACAGTGATAGCGATAATGACACAACACCAGACAGGATCTTCACCCGGCATGGTGGGAATTTCCTGGTGTACTCCTACTGCCCTTATGGTAAGGATGAGGTGACCTGTGACTTCAGGAGGGGTGAGGTGATCTTTCAAGTCCACAAAGACTGCCTTCCCCACCTGAAGCCATCAGTCAAAGTTAGTACTTTTACCAGGGACTTCTCCACCCAGCTGGAGGAGGCCGCTGAGATAGCCAAACTAGAAGTCTTTCCGGGCTTCAGGCAGATGGTGGAAGAGAGAGTCAACCTAGCTGAGGCCTGTGAGACTCTGGAGCAAAAGCAAAAATTGAAACAAGTTTTCTATGATTTTCAGGATGTCTTTGCGGTGGACTCATATGACTGTGGTTGCACCGAAATCCATACAACAATTCCCATGGACCCTGGCATGACTCCAGTCTTTGTGAAGCAATATCGCGTGCCTCTCGCATCCATGGACTCCCTCACAGAAATAATTAAAAACCTTGAGTCCCGTGGGATAATTCGTCCAGTCCACAGCACCTTCAATAATCCGGTGCTGGGGATTTTGAAACCAAACGGCCAGTGGAGACTCTGTGCTGACCTAAGGGAGCTGAACAAACTGTTCCTGATGGCCTCTTCCCTACATTGACCAAGGGCTGGCCCATATCCAGGGGTCAAAGGTATACACTGCCAGTGACCTGACCAATGGGTACTGGACCGTACCTGTCAGTAGGGAGGACCAATAAAAGCTGCCCTTTACCTTCGGGGGCAGCAGTACACTTGGACCCGGACTCCCTTCGGATACATGAACTTCGGCAATGAATTTAATATCTTCTTGCATAAGGCCATGCCCAACTTGGGTGAAAGGGGTAACCTGGCCTATGTAGATAATGTTTTGATCAAAAGCTCAACTGTGGAGGAACACATAGCGGAGATCTGTTATGTTCTGACACAGTTGAGGGCTGCCAGAGCAAAACTATCTTTCCAAAAGGTACAGTGGTACAGGACCCGTGTCAATTTCTTGGGGCATGAGATAACTCCTGAGTGTCTCTGTACCCAGGAAAAGAAAGTAGAAACACTCCTGAAACTAAAATAACCCACAACTCTGCAGGAGCTAAGGAGACTCTGTGGACTGACTAATTACAGCAGAAAGTTCATTGAGGATTATGCAGAGATCACAAGACCCCTGATCCATCTGTTGAGGGGGGTCAAGTGGGAGTGGGCTCCAGAACAAGCCAAGGCAGTAAAACAACTCAAAAGAAGCCTCTCACAAGCGCTTTGCTTAGCTTACCGTGTCAAAAACAAGCATTTCTCTTGGAGACAGGGTTCTCAAATACATGATTGACTGCAGTATTATACCAAAAGCATGACAAGGTCAATAAAGTCATCTCCTATGCGAGCAAGACTTTATCCTCGGAGAGGAAACATTCAACGATTGTGAGAAGGCACTCCTGGCAACGGTGTGGGCATTGAAGAATTACCGCCCATTCATCAGGGGGAACACATCATAGTGGAGACTCCACCCCAGCCTCTGCAATATCTGCAAAGTGACAGAATCGGGCCGGAAATGTGAGTAATTCCCACATTACTTCCTGGATTCTGTCAATGCAAGGCTTTCCTGTGGAGGTCAGATATGGCCAAAACAAGAGGAGTGTCCTTGTGCAAGGTCTGGCTGACTTGCATGATTGTGCCAGAGGAAACTGTCTCGAGGACGAAAGTCTTAAAATCAAGGACAACATGGAGGCATACTTCAATTCTCCACACAAAGTCTATGAAGAAGACAAGTGTGAGGGAATGTCCACTGTCTATGTTGATGGGTGCTCCTACCATGTTAACAACGGGGTAAAAGGAACTTGTGGCCGGCATGGGAAATGCCTGGTTGAATGATGCCCCAGAACCCTCCGCTGGGTACAAAATCAGTCCCCGTAGTAGTCAAGTGGCAGAGCTGATGGCTGTGCATCAAGCCATCCTCACTGCTGTCCAACACCAACTCCACGAACTGGTCATAATCACTGATTAAGATTATGTCTGTAACAGGTTCATGGAGCACCTGGTTAATTGGAAAACCAGAGGCATGCTATGTTCTAACAGTAAACCACTAAAACATGGAAAACTAATACAGAATATTGATGATCTGGTCACCTCGAGTGCGATGACCATCTACTGGAAAAAGATCTAGGGTCATTCTAAAGTAGAGGGACCAGACAAAACTGGAAATGACTTTGCTGATCAGCTGCCCAAAACCGGAGCCATACAAGGAGTTCTACTTGAGATTGTGTCCCTGTTGGGGGAAATCCATGTCACTGCTATCACTAGGTCCCAGACAAATGCTCACAATGAACTCTCAACTGCCCAGTGCAGGAAAGAGACCCCAGATGCTGATTTGATTACGGCTCAAAAAGGGGATCCCATAATTGGTAAGTTTTATCAACACATTGAGGACCCTGAAAACTTTCCCCTGACGGATACCGATTGCATTGGGAAAGAGGACCTCAGAGTGTTGATGAAATGTCCAAAAAGGTTCGAAATTCATTCCGAACCCTGATGCTAAGTCATGCCCATGATGCGGCCACAGCCGGTCATCGGGGGTTTCATATGACATTAGAAATCTTGCGAGAGGTTGCAAACTGGCCACACATGGGGCAGGACCTCGACGAATACTTGAAGGGGTGCCTTGTGTGTGCACAATTTTAGCCAACCTCACTCACACACCGTGTTCGCCTCCAAAAGAGGGGGATGACACTGCTTTGGTCAGATTTGCAAGTCGATTTCATCGGGCCCGTGATTCGCTCCTCTAGGGGGAACAAGTACATGTTAACCGTAACATGCTTGTTTACTAAGTGGGTGGAATGTCTCCCAGCCCCAAATTGTAGGCAGAAACAGCAGTTGCCCTGATGATCAATCACATCTTCTCACGTTTTGGACTACCCCAAAGGATTGAGTCAGACTGAGGTAGTCACTTCACCAGCAAAGTGATGACAAAGATGTGGGAGATACTTGGGGTAAAAAGGGGTAAAAAGGGAATTACACATTGCATACCAAGTCCTCTAGTGGTGGAGTTGAGAGGTACAATAAAACAATGTGAGCATATTAAAAAAGTTTGTGGCAGATTCTGGGCCAAGTTGGGATATTCGATTACCCCTTGTCCTGATGGCCATCAGATCTACCCCTTCGTCTGCATCAAACATTTCTCAATTTGAGCTGATAACTGGATGAACGATGGTTCTACCCCAGCATCAGCTCTACAGAACCCAAAAGCAGACCTTGATAAATGCCTTCACAACTCATGAGTATGTTGAGAATCTGAGAAAACACCTTCAACATGCTTTTGCGTATGCTCCGCTGAATCTAGAAAGATCTGCAGACAGTATAAAGTCCCACTATGACCTTAAGACAACTAAAAAGGAATATCTAGTAGGAGAAAGGGTCTACTTGTAATTTCCAAAGGAACCAAGCCAAGGAGCACAAATTACTCCCAAGTTCGCGGGGTCCTTTTGAAATTGTGGACAGAAACTCACCAGTCGCCTACAGAATATGCATCCCCAAGGGAAATTTGACAGAAGGGGAAGACAAGTGGGTCCACATAAACCAGCTAAAGAGTTGCCATCGCAGGCATACTTTGCGGCAAATAGAAGAGCCTACTGGAAACCCAGAGGGGGAAAATCCAGAGATTAAAAAAAATGATTAAATATGCATTGATTACATATGAGGAAAGTGTTAAAACTATCATTGACTATAGGCGGGGAATATTGTCAATTGTAATTAAATGCATGCATCTGCCCCACTACACCCCTCAGGGAACAGTGGTGGGGAAATGTTCATAACTGTGCTACGTTCTGTTTTTTAGTACTGGAACTAAACCCACCTAATCACCGAGGAGAACATCCTCGGGGACTGGGAGTATCACTCCACACTTCGAACCGCAACCAGCGAGGAGACTGTGTCGCATCAATCACTGATGGGAGAAGCAACCGGATTTCTTCACATGGACCGAAGGAAAAAAAAAATTCCACTGCCTGACTCCCCCACGACTGGATGTCACGCTGAAGTCGGGGGCGGAGGGGTGGGATATTTCAACCCAATCCAATCCACCCCTTTGCCAATGGGGAAAGAAACTGCCAATAATGGAGGCACCAAATCCTTTGCGCGCCAAATCTGCAAAACTGTGCATGGTTCATAATCACAAAAAGGCTGCATCACCCTGCCACACACAGGCAAATTTGATGTCAAAACAGACCTCCCTGCAGGAGAATGCCAAGGGGTGCTGTTACCTATCACATGAAGCAAGGCCACAGAAGTGGGCTAAAATCTGAAAATGCCTTTAAAATAGTTTTCTTAATCAATTGCAACCTTCAAAGTGCTGTTTTGGTGCTAAATTCAGTCATTTTCCCAGTGAACTATTGAAAGGAAAAGTGAGCTGAAATCGCAGATCATCCAGTGCAGTCAGAGAAATCCAGACCTCAATGCCCGACAGCTGCATAAGAAAATTAGATGTCAAACCCAGTTTAAATTGTGTTTCTGTTTCCTGAAGAAATTGCAAAATTCGCCTATTTGAAGCATGTTTGTGAAGGGCTTAATTCTTTAAAATGTCCAAATATTTGTTAAAGAAAATACTTTATTGTGAATTTTAAAGCAACCAAGTATTGGAGTTAAGTAACTGCTTAATTTCGATTGGACAGTGACCAGCCTGCGAAAGTTTGACACTTCAGTTTGACACACCCTTGCTACAGAAAGGCTAATGGCTGCTGGAGATTCTCTAATATGGAGCACAATAGACTTCATTAGACATTTGTCTTTTGGCTGAGCCAAGAATAAAGGACAGGCTGAGCATTGACCTCTGCTGGGGAGGGGAAGGATGCTTCCCTCTACACCCCACCCTGATCAAAGGGATCTGACAGCTGTTTGTTGAAAGGAGAGACAAGAAAACTCTGCTCAAAGGAACTTTTTGGTGTTTAAATCTTTATTTGTGGTTAAGTTTGAAACTCTTTAACTGTGCAACCAGAAGGAGGATAAAACTAAAATTGGTAGATGTTAACCTAATTTTAGGCTTTTGCTTTGAAGACATTGATGAAACCTGTAGCACCTAATGAATCAAAGTTACAGGAAAACCCTCATTGTAGCAGAACTATTAATGTTGCAAAGCCTAAGATTGTATATTCATGCTCCAATGATAAGCGCCCAGAGACATACTGAATTAGAAGTTATTAGTCCAGACTGTTATGATCAAATTGGGAAAATTCTATAAAATGAGAAAGACAGCTCTCACAGAGATGGGGATTGAATGTGAATATAGCCCATCAAATATGAAATGTATATGTCTGATTTTATTAGGGAACATAATTTCAGAAATGTACATTTGTGCAAAAGTTAAGTTTTGGTCAAAATCAATGTGGGAGTTCCTAAATCCATCACAAAGATGACAGCTCTGTTCTGACTGCCAACCAAAATAGGGCAAGTGCCTGTGCCCACTCACAGCCATGGGGTTGTGTTTTGAATTTCTGCCCACAACATAAACTTGGTGTCACTTGGGATGATAAATATAGGAACTTCACCACACCTAGACACACTGCTTCCAGAACACATCCAGATTTCCGTGCATTGTCTTGTTCCTGACTTCGTAATCTTGTCCAGAACTCTTCATATTGCAGCTGACTCCAGATTTCTTTGCAGAATCCAGGCCTTAGCATTGCTGAACTCTTTTTAGCTAGGCCCACATTCAACCATGCCAAAACTTGAGGGGATTTAATATTGATTCAGTTTGGCTTGCTACCATTAAGGCTTGCCTGCTGAAACTGCATCCTGCTATCTACCGTGTCCAATGACCAGAAGGGCCCATCCAAATCCAGTCTGAGGTGTAGTTCAAAATTGACCAGAACCACCCTGCTGATCCAATCCCTTGAGAGGTGCCCTGCTGCCGGTAGACCTGACCCGATCCAATGATAGAACTGTGATAGTCCAATTTAATTACTAGGGACTGTAAGTATTACTAGGAAGAACAGTGACCCATAGTATAGTTGCATTGTCTTATCCCAATCTCAACCCATCCCATCTTAGTATTGTCAGAGAACCGTTCTTGTGCTGATTTTTTCTCAATTGTTTTGCAAAACCATAAGCCATTAGTGATTTTGAGTAACTAAAGTAAATCCCAGAAAGAAATAGAGTATCCACCATGTGAAGGGTTACGCTGGCCACGTAATTGTGGATATTCATGTGTGGCATTCTCTTTAATATAGGATAATAAAACCAATCTGTCATTTTTTTAAACCAAATTTCTGTTTCATTTTTGTGCCTATTTTGCAAAAAAGCCTCTAACTAACCTCTAACACTTCTTCAATTTTATAGATAGAAACGAAATTTCAACTCTCTCTAATACTAAAGACCCTTAGCTACAACCACAATCAAAAACCGCATTGCGGAACAGTGTATTTGACCCATTTTTATCAAAAATCACATCATGAAATTTTGCCACGAATTTGCAGTTTTCAAATGTTTACACGTGCCTTTTTCCCACTCAAAGTGTTTCTCAACTCCCATCCTGTTCCAAAGTACTGTTGTATATATTGTAGCTCATGTTTGTTAGGACTGTTTAGTGTTGCTTTCCTAAGAATGTATATACATTTAAGCATTTTTGCACCCTTTTGCATTATTACACAAAGCCATTATCACCTGTCATTTTAAAAGTGTCAATTAAAAAAAAAAAACGGTTTTTCTCTCTCGTTTGGGGAGGGAAGAATGCATTCAAACTCTAGACATTATCTTTCATTCCTGAATACCTGCTGATTACTGACATCTGTGTAGGATTGCTCATTTGTACCTTAAAGTACTTTGCAGGGGGAAATATTAACCTCAATGCTATCTGTTTACAAATCAAAACTGTTATTTAAGTGAATTCAATTGCTGTACTTATTTTTGAATTGTACTGTCACCCCTTGGTGATTTCTCGCCCCATATACATATATATATATATATATATATATATTAACATTTATGTGTGATTTGAATATTAAATAAATAAATAAACATTTACCTTTACAAACTAGCCTGATTCCTGATCCACTGTATTTTGAGAAGGGTGTGATATGAGTGGTATATCATTCAGAATATTGATCTTATAGACACAAATAAATAAGTATTTCATTGCGCACTACATGCTAGACGAGACCTGGGTGTGTGCCTGATTGAAATCCTTACAATTACCAGTAACGGTGAAACAATAGTATGATGGTCGATTCTGTCTGGGTGGCATCTCAGCCTATTGTTTTTGTTACTCAAGCAGCCATCCTTCAGTGATCTGTGATTACATTTTCAGAAGTTATGGCAAAAGGGTTGGATTCATCCTCTGCAGAAACATTGAGTGACAGTCACGCCAGCATCTTGCGCCCAAAAATAATTCACATTTCAATGTCAAAACTCAGTCGACCATGCCTTGTCCTTAATATCATTAACATCATGTACATAATGCATGATTCATTTTTATACAAGGTTTCAAGATTATCATATCAATTAATCAATGCAATCCCAGGATAGATGATTCAAATTCGTTACATGCACACAGCACTGTATTGCTGCTGCTTCTGCTCTCTGGTGGCTTAGCTTGCCTATAGCAACAACCCGTGTTACCTTGCTGCAGCAATACTTCCCACTGAATTGCTCGGTTTATTATCACTGCTGCTGGTTGGGTTATGTGCTCGTGTCCACCTGATGCAGTGTGTTTACTGTAGCGCACAACAAAGTGCAACATTCGAGGCAGCTGCTAGTAAACCCTGTCTGCAGCTGCACCAGCAATTGAGATTAATCATACGGGAAGATCATCCAGCGGTGGAGCTAAACATTCATTTGCCCTGGTCTAGTGCATGCTCATTCATCCCCGAGACAGCAATGTGCGGAGTTTAATGCCATGCAGACAGCATCATGAATTGGATGCGCTGTTTTCAATTACAAGCTCTGTGTTCAGCATATGTTGGATTAGTGCAAATAATGTTTCATTGCTTGCACCCATAGCCATGATTTCCCGGCCTGTAAGGCATACACCGCCACTCATATTCCAACACGAGTCACTAGTGAAACCAAAGTCCATTTGTCATGCTTCCTTTTGCACCCAGCCACATGTTGTTGCGCATACGGATGTTGCCTTTACTTGTCCCATCTTTGATATTTGGGAAGTACAGTGGAATGTGTTTGCTCTGGTAAGACTGCACTTTGCATGGGTCACGTGGCGCTATTGCCCTGATAAAATGTGCCAAGTGACCAAGGATGCCCATTCACCTAATGGCCAGGGGTAGTAGAAGGGACATCACATGCCTGAACACATCACAGGAAGTGACATTACATTACTTTTTGACCCTCACTGCATCATCAGAAATTATGTCATGATGTATTTGAACCAGATGACATTCCTAATACAATCAAACAGTGATTTAAACAAAAACGTTAGTTAAGCAGATAAAATGTTATTTTTGCTACCAACTATATCTCTACTAGACTTCTGCTATAATGTGTCAGTGGTGCATCCATTATTTTCCAGTGGCACACACAGCCTATGCCCAACTCACTACCTTGAAATTCCAAGAGTGCCTGATATAGCCAGTTACTGCTGCTTTATGCCACCTGTAACATAATGTATACAGCTTTACATGTCCAGGTGTTACCACAATATGAAAAGTGCAGCACCAAACATCCTGAGAATTCATCCACGCCCTTTGTAGCCTAACACGCCATCTATAGCTTCATAAGCACAGATACTGGCATCATCGTGGTACAGATACAACCATAATATGTAAGGTACAGCCTTACATGCCCAGGCACTGCCTTTTTTTATAGGAAGTGCATCATCAAATGCCCAAGCAATGCCAACTGATACCAGACGATGCTTCATTAGTCAGGTCTTGTCATGCTCATGATACATAGTTACAGCCTCGGGTAGGGTGATAACACGTCATGAGCTCTCAAAACAGCCACATGCCAGATAGTGCAACTTGTACAAAGACATCCCCACCCCACCCCACCACATGCCAAGTAATGTCCTGATATATGAAGCATTATACAAATTGAACATTCAAGCACTAATACAGGTAAACCTCCAAGAAATCAAAAGTCAATGCAGCCTTCCTTCTGTAATCCTTGTCACCTTGAGACCCTCGGGATGCCTTTACTTTAGAAATACCACTGAACATGAGCCCCGGGGCATTACCTGACTCGTTAATGCCCCCGCTGCTCAGGGCATATTGCTTAACTATCACTCGGGGGTGGGATCTTTTAGCCATTTATGGGAAGGCACCATCTTAAGATCAAAGTAATAAGGGACCAAAGAAAGTGGAAATATGGCAAACATATTTCAGTTAGGCAATCTTTCCGACCATTATTTGTGCAGTCTTTGCCTCACTTTGGGACAAATTTCCAGTAAACTCAGATGCAGAGTCCTTTCTATCTGAATATGAGGCTATTATGGTTAAATTGGCAACTCCTGTCCACGCACTTTGTGCCAGCACTAAATTATCTCAGCAGAATTGTTGGATTGGTTTGATTCAAAATGTGGGTGGAAATAAATGCTCTTAAAGTTGAGTTGAGAAGGCTGTGGAGAGAACTGACTGTTGAGCCACAAGCAGACGGAATTCGAAAGCAAGAAACCCCTCTCCCTCTACAGAAAGCGCATTTAAAAATTCCCAAGGGAAGGATTCATGGTACTAAAAAAAGACTTTAGAAAAGAACACCGAAACCACACTATCAGAATGAAAAACTATCTTCCAAGTGATCATAACTGACCTAGGTGAATCCGAAAAAATATTGTTAAAGAATCCTGATAAGGTTAAAAACAAATTGTACAGACAGGAATGGATATTAACACAGGATGAAAGACAAGTTTACAAACTATATGGAAAACCTTTCCAGGAACCGAAAAGACTAAATGCACTACCAAAATATCTTCAGCTCTTTCTGAACTGGTACTACAGAGACCAATTCTTGAGATTTCGATTGGACTTATTTCCCACCAGAGAATTATTGAGGCCAATGAAATACAGTAATGGAGTTGTATCATGCAGACTCTGTCAAGCTGAAGAGTCGAAAGAGTCACTGAAACATCTTGTGCTATTCTGTCCTGCAACAAAGGATTTAAGAACGAAACTCATGTGCAAAGAGATTAGTAAGTACGGATCAAGGACTGCAGATGACTGGTCAAGGAAAGGATGCCTCTGTCTTGATAAACATACTATGATAATGAGTAGCATTGGATTTGAAACTAATGAACTAAGGAAGAAGTGGCAAAAGGTTTTTCTTTAATGTATAACCATGTAAAGCCAAATAAAAAAATAAAAGCAAGACTACAAGAAATGTATTTATGAGAAGAAACAGGAAGCATGTGAGCATGCTTGGAAGTTCTAAATGCTGCTGTAACACTGTGGGACATGAAGGCTTTTGAGCAGTGGGTAGCTCGGGATACCAAAGGCTATTTACTAACTGTACATGTTTTAATAGATTCTAAGACGTGTGAAGCTTTCTTTTGTTATCTGTATCAAGGCTATGATGGGTGTAAGGCAAGACCTCCATCAAGTTTGAGTTGAGTTGTTTGTTTTTTTAGAGAGATTGCAAATGGTGGTATACCATTCAGTGTGTGAAAACCAGAACATGAACTAAGTCTGAGTGCACCGAGGACAGCACCAACAGGATACGCAATAGGGAATACTTGCCTTGCCTATTTTTCAAGAGACATATTTCTATGTTGGTTCTAGAAACACATTGTTGTATCAAGTGTTGGCACATTCCTTTTTTGCCCGTATAAATTGGGAAGGGCATAAACAAGAACGGTGGCTCCTTGTGGAGAATACACCTTAGAAAGGCATAAGCAAGGTTTTTTGATGTGTTTATTGTTATGCCTCTAGTGGAAATGCACACACAATAATATGTGGCCAAGTATGTGTTTTGAACAAATGTATGTGTTGTTTTAACATTGTGTATTTGAATTGATGATATGTTGTGATAAATATTAAAATATGTATATTTTTTCAACAACTACATGGTTAAGAGCCCTTGCTTTGGGGTAAAAGATGCAAAGGATTAAACGTGTATACATCTAGGGGAGCTCACTCGGAGCGGTAAGGGAAGGAAGCTGATCTGTGGGATCCTTTTGATGTTGAGGTAAGACCTCCAAAAAACCAGACAATATAAACACTCCTTTAAGGAAAAAGGCTTGGTGCACATCTTTGTAAGGAAAACAGGGTTTCTTTTGTATACAAAAAGGAAAAGTATCAGAAGGTCCCATAGAACTAAACCGACACAGAGCTCTCGGTTAGTTCAAAGGTACATGGTCTTTAAGGAAGGATATCATCATTCATGATGTGAACAATATATAATTTTATCCCACCACCCTCCTTCGCTACCATCTATATACCTGCTAACAGATCTCTATAGTCCCTAAACCTGTTTTCCACATCCTAATCTACCCCTACCCTCTAACACATGGTCCCCCTAGTCCATCACATGGGTTCCCAGCTACTGGATAGGTGAGTTACCTGGAATGTTACCCACCCCATCGGCCGAAGTCACATGGTGTGCACCTGCCATTAGCATGAGCTCAGCTTACAACTCAAAGGTCAAATTGGCCCTTTGAAATAACAATATGCCCCTATTGATACCAGACACACAGGTGCCCCAGCAATGCTTCATCACTGAACTATATTTGCTGGAATCATCTCTTGCTCTTCGTATCACAAATCATGGGATGTTCTGATCCTCGCTCCCCCCTTATCTGTTATGGCCCACTCACGGTACACCCTCCTGCTTTCTCGAGGACCACATTAATAAGACTTATTCTTATGAATTGATGCTCTCTATTCCCCAGCCTCCTGTTAGTTAAAATAAACTGCAACTTTTTGGGGGGCGCTATTGTTAGGAAAGATTTCGTAATTGTGGGTAATTTTCCTTCCATGTGGCAACCCCTAAACTTTTTGCTGTTTTCACCATGATCTAGACTTTGCCAGAGAAGTGCAGTCTTCTGCTGCACTCCTCTGGGCTTTCGCTCCATTCTTACGGGGAAACTGACACACCCCTTGCCTCGAACAGATGAGCTGGTGGATACTTTGGGTGCCTCCAAGTACCTCAACACGTTTGACCTCACTGCTGGCTATTGGCAAATAGCTTTAGCAGAACATGCCAAGGAGAAGACAGCGTTTTCGACTCCAGACGGCCTTTACCAATTCCGGGTAATGCCGTTCGGGTTGAAAAATGCACCTGCCACTTTCCAGAGGCTTGTGAATCATGTGTTCAATGGGTTGGACGAATTCTGTCTTGCATATTTGGACGATATAGCAGTTTTCAGTGCCACCTGGGAAGACCATGTGAAACACCTCGGGATTGTGCTCCAGGCTCTTCAGAAAGCACACTTGACCATAAAGGCTAGTAAATGCCAGATTGGACAAGGCTCAGTGGTTTACCTTGGACATGAAGTAGGTGGAGGGAGGATACAGGCTCTTCCCAGTAAAGTACAAGCAGTACAAGACTGGCCTACCCCCACTACACAGACCCAAGTGAGAGCCTTCTTAGGACTCACGGGGTATTACCGCAACTTCGTGGCAGACTATGGCACCATAGCTGCCCCTCTGACTGCCCTCACCACTCCGAAGAAACCCAAGAAGGTAACTTGGACCGACGAGTGTGAGAAGAGCCTTCAATGGCTGAAAAGACTCCTTGTGCCAGGCCCCTGTCCTCAGGGCCCCTGATTATCAAAGACCTTTTATTGTGCAGACGGACGCCTCTGACAGTGGGATAGGAGCTGTACTATCGCAAGTAGATGAGAAGGGTAAGGAACACCCTATTGGTTTTATTAGTCGCCAGCTTAAGGACAGAGAGCTCAGATGGTCCACAGTGGAGAAAGAATGTTTCTCTGTTGTGTGGGCCCTACGGAAGCTGAGGCCCTACCTCTATGGGACCCACTTCACTGTGCAAACTGACCATAAGCCCTTAAAGTGGCTAATGAACATGAAGGAGGAGAATCCAAAGTTGCTTAGGTGGTCCCTAAGTCTACAAGGCTTCGACTTCACTATTGAGCATAGGCCAGGTGTCCAACATAGCAATGCTGATGGGTTGTCCAGAATGTTTAACCGACCTGAACAAGAGACTCATCCAGGGGTGGATTAGTTCCCCCTGTCCATAGTCTGGGAAGGGCGAGTGTTAGGAAAGATTTCGTAATTGTGGGTAATTTTCCTTCCATGTGGCAACCCCTAAACTTTTAGCTGTTTTCACCATGATCTAGACTTTGCCAGAGAAGTGCAGCCTTCTGCCGCACTCCTCTGGGCTTTCGCTCCATTCTTACGGGGAAACTGACATGCCCTTAAGACAGTCAGTACCGGGAAACGCTGTTTTCCGTAGTTTCGTTATCATGTTGCGGCTTTCGTGCAACATGACACAAGAGGGCACTGTAAGCTAAGTTACTGCTCTCTTGGGTCTCTAGCCTTCTACAGGCCCTAGATACTCTTTTTGGATTGTAACTGATCGGTGCAAGTGAATCACGGACGGGAATGGTGGCAGCGATAGTTTCTTGTGTTTTGAGCTCCTTTTGGCGTTTTAAGCGCGTTTCTCGCGCTTAGCCCAAAATGGTGGCCTGGTTCCCAAAATGGCCAGACCACGAGGCTCCTTTGTCCTGTCCGCTGACCGTCTTGCTCCCTTCACCTTCCCCAGGTCGAGCCGAACCCGGGCCTTCCTTATTTGGGCATGTACTTTCCCGCGAAACACAGATGCTTTCGTGGGCTTCTACAGGCCTTGTGTGTGCCTCCAGGATGTGGGCTGGGATGTCTGGTCCCAATACACATCCTGGCTGCCAGAGAGTCTAGGGTGGTGTGACTGCCTGGGACCACCGTGGTCCGTGATAGGTCCACGTATGGTGTGAGTGTTGATGAGCGGATCTCCCATTGGGTCCCCTCTGTTTTGGCACGAAGGGAACCGTGGATAAGAGGGGGCTGGAAACGCCACTACCATGTCGATCTCCTGAGTTCTCACGAACGAAGGAATACAGGAGCCAAGTATCCTGCAACCACGAGGCTGAACCGAGGAATCGCTGGTGACCCGCTGAAGGACTGCTCCTCTGCACTGCTGTCGCCTTGTGAAACCCTTTTTACCTCTGATCGAACCAGAAGGCCTGTACTGGTACTTCGACCCTTGGAATAGCGGGGACAGCTATTCTCGGCATCTTCACCATCTCCTGCACGTAAGCCTTCGGAAGTGTCGGCCATCCAGCAGACTGACCAGCCTACACAGGAGTCTTGCTCTGTAACCGCCGCCAGGTTGTGTTGTATTTCTAGTCCTTGTCACTCTCACACGATTCGTACACTTGGCGTTCCCAGGTCTGAAGTGAGTAGTGTACATGTGGCTGAGATACACACGGCCGCTCCGTTGCCCTGCTGTGGTAACAAACTGTGCGGGTTCACTTCGTTTGGGACATCTTTAACTCAACTCTGCTGCTGCAGAATCTACACGACGACAAGACGTCCCCTGCTCTCCTGAACCTGCTAGCACTGAAACTGACGCGGAGAAGCCTGGGTCTGCTTGCATCGGGGACCGGTGAGTAGCATAGCTAGGAACTGGTCGCCCTCCTGCAGGAGCCCATTGCTTTTCCCCGCTGTGTCAAAACAGCACGCCTTTCCGTACTCGCGCTCTGCTTCTGCCCACAGTGGAGGCTGCGCTTGAGTCGCGGAACTCTGTTCTTCTTCATTTGTGCACCAAACTGAACTGCCTGATTCCCTCGAAGAGACTCCCCTTTTTGCCCGTTGGCACCCGCGTGTGCAGGTACTTTTGAGCACAAGGCTCCACTCTTCGTAGGGCTTGGACTTCCTTTTAGTTAGGTGCCTCTGAAGGGGGACTGGGTCTAAGCATTATTTTGCACTGCTTGTTTTCCTTCCCTTTTAGGTGGACTACACATTTTGTGCATCTAACGCTTTAGACTCGTTTGTATTTGTATATATATTGTATTGGTTTGGTATGTGTTGGTTTACTAGAGTTGTATTGTGATTTCTCGCTACGGTCATTGTTTTAAAGGCCTTGGAATAAATGTGTATATATTTTTAATATAACACCTGTTTGGAGTAGTTTGTAAGTGTCCTTTCTTTGTGTGCTCATTGCGGGCTTTCAGTCACCCTCACCCCTCTTGAGACCTAGTCTTGACCGCCGCGATCGCTACCCTGATTGGTCTGGCTTGTCCAGAGGTTACCCTGTTCCAAGTAATTAGGTTGGCCTTCTGAACTTCTGCGCCGCCAGGACAGAGTTCAGAAATCCGTCTTAACAGCTATTGTCTGAAATGAAAACCTAACCTGTTGGCAGCTAGAGACCTCTGACCTGATTCCCATGGATTTGTCCTTTGGGAAACCATAGCCCTACCCTTGCTCTGCCGTTCACATTCCAATTTTGGTCCGCCAAGGGCCTGCAGCTGGATATATTTAACTTATCTATTTAGCATGAATGCCACTGTTCTCAGCTTCACTACTGAGCTTTGCAAAGAGAAATAATTCAGAATATGTATTATGCAACACTACTGCGTTTACAACAGGGAATACAAATGCAAGGACTCACTTATGAAACAGTGGTGCTTCAGTATTTCCCTCACCCCGGCCCTGTGTCTGCACCACCATTGTCACACATTATCACATCTACTATATCGTCCCAGGAGGAGAGCTCAACAGGCAACGTGCTCACCTTGGAAGCAAGACGACACAAAGCAACACAGGTTCGATGCCTGGGTCCATGCTTAGAAACCTCTGGGTATTTAAGCACGTTATAAATATGCAACTAAGACAAAAAAAAAACACTTAAGCAAATAAAAACCAAACAATTCCTGTAACAGCACCTCGATGCCTGTGGGTTATGTGAGCACTTTAAAAATGCAAATAAATAAATATAATTTCAATACCACCTGGGCCTACCTAAGCCTCTAAAACTACATTAAAGATTTATTTGTTGCCTATTCCATATTTTCATATGCAAACCTGTTTTATGGCCAGCTCCCAACTGCAATGCCTGCATGCCTGTTGCTGTGCAACTTCAACTTCTCATGCACTTATAGATTTTCCTTAGTCTCAATCTTTTGGCCATGCTGGGACACTGCACGTGCATCCCAAGATTCCCCCTTTTAGTTAATACTTCATTAACTAACCCCTTTGTCTCTTCTTTCAGGACACATGCTCTACTCGCATGGCATAAACTGACCCCCCCTTGGGCATATTATTCTTTGGTACAGGTGAGGTAGCAAACCCCATCCCCAACTAAGTCAACCTAGTGTTCTACATAATTCTCAGGTTCTGGTGGTGATGAAGTTAATGTCCCCAGCAATCTAAAGGATGTTTGATTTTCAACCTAAGTGTTCTATTTTCCACCTCTGGGAAACTATATCTTTGACTATACTGATGTGTTGTGATAGGAGGAGCTCCATCTGGCCTTATTGACACCGTTATAATGGCACTGTTTGGGAGAGTCTTGGTGCAACACCGAAAGACCATCTGGCACATGCTAAAAATTAGTAGCAGGAACAATAAAATGGGAACCAATATCTTCACCACTATTCCTTGGCAGGTTGGGGCCCAGGAAAACATGATATCAAACCAATCATAAGTTTCATCCTCCCCCTCTATCTCCATTCCTGTCTTCGACTTGTCCATGGCCCCTATTATATGGGACAATGACCCATTGTCAGCATTATTTGGGGAATATGTATGTACAACATGACAACCCGATCTTGTTGCAGACCCCACCTTCCATGGCAGTCAATAACTCCAAGTCATATCTATTCTGCAAGGTCATCAGCCATATCCCTCTCAACTCACTTTTTTATCAAATTCAGACCCTGCTCTGTGTCGATCGCCAACTGTATCATTTCTAGACATTTGGCATTGACTGCAGCCTGGATACATGGCACCAAGAGGGACACAAAACATTTCTCTATTTTGGTATAGAGGTGATATTTGTCTGGAATGGCCTTCACAAGTTTAGAAGAGTCTCAGGACAGATAATTATATCATTTCTGATGGCTTCTAAGAATTGAGCATGTCTTGTGCCTCACTTGCGGGAGGTGGGTTGGCTCTGGTCCCGACATATTTAGCAGAGACATGTTTGTATCAGGAACCACTAAGACAGCTAAATGCAGGGTAGTTAGTGTCATGAACCGCCATCTGCATCCCTTCTGGACTTTGTGGTCCCTGACACATAGGGGATTGAACTCAGTAATCCTTCCAACATGGCCGCTTGATGCTGAATGCTGCTTGCCAGTCTCTGCGTTACACGCTCTACGTTCTATAAAACAGACACGCCCCCGCGCGTCTCAACGCTACTGCTCGCCGTAGCTGGACGTGTGCTGCTGGAGTTCACTCGGGGCTATTTCCCTGATCTCTCTCTTCCTGGTTCCTTTCCTTTCATCCCTCAAACTTACCGAACTTTCCTGGATTTTCACCTGCGCTCGAGCCACAGTGTCCGTGACGCCACGCGTGGACATTGTTCCTTACTGGTTCCGTCCTGGACAATCTGAAGGAAGCACGCTGGAATCCGAAGACCCGCGCGCGGGCTTATATAAATCCCGAACCGTGCGTAGGAAGTCACAAAAGGAGGTTGCAAGCAAACAAGAAAGACAGGTGAGAAGGGGAAAGACTTATGACAGATTGAGATGCTTATAAATCGATACGGATACAGGGTTGGAAGCCGCGGTTCAAGACCTCATGCGAAGCATGCAGGAACTCACCACAGAAGTTCAAAACCTTAAGGCTGAGAAAGCTGCCTTAAAGCAGCTAGTATTGTCTCGTGATTCTGCTACCAAGGAAAGTGTGTTATTGGGAGGAGTGGTGGACAAATATGATGGCTCTCCAAAGACCCTTTGTGCCTTCCTTGATTCATGCTTGGTGCATTTCACCTTCAAACCCTACTACTTTTCCACCCCTAGAGCAAAGGTGGGGTTTATGATATCACAGCTCACTGGCAATGCATTAACCTGGGCAATTGTCCTGAGCAAGTTTACAGCGCTCAGGAACATCTATTTGATTTTTGACAAGGATCCCAGGATATGCTTACCTATGTCACCCATTTCAAACAACTTATGAAGGAAGCTGAATGGTCCCAAGAGGTTAGCTTCACTCTCTTTCGCAGAGGCTTGAATGAAGATATAAAGGACGAGCAAGCCAGAGTAGCTCGCCCTAATTCCTTCCAGGCCCTCTTGGGCCTTTCCTTGCAAATTGATTTTCGAATCCAGGAAAGAAAGGCGGAGAAAAAGAAGTCAAAATCATCATTCCAAAAGGCTATCATAGACCACCCTTCTAGCCCAGAACCCGCAGTTTCTCCGACCTCAGATCCAGAACCCATGTAACTGGGGGCATTCCGTGGACCCATTACCCCATAAGAAAGGATGCGCCGTATTCACACTGGTCTCTGCATGCATTGCACCTCCGATAAACATCTTTTCAGGGAGTGCCCTATTGCTCCTCCACGGCAATCGCGAAACGCCAGCTCCCGATCCTAGATGGGGCACAGTTTCGGGAGAATGTCGTCTGCTCCACATCAATTCCTTCCTTGAGCTCTCCTGGACCAAATAAGCTTGGGATTCTTCAGGCCTTTCTATCGCCTTCCAAGAAAGAATCTTACCCCATTCTGGCATTAGTGGATTGCGGAGCCATGGTTATATTCATAGATCATGATTGGGTCACTACTCACAACATTCCACATGAAACTCGAGAGACGATGCAACCAGTAGAGGCAATTGATGGAAGACCCCTATCTTCAGGACCCATAACCCTTCAAACTAAAGAGATCCTACTCTCTATAAATCACCATTAAGAGAGGATCAAATTTGACATCATAAGATCTGCCCACTATCCAATGGTTCTAGGCATGCCCTGGTTACAGAAGCATAACCCCTACATCAATTGGGCAGCAGGCTCCTCGTTTCTTGGTTCTGAACACTATGTCCCACTGCTGCTTATTCCTAGATTCCTTACCAAAGTCCTCTGAAAACTTGCAAGAAATCCAGCAAAGTCCAGTCACTGTCTCTAACATCATCCAAATTCCCAGGGCCTATTAGGATTACATGGATGTATTTGACTGCCATAGTTCAAGCTCTTCCTCCTCACAGACCTGAGGATTGTGCCATCGATACTGAACCTTCAGCAGTGATCCCTTTCGTGAGAATGTTTATTTTATCAGAACCCAAAAAGAGGGCCCTCTGGGAATACCTGGATACTAACTTGGAAAATGGCACCATACGACCATCCAAGTCCCCGGGGGGCGCTTCGTTATTTTTCGTTCCCAAGAAAGATACCAAGGAGCTTAGACCATGTTTAGATTACCGTGACCTTAACCAGTGTACTTTCAAGGACCGCTACTCATTGCCTCTCATCTCGGACATCCTGGAAGCAGTAAGAGGTGCAGTAGTATTCACAAAATTAGATCTCAAGGGTGCCTACCATATAATTCGTATAAAGGAAGATGACAAATGGAAAACAGCCTTTAGAACACAGTTTGGCCATTTTGAATACCTGGTTATGCCCTTCGGACTTGCTAATGCCCCAGCGGTCTTCCAACGTTTTATGGACCGGGTGTTTTCTCACATGCTGTTCCTCTTTGTCATTGTATATCTGGACGAAATACTGATATACTCCAAGGACCATCTGAAACATGAAGAACACGTAAAGGCAGTTTTACAACATCTACGTGAACATAAGCTCCTGGTCAAACCCGAGAAGGGTCTTTTCCATGTATCAACTGTTCACTATCTTGAATTCGTTCTTAGCCCTAAGGGGATTGGAATGGAACCCTCAAAGGTAGATTCCATTCTATCTTGGCCCGTTCCAACTACTGTAAAACAAATTCAATCCTTCCTGGTGCTTGCTAACTTCTATCGTAAAAATGTATACCCGCCTTTTCGGAGATTGTACATCCTATTGTTACATTTCTAAAGAAGGATATCCCCTTTCAGTGGACCTCAGCCCAAGATACGGCTTTCCAACGGTTGAAGTCCCATCCTAGCTCAACCCGACATTGAACTCCCTTTTCTTGTAGAAACTGATGCCTCCAACTACGCCATCGGGGCAGTCCTAAAACAGGAACTTGATGATAAGTTAGAACACCTCATCGCCTATCTTTCTCGCACCTTGACTCCCAGTGAAACTCATTATTCCGTCCTGGAAAAGGAACTGCTAACCATCCGCCAAGCTTTCACTGATTGGCGTCATCTTCTCCTGGGAGCCAAACACCCGGTACAGGTCCGCACAGACCATCGGAATCTTCAAGTCCTGCAATCCCTAGAATGTAGAAACAGTCGTCAAACCTGTTGGCCCTTCTTTTTTTGCTCAATATCAGTTTCAAATCCATCACGTCCCTGGAACACACATCATAATAGCCGATGCCTTATCCAGACGTCCTGATTACGAAACCCTTGAAGATCAGACTTTTCCTAAGATGTTTCCCCACACAATATTTGTTGCCCAAGCAATCACCCTCCTGGAGGATATTCAAATTCAAACTCAGTCCTCTGAAACTTGGAAGGAGTTTAAGAGAAACAATCGATGGAAACTCAAGACAAGGGACGGATATCTGTTCAAGGACAATTGCTTGGTCATCCCCACTCCTAGAATGCAACAAAAGATCACAAGCCTATGTCATGATACTTTTCATTCAGGACACCGTGGCATTACCAACACCGTCCGTTTAATACAAAGACAATTTTGGTGGCCGAGGATGAAAGAGGATGTCCGGATCCATATCCAGGCATGTGCAGTCTGCAATCAGAACAAACATGATAATAAGAAACCGGCAGGTCTACTGCTTCAACCAGCAATACCAACAAGACCCTGGGAATTCATCATCACTGATTTTATCGTGGAACTCCCATCTTCCAGGGGATACACAACTATCATGGTTACCATTGATTTGTTCACTCATATGGCTCATTTTACACTTTTATACAAACTGCCATCCTCATCTGAACTCGCCGGAATCTTCCTGGAACACATATTCCAGCTTCATGGTCTACCCTCCAAGATCATTTCTGACCGGTGACCCCAATACATACCCCAGTTCTGGAAACAATTGTGTTGTATACTGGAAATCCAATGTGCCTTGTCCTCAGGTTATCACCCACAGACCAATGGAGCCACTGAACGTGTAAACCAAACTCTGGAACAGTATCTTCGTTGCTTCGCCACCAAGGTCCAGGATGATTGGTCACTCTTAATACCTGTGGCCGAATTCACTTACAACAATTCGGATCATTCAGCTATCAACACCAGTCCTTTCTTCTGTAGTCAAGGATTTCATCCTTCAGTTCTACCTTCCATTCTCCCACACCCTACCCCAGTTCCTACGGTTGATTCCTGGATTGAAACCCTTATTAATGTACACAAAGAAGCACAGGAACACTTAGAAAAGGCCCGAAAAGACGTTAAACATCATGCCGACTCCAAAAGAAGACCTGGGCCTTCTTACTCAGTAGGCGACAAAGTCTGGTTATCCTCGAAACTCCTTCCTCGACATCTGCAACCAAATAAACTGGCTCTGAGGTATTACGGGCTCTTTTCTATAAAAGAAATCATCAATCCAGTGGCCTTTCGACTTCGGCTACCAGAATCATGGAAAAGGATCCATCCTGTCTTCCACACGTCTCTGTTGAAACCATATGTTCAGCCCTCTCGAACTGCTCCAAGATCTACCCCAGTGATTATCAATGACCAACTCGAATATGAGGTTTCCAGAATCTGTGACTCTAGATACCGACGTGGTCAACTACAATATTTGGTCAAATGGAAAGGATACCCTTCCAGTGAGCGTACCTGGGAACCCCTTTTCAAACATGAATGCTCCCAGGCTGATTCGAAGATACCATCTTTTACATCCGGGCAAACCCGGAGGAGCTGGACTTCAGAGGAGGCATACTGTCATGAACCGCCGTCTGCGTCCCTTCTGGACTTCATGGTCCCTGACACTTAAGGGATTTAACTCAGTAATCCTTCCAAAATGGCCGCTTAATGCTGAACGCCGCTTGCCCGTCTCTGCGTTACATGCTCTACGTTCTACAAAACAGACATGCCCCCACGGCTCTTCGCGTCTCAACGCTAGTCCCCGCCGTAGCTGGACGTTTGCTGCCAGAGTTCGCTCGGGGCTATTTTCCTGATCTCTCTTTTCCCGGTTCCTTGATTCCTCCTCCTTTCCTTTCATCCCTCAAATTTACCGAACTTTCCTGGATTTCCGCCACGCTTTCCATGCCTCCACGCGTGGACATTGTTCCTTCCTGGTTCCGTCCTGGACAATCCAAGCAAAGCGCGCTGGAATCTGAAGACCCGCGTGCGGGCTTATATAAATCCCGGACCGTGCAGAGGAAGTCACAAAAGAAGGTTGCAAGCAAACAGGAAAGACAGGTGAGAAGGGGAGAGACTTGTGACAGTTTGTGAGCAAGTTCCTCTCCACGATGGTGGGAGATGCATGTAGGTGTGAGGATGCACGTTCAAATCACAGGCCGTCCCAAATGATTTAGATTACAGAAAATATACTAACACATGGGGAACGTGCAGAGGGTGATGTGGGGGGATCTCATGGGTGGAGGCGACTGGTGGGAGACACATGTATTGTGGAAATGTATATAAGGGAAACTATTTGTTTTATGACAGTGTCGTGTAGAATACATTGCATATGTGTTATACCTCTAAAATGAACGAACACTGTATTTGAGAATGGGCCTGAATCCTTGCAGGCCGTGTTGGAAAGATAGAACAAGGCCCCTTCTCCTGCTTGATTATTACATTCCAATTTCCAGGCACAACAGAAAGCATGCACACACGCACACCCACATACAGATGAGCTGTCATGGTCACAGTGCAGGGACCACTACCTCCATCATCTAAAGGGTCCAAATGGACCCAGTCCTGGCGCCTTTGGCGCAGGCTCAAGAGAAAGTGTGCTCTGCACACTTTATTACTAGGGCACGTGTTACTTCCTCCTCAGCCAACTCCCCACATTCATCTAGGATGGCCATAAGGAAACATTTGGGTGCACGTGCAGCAGTCTAGGGGAGTGGCAAGGTGGGGACACAAGGCGGAGCTAAGGGGGCATGGCTGGGACCAGGCTATTTAAGCCTGCCCCACCCGCATGCAAGCACTTCCCATTAGTCTGCTTTTTACAGAGTAAATCTCACCGCCGCCTGAAGCGCTCTTTCCAGATTCCAGCACATCATCTTCAGCGCGCATCTTACCTGATTCCAGTACATCATCTTCAGGGCGCATTTTACCCGATTCCAGCGACACCATCGCTTGAAGCATTGCTTACCTGACTCTGGTACATCATCTTCAGCGCGCATCTTACCTGATTCCAGCAATGCCATTGCTTGAAGCGCAGCTTACCCGACTCCTGCAATTTCATCGCCTGCAGCGCGTCTTACCTGATTCAAACTGTCATTGCAGTCGAGGCACATCCTAATCTGTTCCGAGCATCTATCTACACAGGAGCTTTTCTCGCCCAGCATCCTAACAGAGCCTCCCATCCAGTAACCGCCAGCAGGTCTTCAGATAGCTGTCTCCCGTCTGACGTCGCCAGGCCATACCTGCAGGAAGAAAAGGACACACAAGTTTAGAAACTGCATCAAGATCTTACGCTAGGTTGCGCACCACATATTCCATGCGCTCAACCTTAAAAACCAACTTACCTTCTAATGGGAACCTCGTAAACTCCTTTGGCCCCAACTTGGACTCGCTCCCAACACCGCGACTCAGCTGGGCCTTCATCACACCTATTGGGGAGAGAAAGGACATTACATGGGTTACAGACAATAATCACAGAAAAGAGACATTGCAAAAGGATACGGACAATAATCATTGCTAAGACTTACCTTTAAGGTGGTTCAGCCACAGCCAGTCTGGGCTCCCACGCACACAGACCAATGAAGTAACTAAGTCCATCAATGCGCCCTTGCAGTTGAGAAGCAGGATGGAGCTCACCTTCATAAATAAACAGGTGAGAACATATGGGTAAATGCATGCTCACCTCTTTCTGGGACAAAGGGTTCGAGGGAAATCGCAGTCCAACTACAGCATTCTCACTGCCTCTCGTATTCTCTCAAGGGCAGTGTCAGTAACCAGAGCAGTCCACACTACAGAAGCTGGGGAACAAGTCCAGGGAGGGCTACAACCGTTCCCCAAAGCCCCCACAGAGACCAGGTGAGCGTAACATGAATCTAGCTATAACATTGTACAATTTCGGCAGAAATATGATGATATGATATGATAAGGCATTTGTAACGCGCCTATACACAAGTGTTTCAAGGCGCGACGCGGCAGGGGGGGGGAACAAGGGGAGACAGACAACGATCTTACTAGGCCAGGTGTCATTCAGATCGCGCAAGTGCAAGGGTAGAGGGGAAGGGAAACGTGCATGGGGGAAAGGGAGAGGGGAAAGTGCAGTACAGGGTTATTAGCATACAGCATACATGATAAATAACAAGGGCCAGCTGGTGGCAAGTGCGAGGTAAGTGCAGACAAGTGCTGGGAAGGGGGGCTGTATGGATACAGACACAGTCCCGTAGTGCAGGGGTTGCCGTGGAGGCAGTGCAGGAGAGAGTGGCTGGGCCGAGAACGGTGAATGGCCCATTTGCAGATTCAGTGCAGTTTCAGTAATATTAGCAGGGGAGAGGGGGAGAGAAAGCGGAGGCAAAGAGGAAGGTTTTGAGGTGCTTCCGGAACCGGAGGTGGCTCTCCTCAAGGTTCAGGGAGGTAGGAAGGCTGTTCCAGAGGGAGGCCCCTGCAGTGGAAAGAGATCTGCCCCCAACTCGTTGTTTGGAGAAGCGGCTGACCCTGAGGGAGTTGGAGGCGGATGAGCGAAGAGCTCGAGAAGGAAGATATTTAGGAAGAGAGAGTTGAAGGTATTTTGGCCCAAGGCCCCAGACGGCGTTGTGGACAATGCAGAGGGTTTTGAACTTGATCCTCGCAGTCACTGGGAGCCAGTGTAGTGATTTCAGTCCTGGAGAGATACGGTCCCTGGGCTTGAGGCCAAGGACAAGTCTTGCAGTCCTGTTCTGGATGAGTTGCAAAGGGCGGAGAGTAGAGGCGGGCAGATTAAGATAGAGGCTGTTACAGTAGTCCAGCTTAGAGAGAACCAGGGCTCTAGAGACAGTGAGCTTCTGGGGGAAGGAGAGGAAAGGAAGGATACCTCTGAGGAGGTGTAGCTGGTAGTGTGACTTCTTAGATACGTCGGATATGTGAGGAGAGAAGGAGAGTGTGGAGTCGAAGATGACCCCAAGGTTTTTTGCCTTGCATGTAGGAGCAGGAAGAGGGCCCAGAGAGGCCGGCCAGAGAGCAGCAGGGAAGGAGGGAGTGGGAGTGCCGATGAGTAGAATCTCAGTCTTACTGGCATTAAGGCAGAGGTCGTTGGCGGCACACCATTCCTGGATAGCAGAAAGACAGTCAGAGATGAGGGAAGGAGAAGAGGAGGCCGAGGGTAGCCTGAAAATGAGTTGGGTATCATCCGCATAGCACTGAAAGTAGGGGCAGAGAGCGGCGATGTGGTGGGCGAGAAGTGCCAGATACTGGTTGAACAGCCAGGGAGAGAGGTTAGATCCCTGGGGGACACCACAGGTAGAGAAGAAGATGTCAGAGAGGAAAGACCCCAGTTGGACCTGGGAGGGTCGATTTGAGAGGAAAGAGGTCAGCCACGTCGGAGCCTGACCAGTGATACTGAGGTTATCACGGAGACGGTTGAGCAGGATGGTATGGTTGACAGTATCAAAGGCAGAAGAGAGATCAAGCAAAATGAGAACACATGGAATGTTAGAGTCAAGGTTCGAGAGCAGGTCCTCACGGATGTTCAGGAGAGCAGTTTCCGTGCTTCTGGCAGCTCTGAAGCCAGACTGATGGTCATGAAGACTACCAACACATTCAGCATGGAGATTAAGCTGGGAGATGGCCAGTTTCTCCAGGAGCTTGCCCAGGAAGGGAGTGATAGAGATTGGGCGATAGTTAGCTGGGCAGGAAGGGTCGGAAGAGGGTTTCTTAAGAAGGGGGTGCACAAGGGAGTGCTTGAGAGGGGATGGGAAGACTCCAGAGGCGAAGGAGTGATTGCAGAAGTCAGCAAGGGCAGGAGCCAAGGAGTCAATGTGGTCCTTGAGAGTTTTGGAGGAACAGGGGTGGACCTGTTTTGACGAGACTTTCATAGATCGGACTTGTCTTGAAACCTCATCAGCAGAAAAAAGGGGAAACGAAGAGAAGGAGAGAGGAGGGGTGGCTGCAGAAGAGCCAGAGGAAGGGCAGGGAATATAGGGGGGGAGGTTATAGGAGGTGAGTGAGGACAGGATGTCCTGAGTTTTTGAAATGAAGTGAGAGGCCAGTGCCGTGCAGAGGGCCTGGGAGAGGACAGGAGAGGTAGAGACTGCAGCAGGGTTGGCCAGCTCCTTGCAGATTTTAAAGAGTTCGGCCGAATTGTTAGATGCCGCAGAGATGCGGGCTTGGATAAGGGCTCTCTTCTTGGTGAGAACGGAGAGCCGGTATTGCCTTTGGAGCAGGCGACAGGCCAGTTTGTCAGATGATGAACATGAAGCACGCCATTTCCTCTCTGCCACCCTGCACTTGCGTTTAAGGGTGACGAGATCCGAGTCATACCAGGAGTTACATTTGGCTTTGGGCTTCAGGCGGATTCTCATGACAGGGGCAAGGATATCAAGAGTATCAGATATAGCAGAGTGGAGAGTGGAGAGGGCTGTGTCAGGGTGGGAGTCAGCCGAAGGGGGAGGAGGGGGCAAGAAGGTGGCAGCGAAAGCCTCAACTGACACGCGCCTCATGGGTCGGATGACCGAGAAGGAAGGTGGCAGTGATGGGGGTGGCTTTGCCTGTGGGGTAGGGAGGGTGAGGTGGGAGGAGAGGAGAAAGTGATCACTCCAGGAGAGAGGAGTGGAGAGAGGGACAGAGAGGGGAAGGTCAGAGGAGATCAGGGCATCAAGAGTGTGCCCTGCAGAATGAGTCGGCCCAGACGGGAGAATAGAGAGTGAGAGAGAGTTGCAGAGGTTGCGAAAGAGTCCAGAGGGGGGACAGGAGGCATCCAGGTGGATGTTGAAGTCTCCAAGAAAGAGGAGTTGAGTGGTTGAGGACAGGAGTGAGGAGGAGAGGTCCGCCCACTCGGAGAGGAAGGAGGAAATTTGACCAGGTGGCCGATAGATAGTAGCCACGGTAAGGGAATGGCTAGGAGAGAGAGAGAGTCGGCAGACAAGACATTCAAAAGAGGAGTAGGTCTGCATGGGAGTAACAGTGGCAGGAATCCACTCAGGGAAGATAAGGGCCACACCTCCCCCCGCACGGTTGGGCCTGGGCACAGAGAGGATCTTGTAACCGTCGGGTAGGAGTGTGTCAAAGCTGGTGACAGAGCTGGCCGTGAACCATGTCTCAGTGAGACCGAGTACGTCAAGGTCAAGTTCCTCAAGAAGGCGGCAGATATCAGAGGAATGTTTGACGGCAGAGCGAGAGTCAAGAGTGGCAATGTGGAGAAGTTTGCCATCTTTGAAGGATTTCCGGGGAGGGGTACAGATCAGAGGTACGCCCTGCGGAGGTGAAGAAGGAGCACGAGAGGGGGTGGGGAGGGAGGGAAGAGGCAAGTTAGTCGAGGACAGAGGAGGGGGCACAGCAGGAGAGGAAAGGAAGTTGATGAGGCGTGGGAAGCGTCTATCGAAGAGGTGAAGGTTGGCCTGAGGGCCTTGGACCAAGACGGTCCCATTAGCATAGACATTAATGATGGCCTTAGAGGAGTGGAAGGAAGCCAAGAGGACATCCCAACGGGTGCCACCATTAATGGGAGAAGAGGAGAAAGGAGAGAGCACAGAGACCATATGAAGGGTCCATAGGTCAGGAGAAGGCACGAAAAAGAGGATGTCAGTGAGAGTTTCCTTGGAGGAGGCACTAGTGTAGGTGTCAGCGATAGGGAGGCCTGGGTTGGAGACCAGGATGTCCTTTTTAAACTTTTTCCTACCAGATTTAGTGAGGAGAGCAGGATAGTCAATGGAGAAGCAGTTAGAAAAGATTGGTGAGATAGAGAGCACCATAGAATAGGAGGGAGTGGGTGGGGGAAGACAGGACAAGCGCAAGCGGACAGGAAGAGAGCGGCAGGCGTTAGTTTACCACAAATTCAGAACATAGTAAGCGTATCAGGTACACAGTGGAGAGGCCACCTAAGTTTGAAAATCCTGCAGAGAGAGAAAAAAAAACCCTAGTTTACCACAAATTCAGAACACAGTAAGGGGTATCAGGTACACAGTGGAGAGGCCACCTAATTTGAAAATCCTGCAGAGGGAGAAAAACCCTAGCTTACCACAAATTCAGAACACAAAGAAGTGTAGCCGCACTGCGAGGAAGTGAACAGGTAGGGGTGGGGTGGGCTGAGGGAGCAGGTGGAGCTCACAAGATGAAGCGGTGGAATGGCCCTGGCGTCCCCTGCGGACACCTGCAGACACACCGGGAGCCGCAAAGGAGGGAGCCGCCCTTTGCCTAAGGGGGCCCTTAGCCGCTGGGGCTGCCGGGCAGGGGCTGCCCTGGTAGCACCAATAAGAGGAGGAGGAGACACGGGCCAGCAGCCAATCACGGGGGAGCTGGGAGGATTGGAGGCGGGAGGGAGGGGACCAAGGAGAAACACGGAAGGGGAGAGAGGGGGGCTGGGGAGAACACACGAGGGGAAAAACAATGGCAGCAGCCCAAGAATGGGCAGAAAAACAACACACGGCCCACAGAGGGTTCAAATACCTTTGTCTGGGGGCCTGCAGTCACCGGCTCTGCCTGATGGAAGTGGCGAGCGCGGTGGACTGCAGGCAGCCTAGCCTCGAGAACACACGGGCCGGCAGCCAATCAGGGGGGAGCTTGGAGGATTGGAGGCGGGAGGGAGGGGACCAAGGAGAAACACGGAAGGGGAGAGAGGGGGGCTGGGGAGAACACACGAGGGGAAAAACAATGGCAGCAGCCCAAGAATGGGCAGAAAAACAACACACGGCCCACGGAGGGTTCAAATACCTTTGTCTGGGGGCCTGCAGTCACCGGCTCTGCCTGATGGAATACAAGCAGCCAAATGAGAGAAGGGCTGCACCCAGTACTAAGGTCACACTCATAGGTGTCATAGCAGAGGTCCTGAGTTGCCAAAACACGTGCAGAGATTTAGGACACCAGCGCCGCCCCCAGAATAATGGTCATTCCATTTGAACTACCAGATGTTCAGGAGTAAGACTCTTCAATCTTTTATGAACTGGTTGGATTAATGTGACATGCAGGGATTTTAGATATAAAATCCGGCTTGTTTCTTTGAGAAACGACTGACCCTGAGGGAGTTGGCGGTGAAGGAGCGAAGAGCCAGAGAGGGAAGGTATTTACAGAGGGATAGTTAAAGGTATTTTGGCCGTAGAAAGCCTTGTGGACTTTGCAAAGGGTATTATATGTGCGAGCAGAGGGCAGAAAAAGCTTTAGCAGGTTGCTCTGAACATGGCCAGTGTTGTGCAGATGACACACGGGTCTCCTTCCGCTCTCATTAGTGACTGCCTGTCTGCTCTTCATGAATGGTGCTCTGCTAATGATATCTGCCTTAATGCCAGTAAGCCAGAGATCCTTCTCATTGGGACCTCTGCTCCCTCTTTCTCTCCCACACTCTAGCTGCCCTCCATGGACCCCCTCCCATCACCCCCTGTAAGGCAAAAAACCTTGGTGTTATCTTCATCTCCTCTCTCTCCTTCTCTCCTCACACCAAGGACCTTGGCAAGAAGGCCCACTTTCAGCTGCACCTAATCAGAGGCAGTCTTCCTTTCCTCATCTTCCCCCAGAAACTCAATGTCTCCAGAGCTCTGATCCTCTCCAGGCTGGACTACTGCAACAGCATCTTCCTCAGTCTGCCTAACTCCTTCCTTCATCCCCTTCAACTGATCCAGAACAGGGCTGCAAGTCTTATCCTAAGCCTCAGGCCCAGGGACCACATCTTGCCAGCCCAAAAAAGCTCTCCACTGGCTCCTGGTTGCAGCAAGGGTCAAGTTCAAGACCCTCTGCATCATCCACATGGCTCTCTGGAGCCTTGGGCCTCCCTATATCCAACTCTCTCTTCTTAAATACCTCCCTTCTGGAGCACTTCGGTTGTCTAGCTCTTACTCTCGACAGATCAGATGCTTTTCTAAGCAGAGAATGGGGGTAGATCTCTCTCCTCTGCAGTTGCCTCTGTCTGGAATGGCTCCCTGCCCCTGTCAGACATGAACCGGATCTCCTTAAGCTCTGGAAAATTCTCAAGACCTTCCGTTTGTTCTCTTCTTTCTTCCCTCTCCCCCTTCTCTGCAAAAGTCCCTGTCTGCCTCTTGAATGGCTGATGTAAGAACAGCAGATGTCCACAATCTTGTGGAACTTTCTTGTCCCCTGCTCACCCAATTGTTATTGTTTATTGTTACTCCAGGTAAGAACCACCTTTATACAGTACAGACTGAGCTACCAGGAATTAACATTTATTGAGTGAGTGACATATTTTGGTAAATATGGGTTTACTATACATAGCTCTCTATTTTTCAGGCAGAGCTCTAATTGAACTCCACCCATGCATATGGCTATGCTAGAACTCAGGTGAAGCACACAAGTTCCACCTACAAACTATGGGGTAAGATTGTTTCACCAGGGTGAGAGTTTGTTTCACTATAAATATGCTGAAAACATTCAAATGGAGGATGAATTCCATAGCCATTATGTTTCATCTCTATCTACAGATACAGTGTAAGAGGAAATTAACCTCTATATAAAGTCTCTAAATTTTGACCATCATTATTTGGCAAAGACTACGCGATTGATTTGAAGCACCATACACAGGTAATGGCTTCCTCCAGCTAGGGATATATGAATCCTGCCTTACTTATCATGATCTCCTATTGAGAGTACTAATAGGGGATAGACACAATGTGATTATTGGCATTTTATCAAGGTTGGTTCTATTTTATGTATAGCTTTCTAGAGCGTGGGAATCAGACAGGGCAAGTAACTTTGAAATATCTTATCTATAAAAGGAAGAAACACTCGAAGGATACTACATCCCAAGGATTATTGGTTACTGATCTAAGAATCATACCAGAATATTACTACAAATGCATTGTAACACTAAAATTGGATTATTAATTATGAATTGTAGACTAAAGTCACAGAGAAGTGGTGAACAACTCCTGAAGAAGGGGGATTCATCACCCTGAAATGCACAGAGTGAAATACATAAGGTTCGGCCATACCACATATGAATACATGATTGTTAACTTTACCATATGTGAAAATTGACGAGAATCCATTATATAAAATTGTGGACCTGTGATCAATTGAAACTGAAATATACTAGGAGTGGTTGATTGGAATTAAGGTTTGGTTGTTAGAAAACTTGACCTGACGTGCCATCAGAAACTGATTATGATTTATTAATCTGATTTTATGATTTTGTGAAAAACAAATTGTAATGCACATGAATTCATACAACTGAAGGAAACTTATCATTTTTAATACAAATTGGGTCAGAAATGACGTTATTGAATGCGTGTTATCAGTTATTAAAATATTGTTTGTCTATACAATAACAATTGGGTGTGCAGGGGACGGGAGAGTTCCACAAGATTGTGGACATCTGCTGTTCTTACATTAGTTAGTACAACCCAGTGTCAGGGTTGGTTTTCTCCCCTGCACCCCACTAATCACCTCAAGTTAATTAACACTTTATGACTTAAAAGGCGTGCTGTAGGCGTAGTAGGACAGTACCTCTCGTCTGGCTGCCTGGTTCCTTCAGAGTCTTCAAGGGCACCAGGCCCCCCTAATCCAGTCTACCCCTGCACTTGGTCTCCCCTGACTCTATCCCTCTGAACCTGCACTTGCCCTCCCGGGCCCCTTTCCCTGCACTAGCCTGGCTAGGTCTTCTCCCTTGTAGCCCCTTACCTCTCACTTATTTTGAGGACCTTCCTCTGCTTTCTCCCGGCTCTGTCCACCTGGCTTCCCCAGGCACTCTTTTTCTCATGGCCCTTTCTGCCTTGACTGGCCCTTCTCGCTTCTCTCCCGCACTTAGCTTTGCTGCACTTTTCACGATCCAAATGTCAAGTCCTAAGGGGATCTTTTTTATTTTGTCCTCCCTTTTCCACCACACTCTTGTCTTGTTTTACCTTGAAACACATAGTGTATAAGGCACATTATAAATAAACAATGATTAAATAAATAAATAATTACTGGCAATGATGGAGTGGAAGACTTTGTCCCTGTACAGGAAAAGCAGAACTGAACCCTCAGTAAGAAGGTTCAGATTTCTGAAAGCTGCCTTGGATGCAAAAAATGATCCTACTGTGACTATATGGAAATCTGCATCTATCAAAATGTTGATGGCTCTGGGCATGACGGAATCGGAACTTGTGACCAACCCAGCCGCAATTAAAATTAAGCTGTGGAAAAATGATTGGGTGGACGCAATCAATGCAAGGGGAGAGTATAAGTCATACCACAACTTGAATGTCGCACAGGAATACTATCTAAGTTCTTGAGGTTCAGACTAAACATTTACCCAACAAAGGAAATCCTACTGATTATGACAATGGCAGGAAACCAATAGGAATTGTAGATTCTATAATAGACTTAAAGTTTAGGAATCACTATACCATTTAACTCTGAGTTGCCACAGGTTGATAGAGAAGAGAACCGTCTAAATAGGTGAATGTTTCTACAGCTATAGCACACCCTCCCTAGATGAATGGTGGAGCAGGATCATGGCTGGAGAGAGTGTGAGTCTCACAATTGCCCTGATTAACTTCCTAGCGGACATTTTCCAAGGATTGGTCAATGTGACTAAGAGTCCCTCCTAAAGAATCTTAGATTGAGAGAGAAAGAAGAGCACTTTCCCCGTAGAGAGAAACCTTCTCATATGAGGAGATTTTAGCAGGTTTTAGTATGTTTGAGAATGTGATGTGTGGGTTTTGTGAAATACCACTCTACTCGGAGGGGAAGCATGCTTATCCATTTTAACTAACTGTTAGGAGGGGAGGTGGATCTTGTGAATTGATGGATGTGTGATATTACTAATGTGTTTACTAGTTTGTTTTGTACTTTTGTAATTGGTGAAAGTTTAACTTTGAGCCATACCACTAACAATAAATAAAACAATAAAAAATAAAATAAATAAATGGGCTGTATCCGCTGGTATACATGGATTTCATAGTATGGCTAATGATGGTTCCACCACAGCTTGAGTTGATTAATTCTGCTCTCTAGTCTCCTGCAGTTAGCCCTCTTGAAAGTCGACTATTGTCGCCAAAAGGCAGTGTTTAGTGCACTGCAAAGCCATAACATGAAAAGTAGAAAAATATATAGAAAATGGAATAATATAACATGTCTAATTTTAGACTTATTAACTTTCAACCTACAAACATATGTGCTGGGTTTCTCTTGCTTTCTGGGTGTTACTGATTCAGAATCTCTGAACGAGTTCATGATGGGTTAATTGATGAAAGTTTGAAATCCTGTGCATACTTTATATAGAATTAGAAAGTATAATAGACTGGGTTAACTGAGTTACTGCTTTGGATTCAAAGCCTCCTTCACAGGCAATTCTAGCAGTTTGTCCCTTGCCCGTTCAATACATTTAATGCAAATGCTGACTGGCTTCAGCAGATTTCGTTTTTAGTGGAGGGACCACCTTAGCAATTGTATATATGCCTCTTTACCCGAGGGGTCCCAAAGATGGATTTGAGCCCTGCCATTCACCAACTCTAGTCATCTTGTCCGGTATTTACCATCCTCCACCAGGAAATTCAGGTTGGTCTGCAACCTGTGGCTCTCCAGATGTGTGGACTACAACTCCCATTACTCCTAGCCATCATATTGAACGGTGAGGGATCATGGGAGCTGTAGTACAAAACATCTGGAAAGCCGCACACTGTAGACCCCATTCTATCCGGTGTCCAATATAAACGGTGCATGAGCTTATTCTGCCTGCCCCAGGAAACCCAATCCATTGATTCAAACCAAACATTATTGCAGCATCTAGATCAGCAACCAGGCCACAAGTATTCATCAAGATCTTGATTCCAGAGCTGCAAGACGTAGAAGGATGACATAGAAGGATGACGCAGACTGAGCAGAAGACATGCACGTTTCCATTTTTGTCCATGAATCCTTTCTGGAATCCACACCAGATTTAGGGCCTCATCACGAGTTGGGCTGTAACGCTGGTGCTATTAGCGCCGGCGTTAATAGCCCTGCCGCCAAACCCCCTGGCGCTAGTAGCTCGGGATCATGGGTTTGGCGGAACAGGTATTGCCCGTTCCCCACTCAGCCCATTCGGGAATTCCCCATTCCCCATTGGGCTCAATGGGGAATTTTCGCGCTCTTACCACCGGCGGATTTCCCGCCGGCGGTATGAGCGCCAAATTTCGGCGGATTTCCCCCCAGCTCAGAGCTGGGGAGAAATCCGCCAAAGCCCTGATTTGGCGGACTCTTAAATCCGGCAATAATAGCGCTACCGCCAGATTTAAGGGTTACCGCCAAACTCGTGATGAGGCCCTTAGTCTCTAGAATGTCATTCAAAACTCTTCTTAGTCTGTGATCTTCTGCGCAAGTACAGCCAGTCAAATCTTGTTTCTGATACAAACGACCATAGGGGACCCAATCCGCATTTTCAAGCATGATCCCACCCAGATACCAGTTCGGCCAAAATAGACTGCTACCTTGAAGTTTGATGCAGGGGTTTCACGATATGGACACACCAGGGAAGTAGAAAGGATAAGTGCTGAGTATGTCTGATATAGCTCTCCAACTGTATCTCAGGAATTCCGTGATTGGAGTCTTCTCAAAGAGTCGTACAGCCTTGGTGGTAATAAGTTAACCAAGTTCCAATGGTGAATTTTTCTAGATTCATATTGCACACAAACATCTATGCCAGGTCTTGTCATCCTATAAATGTGTCTCACTGAGAAAGCCAGGTGGTAGTTCTTGAAATTGGGGATATACATTCCACACAACAAAGTTGGCAACTGCAACTTCCAGAAAGTCAAAATGGGTGGTTTATTTTCCCAAAGGAAGCGTTGTAACATAGCATCCAATTCTTTGAAGAGGTCATTCGGAGCCTTCAGAGGAAGCATTGATGGAATATAATTAACTCTGGGTTCGATGTTCATCTTGATCTTGTTAACCTTCCCCCCCCAGGAAAGATTCAGAAGTGACCCTCTTGTCATATTCGATTTTAGTTTTGTCAATAAGGTTGCAAAGTTGATCTGCATCAAATCCTTTACAGCAGGAGACAGCTTCATTTGGGTAGGACACCATGTGAGGTTGCATCGAGCAAATTATGTTTTGACAGAGGAGGAGGTGAGTGGCAACATTTCAGATTTACTCCAAGTGACCTTGTAACTTGATAATAACGAAGAGCAGTCAATATTTTGCACCAGGAAGACCATGCCCTTATTAGGATTTTGTAGCAAAATGCAGAGGTCATCAGCATATAGCCAGATCATCCCCAATTCTCCACCAGTGCCAGTTCCCTTAATATGTCCATTTCATCTTTACATGATAGCAAGAGGTTCAATTGATGATGATGAGCACTAAAGGTGAGAGGGGACAACCTTGTCTGGTCACTCGTCGGAGGATGAACTTACTTGGGATGAAACCATTCACAAGGATGCTGGCTGAATAATCTGCACACAAAAGGTTCACCCATCTGATAAATGTCGATCTGAAGCTGAGCTTTTCCAGGATGGTGAATAAGTAGCCCAACTCGACTATCAAATGCCTTCTCAGCATCTAAAGATATAGCTGCAATTGCGGTGGATGTACTTTTTCCTGTTTCTAAGGTCACCAGCAGTTTTCTCCTGGCAACTACTTTGTGTGGTGATTGGAGGCAGCTGTCATAACGGCCCGATAGATTCTGGCGCAACCTGTTTGCAGTGACCTCTTTCAGTGGTGAGTGGTGGCAGGTGAATTTCAGAAGGTGTGTGAATTGCACATGGCATAGGTTGGGCGGGAGCACGGGTGCCTGTGCTATGCGGATGGATAGCGGTAGTTGGGTACATGTTGACATGCATGGGTGCATGAAGTTGCATTGGGTCTGTTGAAGGATTAGACTATAGGGTTCATGGCCGAAGGCTTATCGTCGGTGATACCTTTGTGCGCCATCTGCACAGGTGTTGTGTGCAAAGAGGCGTTGCTGGTAATTTTAGGTTGGAAGGAGTGGACGCTTTCTGGGGCTATCAGGGTGACTGCAGTTTCGGCAGGATGGTTCACCTTTGCAGATATGTGGCGTCCGTCATGAACGTTGCCTTTGTAGTGGTGCACTATGGAAGTCTACATTTGGGTTATATGTCGTGTGGACGTTTAAATCGTCACCTGAAGAGGTTGCTGAACGCAGTAATGCAGATTTTTCCTAGGTCGTTTTCTCATGCATAACACCAGGCAGGTGTAATTTGTCCCCAGCCAGAGGTCAGAAGGTGTGTTATAAACAGAATCATGTGTGAATTTATGCAGACTGCTGGCATGTTCTCCACTCACTATGAGATCATGAGGTCGCAAAATATGCAGCGGTTCTGTAGAAATGGCATTTATTTGAGCATCATTGGCAATGCCATTTTCTTTTACACTGTGCAAGAATCTTTGACCAGAATGTGGTAAAAATATCAGGGGAAACAAACAGAAACACATATAAAGAGAAAAAACAAAAAAAAGTTGCTTGCACGCACGTAAACAAAATAAAATGAAAAAAAGAAAAAAATACGTTATACATCTACGATGGAAGACCCAATCCCCTTACCCAGCCTGCTTTTGCTTCCCCCGCAAAACTCCCCTCACTTTCACGAAAAGGTAGTGGATTCCGCTGTACTTTCAGGAATACACTTGCTACATCCTGGGTGCCCATGTCGATGTATGTGGATGGAGAAATTGTGCGTACTTATACTGAACATTGTAGTGGACGTGCTTTTGAATGTCACAACACTTGTACTGTTAATGTGTAACGGTACATTTGAAGTGTTGTACGGGAGTGAGAGTGTTGAATGGTGGTGGCTTCGATGCAATTGGTGGTTGCATGTGTGTCTATTTACACGTAACCCAATGAGGTAGTGCTGCAGAGAAGATAGTGCAAAAGGAAGAAGGACTGCTCCAGCTTTACAGGGGTGCGGCCCTCATGGTACTTTGGGAAGTGCACGTACCACAATTTGCCCTTCGCATCATGTTGCCCAAATGACATGGCACTGTGGGGATTATCCAATCGGGTACTGTGGGTGTGGTTCACAGGAAGGGGCAGTCAAACTCTTGTACATTATACTCTGCGTACTGAGGGTGGCTGACATGCAGAAACTCATTGTGTTGACTGTAGGTGATCTCTTTGTCATAGATCTGCACAACTATGCCCTGGAAAGACACTTTGACTGAAATTTTGGTTTGGAAGGAGTGGACACATTGTGGAACGCTGTGTATGAGTGCAATTTCGCTGATATGCATGCACTTTGTAATGACCTGGCCACTTCACTTTTGCAACAGTAGATGTTATCATCATCCACTATGACGGCATGCATATGGGTTACGTGACTTGCTTAGATTTGTTCCATCAACTGAGGAGATTGTCGCGTAGATGCTTTTTCCCACTGCCAAGGTGCTTTTCTCACCCATAATACCACGAAGAGTATGGGCCACTGCTCATGGATATTGTTCCGAGCCAGACGCAGGAAGGTGTCTCATCAAAAGAAGCATGTATACTTTTTTGTCTGCTTGTGGAATGTTCTTCTGCAACAATTACCTCATTAGTTGTGGAAATGCGTAGTTTTTTTCCAAGAAAATGGCATTTTGTTGTTACCAGTTGGCAATGAAGATTTGTTTGCCCGTCTACAGGATGCGGTTAAGAGTTTACTGTAAAAATAAGAGCACAAGAAAACACAAAAGCAAATAAAAACAAAAAAAGGGGTTTTCTCTAGAAGCATTGAATAAAGGAAAAAAAACGGATCTTTTAATGGCTGCCCCTTACCATGAACTCCCCCTACCGTGGTTGCAAGTTATTCCCCCATGCCCACACGCAGCACAAAAGCCACATCTGGGGATTTTGCAGATGGCAGCCTTGGAAATGGGACTGTGGGTATTGCCCAATCTGGTGATTAGGCTGTGCGGCAATAGGAAGAAGGACTACTGCTTCACTCGGCCCGGCCCTCGCGGTACTTGGCGAAGCGCACATGCCACATTATGTGCTGCTCACCATGCTGGCCTATGGAAATGGGACTGTATGAAATTGTCCCATCAGGTGCTTAGGGTGTGCGCCACAGGAACGAACGCCAATAGGAAGAAGGACTCCTCCTGCTTTACTGGGGTGCAGCCATAGTGGTACTTGGGAAAGTGGACGTGCTACAATCTGCACTTCGCACCATGCTGGCCAATGGAAATGGTACTGCGGGGATTGTCCAATTGGGTACTCAGGGTGTGCATTACAGGAAAGGGCGGCAATTGGAAGAAGCACTCCTCCTGCTTTACAGGGGCACGGCCCTCACAGTACTTGGGGAAGCACACATGTGACATTCTGCGCGCTTCCCTCCATGCTGGCCAATGAAAATTTGACTGTGGGGATTGTCCAATTAGGGGCTTAGGGTGTGCATCACATGAAAAGGTGGCACTATTTAATTTCATTACTCTGTGTAGTGAGGGTGGCAGGCAGAGATGGTGAGACGCACTGTCTTGATAGTCAGTGATGCCTTTGTGGAAAAAGGCTTTCATGGCAATTTCAATTTGGAGGGAGTGGACGCTTTGTGGGGCTGTGGCGATGTGAGCAGTTTTGGCACTGTGCTTGCAGTAAGTAGGTAGAGGAGTGGCTGCTTCAGCTAGCGTACATGGTGTGGTCGTACACTATGGAGCGTTCCATTTGGGTTCCATAGTTTGTTCCTGTGTGTACCATCAACTGAAGAAGGTGATGCAAGCAGTGAAGTGCATTTTCCCTGCTGCTACGGTGCTTTTCTCATGTATCCCACCGAGAATCGTATTGGACTATTCCAATGATTCCTGTCACCAGCCAGAGGCAGGAAGGGGTCTCATCAACAGAAGCATGTGTGACATCTTGAATGCTGCTTGGATGTTCTCCTGTGAGAATGAGACTATTGGTTCTTGATATACACACCTTTTCAAAGCAAATGGAATGTCTTTGTCGACCAGTGGCAATGACATTTTGTTTCACAATGTACAGGCTGCATTGAAGACCCTATTGTAAGAATATAAACTGATGTACAAAACACAAAAATATCTATAAAATCACAAAAAAGGTTTTTCTATGTGAGCACCTTTAAAAGAATCAAACAATAAAAAAGGCTCTTTTCAGAGCTGCCACAACTATCAACGTCCAGTACCCTGGTTGAACGTTATTCCCCCACTCCTGCGCGCACACAGCACGAAAAGTCAGCAGATATCGCGATACTTGCAGGTGGCACGTGTTACATATGCCCCTTTTGCAGATGACCACCATAGAAATGGGCCTGTAGAGGCTATGGGATTGGGCAATAAGGTTTCTGGGTGTGGTGTGTATGCACATACTGTGGCACATGGTGTAGTTGTCAACAGAAATGCAGAAGGTGCGGTTATGGCTGTGTGTTTCACGAGCCACAGCGTGTGGGTTTTGGGGGAGTTCGAAATACATTGCTTGAAAGTAATTAGAAAGTACTGTGCAGTAGCTGCTCATTTTGAATTTTATCATGTGAATGTGTAGTGCTATGGAGTACCTACAAAGAAATGACTGAATTTGGTTTGTCTGTGTGACACTGTGGTGAGGCGCAATCATGCTGACATTACTGTTCTTCATTGTGGAGGGAAAATTGCGCAGCATGTTACACAAGTTTCAGTGTCGTTTGCGATGAAGGAGGCGCTTTCCCAGGTCATGCGTCTGTTTCCAATCTCCTGCATAACTTTCTATCGCATTACGCAGGCACTGATGTGGCTACTTTTTTTTTCATTTGGTCTGCAAATGGAGAACGCGCTGTACATTGCAGAGAAATCTATTTGTGCCTTTCTACGACGTACTTCACACATAGGAATATGACGTTTCACTGCACAAACACTTTCCCCCAGCAAAGACGTTCATCATACTATTCCTGCCATCCCGATTTCTGCACACCCCATCCAAATTGCCTGGGTGCCCTTCGTGAAATAATTTTTGTTGTAAGTGTTGTGCACTGAAATGCTTCATAACACTCTGCAACATGTCAAGAAAACGCTTTCTACAGCGACCCCCTTTCCATCTGATTCAACTACAGTGTGTTGTACAGTGCCCTGCCTCCCACTGTGCCGCCGTTCATTGGCAATTCCATTGTTCACCTCTGAAAGGAGCTTTCTTTATTTCCCTTTTTTCCTTTCCCATTTCTTTTCTGTTTATTTTGGTCTTCTAACACACGCCACAGAAGGAATGGCAGGAAAGGCCCACTACAGAATGGGCTGCACCTGCATGGATACCATAGGGGACATAATGAGAGATGGAATTATTGGGTGGCCCTCACCTACATAGGTGCCAGTCATTGTCATGCTCCCGGAAGGACCCTTCCCACGCACATCCAAGTACCTTCCTTTGTAGAGCAGCACGTTGCCGTACATGCACAATACAATACCCTTTGCCGAGTAAGGGTCTGTAGCGTGGCATATGGTCTGCAGGGATGTTTTAGCGCTCTGCTGCCTTATAGGAGTGCCCCTGTTGTTGGTCGCAGCAGATGTGAAAATGCTTTCGTTGAAATTACCCTGCTGCTTTGTTGGAAGGGTGGTAGACTGCCCACTGGTCCCTTGTGCTTCCATTTCAGTTGTTGATACATGCACTACAAACAGTTCATGCTGCGCCATCAGCCGTAGGAGTAGCATTCACAGAGCTGTATACATTCTGGAATACAAGAATGTTTACAACAACGCGCAACACAGCTTCATTACGTATAGCAGGAATACAATTAGTCAGCGTGACCCATCCGGCTACAGTTCTTTCCTAACCATCACTGAAATTGTTTGTGTTCTGCACATTCTGTTATTTGCTTACTTGCCTTTACATGCACTAGTATGTGTGTGACCAAGCCGCACCACCTTTGCCATTTTGCAGACTCACTACAAACTGTCCCACCAGCAGTTGCATGTTTTCTTCAACTGTACGACCCACCGGCGACCTCTTGACACTTTCTGTCACAGTGTTCAGTGCAGAGCCGGTGTGTCTGTTTCACGTGTCATGGAAAGGCAAACAGCACCTCAAGCAAATTAATACCCCATTTACCATGCCCGTTACACTCGAGGTTGCTGTTCCTTGTTTACCAGTGCACCTCATAAAGCCAGGCATGCTGCAGCAATACCTTGGTACGTTTGCAGAGCCACCCATGTAGTCGGCAGGAGTACTTGAAATGGGGTTGCATACCGTATGAATCCATGGGGCTGGAATTGTTGAAGGGACGTTATGGTTATGCTGCGCTACTAAAAACATTTCCCCTTTATTGAAACAACTAGCCTAAAGCAACATTACGGTTAAAGTACCCTACCAAAAACCTATGAAATTCACTAACAAAAAACGTTGTTAAAGGGATGTTTTGGTTAAGTTGCACTACTAAAAAACCTATGAAATTCCTTGGAAAAACATTACTACGGGGACATTATGGTTACAGGTAAAACCGAAAACCCACAGAAATTCGCCACTTATGGTAAAGTACGCAGCCAAAACCGCGCTACCTCCGTGCACTGCAAGGTCTAACACCCATGACCTCAACAATGACATCACAAATGTCATTTATGACATCACTGATGCCATCACATCTGCCTTTAGTTTTAATAACAAGCCTCCACAACGGATTGTCAATATAATGTTGCCACAAAACTATCAGAGGTGATTGGGAGAACTATCATGAGATGCATAATTCAGTACACAATCCATTGCTATAAACAACATTGCATTACCGACTTCTTTACAGTATAGCAACCACCTCATGTAGAAACGTAGACAGTGTCTGCAGCATTCACCATAGAGGTCCAATATTGAAATTGTTGCCATGTTACATAGTATAATGATGAATGTGTTATTTTCAGAGTTTCCCGTACTGTGAAACATGCAAATACCCCCTCACTTACTACATATTTGTACTACTACACACAAACCATAAAGAGACCACAACGCACACAAATATGCCCATATACCAGTAAAGTAAAGTAAGCAAAAAAGCAGCAGTGTTCATAAGCTAACTGATTATCTTCATGCACAGAAATGTTTTCTGTGTTTCAGGCCTGCTTCTTACCCTAATTACATGTCCCCTTAGGAAAAGAGCGTAAGGGCATATGAGAAGGGTAAGGTCTACACATATAGAACCTTTTGAATGTTCACTTCCTGCCTGTCAGTGAAGAAAACCACCTGCCTTACATATGTCAGTGAACAAAAAAAGAGGGAGCCAGACATGTGATGGCATCAGTGATGTCATCAATGACATTTGTGATGTCATCTTTAAGGCCTTGGGAGTTAGTCCTTGCAGTGACCAGTGGTAGCGCGAGTTATGGTTGCGTACCTTACCATAACTGGCACATTTCTGTTTTTTTTTTTTCAGTTTTACCTGTAACCATAACGTCCCTGCAGGAACGTTTTTCCAATTAATATCATAGGTTTTTTAGTAGTGCAACTTAACCATAACGTCCCTTTAACAACATTATTTTGTTAGTGATATATATATATATATATATATATGTGATCAAGCTACAAGAGGTAGCAAAACCTGTCATATTTTGCAGTGCCTCCCGTTGCATTATACTGGCCGTGAGAAGAAAGCAATTATATTAATGTATTTTTCAATAATATAAAGGTGAATTTTAACCCGCTACGATATGCTGGACACTGGTGTTTTCCTATTAAGGCTGCAACTGCTTTGTTGATTCATTTTACTGCTGGTGAGTGCGGCTCGCCTGTACCGATGGTTGCATAGGTTAAACCAAGAAATATATTACACAGCCCGCGGTAGCGGCTGTGTAGTTATGGTTAAGTTGCTAAACCCATATGAAGAGCACTTTTAGGCCAATTTATAACTTCACTCCCCCTCGAGGAATCCTCACCAAACTTTGCAAAAAAAATATATGGCCCACTCTGATTGGTGAGGTTTGGTCCAGGGGGGCAAAGTTATAGTGGGGGTTCCAAAATGTCTTTTTTTCCCCATTGCCTGAATGGAGAAAAAATGTCTGTCGCGCCTACAGCCCAAACCGCTGGACGGATTTTCACCAAATTTGTGGCAGGAGCAGTGCCTTGGTTTCGAAGGCTTGCTTTTGTAAACTTGGTGAAAATCTGTCCAGTAGTTTTTTTTAAAACAACCAAAAAGAAGGTCTAAAAAAATGTGTGATATCTATGTCCGCTCTGTGGACACACTTCCCTGTTCGCTCCGCGGACAGAAGACCAATTGGATAATCAGCATAGGTCATGTCTGCGGACACGCAACGTGCTCTCTGGTTGCCTGGGATGTGGCGTGAGGTGCATCAAATTGTTTCGATGCGCCCGTCATATTGGATGTGTGGACATGCGCTGGAAGGACATGCCTTCCATGGACATGGACATGCCGAAGGCTGTAGGCCATGCACCCAAGACTCTAGGCCCTGGCCACAACTACTGCAGCATAACTCTACAATGCTACCAAACATTTTTATTGTGGTATGTGGGCTGCTTAGGGGATATGTTTTCAAAAATGTGAGTACTGATTGGTAGTAGTGTATTAATGTTCATAGGATAGTGAGTGATGTGTGTTAGTTTGTTTGTTGGATTGTGTGGGCGCACTACTGGTTATTTTAGTTTAGTATGATGGTGGTTTTGGGTTGTTAGAAGAGCATTGGGTGAAGAGGGTATGTATTGAAGAGTGTGTACGTTGGTTGTAATTATTTCTTAGATTGTTAATAGAAGTGCATAGTTTTGAGGTGGATGTATTATGTTTTTGGGTTGTGGTCATTTGGTAGGTGTTTGTTTCTATGGGTGTGTTATGCTGTAGTGGTTGTGTCCAGGGCCTAGAGTCTTGGGTGCATGGCTGAAGGCCCTGGCCACAACCACCGCAGCAGAACTCTGCAATGCTACCAAACATTTTGATTGTGGTATGTGGGCTGCTTAGGGGAAATGTTTTAAAAAATGTGAGTACTGATTGGTAGTAGTGTATTAATGTTCATAGGATAGTGAGTGATGTGTGTTAGTTTGTTTGTTGGATTGTGTGGGTGCACTATTGGTTATTTTAGTTTAGTATGATGGTGGTTTTGGGTTGTTAGAAGAGCATTGGGTGAAGAGGGTATGTATTGAAGAGTGTGTACGTTGGTTGTAATTATTTCTTAGATTGTTAATAGAAGTGCATAGTTTTGAGGTGGATGTATTATGTTTTTGGGTTGTGGTCATTTGGTAGGTGTTTGTTTCTATGGGTGTGTTATGCTGTAGTGGTTGTGTCCAGGGCCTAGAGTCTTGGGTGCATGGCTGAAGGCCCTGGCCACAACCACCGTAGCAGAACTCTGCAATGCTACCAAACATTTTGATTGTGGTATGTGGGCTGCTTAGGGGAAATGTTTTAAAAAATGTGAGTACTGATTGGTAGTAGTGTAATAGTGTTTATAGGATAGTGAGACGATGTGTGGATTGGTGAGGGGAAGCACTTACTTTTTTGGATGGAAAGAGTAGGTTTCCTCTGAGTTCTTGTTCGTACTTTAGACGCTGTTAATGTAGACATGGATTTCTTTGTTTTTGCAGTAGTAATGCTTTCTGATAACTGTGCAAAGCATATACATGCACTTTTCTTTGCCTATGTGTATTCTGTATATTTTATTTACAATCTGCTAGTTGAATGTGCTTTAGAAATGAGTACAATCGTAAGTGCACAGAGCACACCTGGCTTCGTAAGGCTGTGTTATTGGATGTTAGGAGATAGAAGAAATACTAGTATGCTTTGTTTGCTATTTTTACAGGGTAAATGGCAGGGACTGTATGGAAAAGTATGCAATGTATGTATTTGTGAAGGTGTGGCAAATAAATCAGAGGGATTTGATGGGTTCAGCAACTTATTACTAAGTAGGTGATTACTAAAGTACTGGGTGATTCTGTGGTGCTTGGAGATGGGAGTGTCTGAAATTAAGTTAAGGGTTGCAAGGAAGGACCTGGTGCTTGTTTTGCAGACTGAAGGGAGGGCGGGGGATTTGTATGTCTTGCTTTACAACACTATACATAGTTGTAGATGATGTGATAGATATGACTGCACCTGTGCATAGTTGAATGCTGTTGTGAAATCTAGAACGGAATGGACAATCAGCTGGAATGTGAGAGCTGTGCAGATTAAAAGAACAGTTGTGGAGGCAGTGGTGTGGTTTTAGCTTGGAGCCTTTCAATTGATATTGGATATCTGTGTGCATAAATAAAGATGCATGTACTCATCTTGGCTGTGTGTAATTTTAGAACACACTAGAACGCCTTTTTCCATAATTATACTGTTATTTCTCCCACCTTTTAACATGAAATGGCACTTTGTTAGATAGCTGTGTGTGTTGTGTCTGATTACTAATATAGTCATTTGTAAAGGAAGTTGAAATGATAGAATGTATGTGAAGTATGAAGAATGTATAGAAAGGAAATTGTATGTGCATCTTATGCACTATAATGAATTAAATGCTAGCATGGGTGAAATGTGGTTATACACGTGGCAGTGGTTACAGAAATTATAGAATAAATGAAGAAAATAACAGTTTGCACATTGCAGTTAATAATATGGGTAAATAAAAATTTGGAGAGCAGACAACTTCGCAAGTGACACTTGATGATAGCAGATGGGAGAAATGACAGTAAGCTTGTTTTACAGGTTACACGGGATAAGTGGCAGTTACTCTGTTTATATGCATTTATACAAGAGATGTACATGTACCATACATGCCATTCATCCCGGTTTCGTCGGAAGACTCCCAATTTTTCTGTGAAAATATTGTTATTTTTCACATTCTCCCGCCAAAAATACATTTTTGCCCAATGACACAAATGCTGTATCCCAATTTTTTCGGAGGAAATGTGACTCCCAGGTGGGTCGGAGTGTTGGCATGTATGATGTACTGTGCAAAAAATATGCATACCTGTACTTTGTGTTGATGCCTGTGGATGTGCATGAATCTGCAAGTAGAAATGTTGGAGAGTTTGCTAGTAGTTGCTGTAGGTGCTTTGCAGTCACAGCTCAATTGTACTTGGAGTAATCAACAGTACATCTAAAGTGCTGAATTGTGATGATCAAGTTAGCTGTAGAGGTCTTGCATGTGATTGGTGGATGGTTGCGTGACTGCTTAACAGTAGCCAATGAGGGAATGGTGCTGAGAGTGAAGTGGAAAGGGTAGAAGGGCTGCCCTAGTGTTACGTACGTGCTCCGCAGACAGCGCAGCTGTTCGCAGACAGGACATGCCACATCCGGGGCTTCAAGCATGAAATGAGAGTGTATTCTGAGGATTAGCCAATCAGGTGTTGCGGTTCTGCTTCGTATTGAGAGTGGCTGTATGTAGTAAAGATGGCAGAGGTGGAGAAAATCAGGGTGGTGGTGCTTGGAGATATGTTTGTGAATGATTTGGAGCAGTATGCTAAATCTAGGAATGTGGCTACGCATTTTGACACAAAACGAGTGGAAGTGGTGTGGGGCACTGTGCCTGGTTTTAATTTGCAGGCAATGCTAGAGGTTTGTCAGAATATGGCTAGGTATTATAGTCCACATGTGGTTGTTCTGCACTGTGGTGCTTTGCATTTGGGCTATGTCAGTCCCCTACTTTGTTGCAAGATCTGCAAAACGTGGTTCAGGTACCTAAGGCAGTATGGGACAATAGTTCTGTTTTTTGTCCTCAGCAAAATGTTGGTAGGTGCTTAATCAACCGAGGCATGTTTGCTTTTATGACTAGAGCTGGCATGTTCTTTTGCAACAATGAGAGCATTGAGTCTGGTAATGTTGATTACTTTAAATGAGATGGCATGTCTTTATCTTTCATGGGAAATGCCATGCTGTTTTGGAACATAAGGATTGCTTTGGAGAATCTAATGTGAAGATTTTTGGAGGAAAAAAAAGAAACAAACAATACAATGTAAAAGGTGTTTCTGAAGCATCTGCAAAAAAAACAAAAAAAAGGCTCTTTTCAGAGCCAACCTCAAAGGGGAAATGGGGCAGACTATTTAAATGTTCATTTACCCACACTCAGATTTTTCGATTTGTCCGGTGACACAGCAGTTGTCTGCGGACACCGCATATTACATACAGGGAATTTGTGGCTGAGAGGCATGCAAATGAGGCTGTGCAGAGCAAGGGATTGGTCAATAGGGTTTACTGGGTGTGATGTGTGAGCAGAGAGTTTGTGAGAAAGTCTTTTTCCTGAGAGGAGAGGAGATAACTATGGCTGTGTGTTTCAGAAAGCAGATTGTCTGAATTTTGGGAGACTTGTGGATAAATAGGTTGGAGGTGCATGCAGATTGCTGTGGAGTGGCTGTACATCTTGGATTCCCTCATGTGGAAGTGCACTGGAATGGAGTGTGTTGAATTAAGTGGCTGGATTTGGTACCTCTTTGTGCTGCTTTGGTGACACAGTGTCATCCAGACATTATTATTATTGATTGTGGAGGGAACAGTTTAGGACATGTCTCTGGAATCTCTTTGCAATTTGCAATGAAAGAAGGACATGGGAAAGTCATGGACATGTTTCCAAAGTCCCTAGTAATTTTTTCTCGTATTGCGCAGAGAAAAATGTGGCTGTATTCTTCTTCATTTGGTCCACAAATGGAGAAAGCGAGGCGCAATGTCAACAAGGCTGTTTGTGCCTTTTTGAGAGATGTTGGCATGTCCTCTTTTCACAATTAAACATATTATGCTTCGTAGTGCACACATTTTTCGCAGAGATGGAGTACATTTTACTTATGCTGGCAATCAGATTTTTCTGCGAAATACACAAAATGCATTGCAACCCTTTTAGAATTATAGCAATCAATTTTGCAGTAGGTGTTGACCATTTGAAGTTTTCAAAACAAAAAAAAACCCACAAAAAGGCTCTTTTCAGAGCCACCACTTCCTCCCAGAGAAAAGTGCAATGGTTGTTACAGGGCTGCACTGCAAAGATTTTAGATGTCCGCGGACAGTCCGCGGACTTCTAAAAATGCACAGGGCCCTGTGCATTTCATTGACACTTTCTATTTGAACTTTGAAAGGTGGCTCTGAAAAGAGCCTTTTTTATTTTTGGTTTTTGTGGTTTTATTTCTTTTTGTTTTTTAAACACGACACACAAGGGAAGGAAGGTAAAGGAGGGGAAGGAAGGGGCACCAACCACGGGGATAAGAAAGGGCAGGTAGAGAGAAGATGTAGCATGGGCCTTATTCAGGTAGGTAGCAGTTCTTCTGATGCTTCTTGACCACAGTCTTGAAAGCACTTCGAAGGTTCTCCCCCCTGTAGAGTACTGCGTCGCAGTACATGCACAATACTGTGACCCTCGAAAGGTAAGGATGAACAGCATCATGTAGGACCTGTGAGGCAGCTGGAGGGATGCACTGGCCCACAGGAGTGTCTCTTGTGGTGGCAGGAGTGGAAACAGAGGATGCTGCAGAGGAACTTAAATACTACGTTTATTGCAAGGTACAACCTTACTAATAGCCCCACCACGGAGCGATTTTAGATGTTGCTTCATTGAGGTAGTACCATAGCTGTACAAACCCGGTTTCCTATCACTCAGCACCAACTTGCATTGATTGCAGGTAACCTTGTGTGCACAGGCTTTTGGTACTCCATCAACAGTGGTAAATACCTCCACACCCTAGATTCACGTTGAGAACTAGTAGTAGGGACTTCCACTACCTCATCCTCTTCATCACTCTCCTCTGTATCCTGATGACTGTCCCCTCTGCAGGCCCTCGGGGAGGTGTTGGTGGTGGAGGGGTTGGGGGTGTTGCTGAGACAGCAGTACCACCAGCAGCAGCCATGGATGCCATGAGGACAGCTGTTACAAAGGGCAAGAGCAATCCAATGCAACAAGTGTCTGTCCTAGAAGCTGCAAAACAGAATAAGGTGCAGCTCTGGGGTGTGGCCTTTTATAGGGGTACTGGGGTGCGCTTCGCAGACACCCGCGCTGTTCCAGGACATTTCGAACACTAAGAAAGGCCTCCAAAAATTCCAAAAAGTATGCAGATCACCAGGGACATAGTGTGCGACATGTGCAAGGGTTAACTTTCCCAGGAATACTGTGGATTAACACTTTAGGTGTCCGGGGGCCTGGACAGTGTTCGTTACGCTTAGCGTGGGTGCGGTCACAAGATGACGTCGAGGACACGTTGGCGAATCGGACGGCTGTCCGTAGGACAACAAATGCACGGGGTCGAGTCTACACATGCGTGCGGTTGTTCTACGGACAGTGTTCCAGTCCTCGAACTAATTAAAAGTGCGACACACATGCGCCGGACAGTTGCGGACAGGCACAATGGTCGTAGGGGCAAGGGTGTGGTACTCATGCGCGCGGGTGTATTACGGACAGTGTTTAGATCCCCAAGCAAAACAAATGGGCGTCACAATTTTGCGGACAGGCGGACGGGCTATGTGTTCTACGGACATATTCATTCTGGTTACGGACAATGCAAACAGGGGGAATGGTCTCAGGACACTTTATTTTGCATAGCTACGAACATGCAGACGTCTTTAGTGTTCTGCGGACACCCCAATTTTGACTACGGCCAATTCAAACAGGTATAATGTCCTTAGGACACGGCCATTTTGGTTAATTATGGACAGGTGGACATCTTGTGTGTCCTAAGAACACTTCCATCTTGATTGAGGACAGTGCAAACAGGTATAGTGTCCTTAGGACACCCCCATTTTGGTTAATTACGGACAGGCGGACATCTTGTGTGTCCTAAGGACACCTCCATTTTGATTGCCAACAATGTGAACAGGCATAGTGTCCTTAGGAAACCCCGGTTTTGGTTAATTGAGGACATCCCGGACAGCCGCACTGTCTACGGACAAGCTAACTGCCTTTTAAAAAAAAAAATAAGACACAGATGAATATACTAACAACACACTTTATATTTTATTATTGTATAACAGTATAAAAATTACTAAAGAGAGGGGGAAGCAGACACTGAAACAAATACAGGGGAATTAGTGGTTTGGACATGATGGATGGTAGGGAAGGAAGGGATGGAAGTCTCATTGTAATGTTTTTCTTGCTGGGGATGATTTGGGGATAGTTGGCTGGGACATGGAGAGGGGGAACAGTTACATGTTGGACAGTGATATTTAATGTTTTCTTTTATATGGTCCTCCACAAAGTGTTTTAAAAGAATTACATTTTTCATTAACAGATCCATTTTTAGCTCCATTCACTGCACAGGATTTTCTAACGTCTCTCTTGGTATATTATTTTAAATGTCTGTATGGTCTGTTAAAAAAGAAAATGTGTTAAGTACACATAACGTAATGGATATTAATTGGTGTATATAGAGAAGTGTACTGTCTACCATTAGTATCACTGTCTTCACTCATTTCATCCCGAGGAAAATTTTCTTGCAGCCATTCAAAAGTACAGACAAAACACAAAGAGACAACACATATATAAGCTATACAGGGAAAGTGAAGTAAGAAAAAAAGCAGCAGTACTTCCAGACAATGTTCATAACCTAACTGTTTATTATCTTCATGCACAGAAATGATTGCTCGATTCAAAACTGCTACATCCCCTATACATAAGTATTACATGATGTGACTGGACCCCAAGGAAAGTAGTGTGAGTACAAGGTATACACATGAGCATATCCAGGGTAAGTACAGTAGTAAAAAAAACAGAAGAACTATCAGAAAGTGTTGATAACCTTACTGATTATCTTCATGCACAGAAAAGATTGCTGTCTTTCAAGCCTGTGTCTTCCCCTGTGTATATGTTTCATATGATGTGAGTGGACCCTAAGGGAATTACTGTAAGAACATATATAAAGGATAAGTCTACACATATAGTACCTTTTGAATTTTTAGTTCCTGACTGTTACTAAAGAAAACCATGTGGCCTAGATGTGTCAGTAAAGGGAAAAAGAGGGAGCCAGACATGTGATGTCATCAGTGATGTCATCAATGACATTTGTGATGTCATCTTTGATGTCCTGGGTGTTAGTCTTAGCAGTGCACGGTGGTGGCGCTAGTTATGGTTGCTTAGCTTACAATAACTGTCGAATTTCAGGGAGTTTTCGGTTTTACATGTAACCATAACGTCCCTTTAACAAACTTTTTCACTGAATTTCATAGGTTTTTAGTAGCGCAACTTAAACATAACGTCCTTTTAACTAAGTTTTTTTCACTGAATATATTACGCAGCCACGGTAGTGGCTGTGTAGTTATGGTTAAGTTGCTGTTTCCATAGGAAGAGCACTTTTTGGGTGGCGTATAACTCTGCGCACACTGGTACTGCCCCTGGACGAATCCTCACCAAACTTTGCAAAAAAAGTATATGGGCCACTCTGAATTTTTTCTGCAAAGTTTTCTGAGGATTCGTCTAGGGGGGGGGGGGGACGTTATAGGGCGGGTCCCAAAATGGACTGAATGGGGGAAAACTTTGCGCACGCCTACAGCCCAAACCGCTGGACGGATTTTCACCAAATGTGCGACAGGAGCAGGAGCTTGGTCCCGAAAGCATGCTTTTGTAAATTTGGTGCCAATCCATCCAGTAGTTTTCTTTAAAACGACCAAAAAGTAGGTCTCAGAAAATGTGTGATATGTATGTCCGCTCCGCGGTCACACTTCCCTGTTCGCTCCGCGGACAAGAAACCGATTGGCTAAGGGGCTGGCGTCATGACCGCGGACACGCGACATCTCTACCGATTGGTTGCAGCGAGCCGTGATGAGCGTCAGAATGTGTGGATGCACCCGACATCTTGGATACGAAGACAGCGCGGTCGCCACCAGAGACTAAATGTTGTTTCGGAAACTGTTTTGCTCTCCTACAGTGCGTTGGGAAGGTTCACAGAGTAAGAGATGGGTTAAATAATGTACTTGTTTGGGCGGCAGGTGTTAATGATGTATTCTCTATGCCCACCTTGTTCGGGATGTTTGTACGTGCAGAAAATGAGGGGTTTAATAAGGGTAGTATTTCAGTCCGTGCTGTGAACAGGCACCTTGAAACTGTTCTAAGGAGACTCTTGGTGTTAGCGACCATTAAAATTGAGTACATGTCGTTTTTACATTATTTTTTCCTATGGGTGTGCTATTGATTAGTATGCCACCATGGGTGTGACATGCTGCGGTGGTTGTGGCCAGGCCCTACAGTCTTGGATGCATGGCCGAAGGCCATACTTCCAAGACTGTAGGCCCTGCCCACAACCACCGCAGCATTTAACAGCAATGGATACACCTGTAGTATTGATCATCAATTAGATGGTTGTGGGGAGTGTGTACAGTCTTGGGTGCATGGCCGAAGGACAGGCACCCAAGAACAAAGTTAAAAGCACTGGAGATATAAGCCACTGCACACCCACACATTGTAATTTCTATGGACATGCAGCTAGGAGTCTAGCCTCTGGCCAGAACAAGAGAAGCATAAAACACCTATGGATACTACTGTACTTCTGCACATCACACAGGTGGTTGTGGGCAGGATGTAGAGTTTTGGGTGCATGGCTGCAGGCCGTACGCCATACTCCTAAAACTCTAGGCCCTGGCCACACCCATTACAGCATATTAGAAAGGCACGTTAGTGGCTGTGTTGTTATGGTGAAGTTGCTGTTTCCATAGGAAGAGCACTTTTTGGGTGCCTTATAACTGCGCTCCCCTTGGACGAATCCTCACCAAAGTTTGCAAAATAAAATATATCGGACACTCTGAATTTCTTTGGAAAGTTTGGTGATGTTTGGTGCAGGGGGGGACATTATAAGGGGGGTGGTGGTTCTCAAAATGTCTCTTTTCCCTTTAGACTGAATGGGGGAAAAAGTTTGTGCCCACGGACATGTGGTGCTTTCCCTGATTGGTTGTGGAACAGCGTAAAGTACGTAAGCTTTCTTCAGGGCCCCCGCTATCTTTTATTCATGTTTTGGTGTACGCCGACATCGCCAGAAACACATACAAAACAGGACAGCATTGCACGTGTCACACTTCTGTAATACTATTTCAGAAGGTGACCTTTGAGGGGGGTAGGATGGGATGTGGGAGCACAAACTGAAAAAGTGGAGTTTTCTTGTCACCAAGATCATACGTTTAAATGGAAGTTAGTGCTCACTGTACCACTTCAATTAGTGTGTGCGGGTAAAAATGTTTTTGGAATTATATTGCCGTCAGACTGGGGTCCTATGTTTTGAAAACTAAGGCCACCATCTGCACTCTGCTGTAAACAGCGATTCTGGAGGTGTATGGGAGTAGCGGTTCTCATAATTGGAGTTCAATATGTTGATGCAAAGTAAGAATGTATTTGGCTTCTGAGTGAAGGTCGCATGAGTTACTTTTTTTGGTTGGACGCTCAATACGTCCGCGCATCCGAGTGAATGTATAAGGGGCAATTGTTTTTTGACCTTGAGGGAAAGGGAAAGCTTTGAAGAAATTCACGGAATGAAAGGGTCGAAAAAAATAGCAATTGATAAGGTTATGTTTTAAAAAGTTTGTAAGGGACATGCAATATCCGTCCACGAAGATTCTTTGGTGCAAAGACTTTGGTGTCTGACTTGCAGAGAAAGAATGGAGGCAGTAAATATTATGTAAGTTTACTTTTGCCCACTGTACAGCGAACCTCGCTTTATTTTTACATTACCGAAAATGTAATTGTGCCAATATAACTGATGTATTATCGTTCTGCGCTGTTACATTTTTCCTGTAATATTGCAGAGTGCACAGGTTCCGCTTTTGTGTATCAGTTTGCACGTTATTTTCGTCTTGTTCACGAGACGTAATATTTTTTTAATTGTCCATTCATTTTGCTTTCATAATTGCATTATCGTCTTCCTGTGTAGTTGGCATTTTTTTTTCTCTTACGGTGCATGCAGAACCTCAGCGTTTGTAGCCTTTTACTATAGGTACACATGGTCATTAGTAACATTTCAGTAAAATGTCATGTCTGACCAGTTACATTTGTGTATTACTTTGAACATTTTTTGTGTCTTTTTTGACATTTTTTGGTAGAGGTTGGTAATGGACACATATTTTCTGTAACGTTTCCCACCCAGGTACATATTGCCATACTGTCCCTGCCATGGTTTCAAGGTGCCGAGTGAGGGATTTTTCGGCCGGCAAATACAACTGCTTGTGAGCGGTTGCATGTCCATAACAATTATGTGGGATGATACTCTAAGCCCCCTTTATCCGTACGCTGAACTCGCTATTTGGAGCAACATCACATAATTTATGGTGCTGTAGGCTCAAGCTCATGGCGCCTTCTTGGAAATCTCTGTGTATACAAAGCGGCTGCTTTAACCAAGAACCCAACATTATTGTATGGGAAAAAACCAACGTGTTCCTCATATTTAACATTTGCAATGTCGCTCTTAGAAACATTGTTATCATTGCATTGAAAATGGAATTACTCCGATGGTCTCTGGCAGTTTGTTGTTAAATAAAGCTACTTTACGAACTCTAAAATATTCACGTTTTCTTTTACAGTCCAGTCTATTATTTTGAAATGTAAGTTATTAGGTTGTACGTCGCTGTATGTTTATTTACAGGTTCTGTGTCACGTTCCGTACTTGTGCTTTTTGCAGCCTACCATGGAAAGGGAAGAGGGACTATGTATGAAATAACCGCATTCCCTTTCTATGGTGGCCATCTTGAAAAAGGATTTTCTTTTGTAATCCAACCCGCCAAAGCTGCCCCCGATTATAACAAGTAATCCTCCTTGTTAGTAGCACACATTGGTGCTTTGCAAATTTAGACTATTACTCGCAAGTATTATTGTGTCTATGTATTTTATTGAGAAATATGCAATAATTGGAGTGTATGTAATTTTTTTTAATGTTATTTACACTGTGAAAGGTCGCTATGAATGCATTATTAACTTTGTTGCAATTTGCAAACGGCAATGAGCAAAGAGGCAACAAATGGTAATATGGGTCGGTAGATGTATGGCAACAACTTTTGTGCGTTTGTTATTTGTAAGGTAGCGGCACTGTTTCTCATGCTTCTTCATCACAGCAATGCTGCTGTTTCTTAGGGAGGAAGGATGCCTTTAGCTGATGTGATTTTCAGATAAGTACAACTTTTGCTAAAGCTATATAATGTATAGTGCATTGCTAATCACATTGGTAATCGCTGCATACCAATACGTGTTGGCGTTGTGTAAGGGAAATGTTGAGGTGGACATTCCTACCTCAATATAAAATATATTTCCACACTGTCCACGAGGCATAGATCTTACGGTTAAGTGTGTACTGATTCTGGGACATCGATGCATACCAATACGTGTTGGCATTCTGTAAGGGAAATGTTGTAGTTGGGCGTTCCTACATCAATATAAAATCTATTTCTACACTGTCCACGAGGCATAGATTGTACTGTTAAGTATGTACTGATTCTGGGACATGTCACCGTGCTGTACACCCGCATATTGTCATGTGGCATTCTTCGCAAGGTGTATACTGTTTAGGAAAAGACCCTTGCTAAAGGGACATTATGGTTACGTTGCCCTACTTCAAATCTGTGACTTTCAGTACAACATTTTTTTATTAACAAGACGTTATACTTAAATTGACCTACTAAAAGCCCGTACAATTCACTCAAAAAAAACTTTGTTAAGGGGACGTTACGGTTAAGTTGCGCTACAAAAAACCTGTGAAATTCAGTAAAAAAAAACTTTACAGACGTGACATTATGGTGCAAAGTAAAACCGAAAAACTCCTGAAATTCACCAGTTATGGTAGGCTAAGCAACCATACCTGCCCGCACCATTGTGCACTGCTAACACTAACACCCAGGACATGACAGATAGCATCACAAATGTCATTGATGACATCACTGATGATATCACATGTGTAGCCCCTTTGTTTTTGTTCACTGCTATATATATATATATATATATATATATATATATATATATATATATATATATATATATATATATATATAATTGAAAGGTAAACACAGACCGCGAGGTCGAGATCCTTTTGAAGTTGCACTCCCTTTTGGTAAACGAAATCCATCAATGTTCAGCAACAAATGCACGCCGAAAAATAAATCACTGCGTTGCCAAAAGTTTTTTTTTTTTAAAAGTTATACATTTTCATTCAAAAAGTAATATGCAGTAGAAAAACGGCTTCCCAGTAGCAGAGAGAAGGCTACCTGACGCGTTTCACCACACTCCTGTGGCTTGTTCACAGTAGCTCCTGTTGTGGGAGCTCTTTTAACGCATGGCATACCTCATGAACATAGAAAAGGTGACTAACAAAGATGACGTTTTTACATTCGGCCATCTTATACAATGCAAAATGCAATTCGAAAACCAAGTCTGCATATAGACAATGTTGCTCAAGGCCTGACAAATTATAGATTTTTAGATTTTTCCAGATAGTCCCTGTATAGATATACATTCCATATTAGTTTCAAAAATAATTCGGAAAAACTTGTTAAGGTGTAATACACCTAGTCAGATTCGAGCATTCAACATTAAAAAAGCATCGTAGTGACGTTGTTAATAGGACATATGCAGGTATGGTATGGTATTTCAAGCTCTTTTACAAAAAGCTACATAACAAAGAAATTTGTTATACAGAATAATGGTGTGGCATTATGTAGGTTCATATGCATAAAAGACAATTTTGATTAAAGTGCGAGTGCATAGCAGCTTTTTAGTATTAAAGTGCTAGTGCATAGTGCAATCTTTTAGCAGCATACTTCGATGACCAAACATTGTCTTGTAACCATCAATTAAAGTGCAAGTGCTTTACTTAAAATCAATGCTCCTACATAGCACAACATACTCTTAATTCATAAATGCTCGGAAGACCTTATATGCCTGGAATCTAATCTATTTAACAGTCATATATGAGCAGGTATTGTGTATTACAAAAGAATGCACCTCTTTTTGATATTTCATTATAAACTATGTTCATGGGGGACATGCGAAAAAACATAAATAAAATATAAGTTAAAAAATCTACCCGCAAAAAACCTAAGGGGAAGAGAGGCATCTGAACGCAAAAAGGAGACATAGGGACATGGTCAGGAAACTGAAACATGAATACAATATTCAAAAGGAGGAAACCATTGAAGCGCTGACCGGGAGAAATACACAAATAGTTCATAGCCTGTTGGAGTTATGCTACTTGAACAAAATTGTGAACTGGTAAAAAGGGAAAGGCTAATTAGCACATTTCAGGTTCCCAAAAAAGTGTACAGTTCTTCATCCACATTGTGACCCATCGGGGTTTTGCTCTCAAAGTCTATAATATATCTGGTCTCCTCTTGTCGTAACAGTTTCTCATTATCGCCCCCTCTTGGACCGCAAGTGACTTTATAGACACCAAAAAATCTCAGAGTGCTTGGATCTCCATTGTGGCACTCTGTAATGTTTAGCCATGGGATAAGTGTGATCTTTATTAACAATAGCTCAGATATGTTGCAAAATACGTATTTTTAATTTACACTTAGTGCTGCCAACATACCATTTGGAGCATGGACATTTCAGAACATAAACTACCAGTTCCGACTCACAGGTGATTCTACTGGCTATTTGTATTTCACTCCAGAGGATTGGATGAGTATAGCTTCTGCAATTGATCGCATATTTACATGCTTTGCATTTGCAGCACTTAGAGAAGCCTTTTTGTCCCCCTATGAGCCAATTAGTTCCTGGGGATACATCTTCGGAGGCCATATAACTTTGAACCACCAGATATCTGATGGCCTGACTTTTCCGGAAGGTGATATCTGGCCGTGCATTTAGTATACTACCTAGATCTTTAGCCACCTTAAGGACTTTCCAATACTTGGTGATTATATTTCTTATGATGGTAGAATGGCTCCCGAAGGTCAGTATTAGCCTGGTAGTATCTTTGTCTGTAGAGGTACGAAGGTCAGTTTGTGATGTTGTCAAAAGGGTTTGTCGATTCATATCTCTGACCTTTAGGTAAGATCTTTCAATTATCTGTTTGGGATATCGCTGTTTAAGGAAATTATGAGCTGTAATTTTGCTTGCTGTATCATAGTCTTTCACATCACTGCAGTTTCTTCTAATTCGAATGAACTCTCCATATGGGATGCTCCATAAAAGACTTTTAGGGTGTGCGCTGTTTGCATGCAATGGAATATTAGCTCCAGTTGTCTTCCGATGCAATTCACACCCAATTTTGTGATCCTTAATTTTTACCTTCACATCCAAAAAGACGATAGATTGTTCACTATGTTGTTCAGTGAACTGTAGATTAATTTCATTGACATTGAGGAATTCAACAAACGCTTTCCAAGTTTTAGCTGCGCCATTCCATACAATGAATAAGTCGTCTATGTAGCGTAGCCACAAAATGATTTTATTGGTGAAGTGCTCATTTCCTTCAGCCCATACCACAGTTTTCCCCCATTTCCCCATCAAAAGATTTGCATAAGATGGTGCAAAGGTGGTGCCCATTGCGGTTCCTTGAATTTGACAAAATAGTTCATCATTGAAAAGAAAGATGTTATTTTCTAAGCATTTCTAGTATCATTGTAGAATGGTCGAGGTAGTTAAGAGAACGAGTTTTCAAAAAAGTTTCACATGCTTTGATGCCATCTTCATGTTTTATGGATGTGTATAAAGATACCACATCCATAGTGGCTAGCAGATACGTTGGTTCCCACGGCAAATCATCAATTTTGCAAAGGAAATCAGTAGTGTCCTTTATATACGAGGGCAGAGTTAAAACAAATGGACTCAGCGTCTCATCCACGAATTTGGACATGTTTTCAAGCAGCGAGCCGCACAATGTAACTATTGGCCTGCCTGGTGGTTTAGAAGGGTTTTTATGAATTTTAGGCAAAAAGTATATCGTGGGGGTGACAGAGTGTTGGGTGAACGAAAATGTTACCATGTCCTCATCCAAAATATCAGCATTCTCCCATTTTACTAGGAATTCCCAGACTGTTGTCTCCATTTGTTTGATGGGCTTTTTCTCTAGTTTTTCATAGCATCTGGAATTGTTGAGCTGTCTATAAGCCTCTTTAATGTAGTCCACCCTGTTCATCAGGACGATGTTACTCCCTTTATCCGCAGGTTTAACTATACATCCGTCCATCTTACATATATTTGACAGGGCATTCCGTTGTTTCCAGGACAAATTACTTTTAATATGTTTATTTGTTCTTCTTTCTAATTTGAGATCATCTATCACCACATTGGAAAAGGCTTCAATTTGTACATTTTGTGCACTCAAAGGATTATACCTGGATGTACATTTCAATTTACTCTTTGATGGCCAGTCAGTGCTGATACCTTGTTGTTCCATGACCGATCTGTCCAGATTAGCAGAGTTTGTGATAGGTGTCTGTTCACTTTCACTTTGAAGAGTAGCCAATGTGGCAAGAGTATCCATATCAGAGATGGTTAAATCCGTTTGTCCTTCCAATGGTGGTTTCGATTTCTTTGTATAAGTGCTGGAAGCAAAAAACTTTTTTAGTCGCAGCTTGCGAACAAAGCTATCCAGATCTAACCTTGTTTGCACATAATCAAAACCTCCCAGAGGACAGAAGTTAAGTCCTAATTTAAATAGTTTGTTTTCCTCTATTGTCAAAACATGATTGGACAAATTGATAATCTGTTGCTGGGGTGGGCTTTGCTCATCATCTTGGTTTAGTTTCCAGAGCGTAGTGATCTTGAAGGAAGATTGCTGTTTGTGTTTGTTGCCCCTCTGCCCCCTCCTCGTGGCTTTCTGCCTCCTCTGCCTCTTCCTTTTTGGCCAGTCCCGCTTCCACGTGTTTTTTTGTTGTTGTTGGTGTTTGCCCAGTCATCTTGGCACAGTAGCCTCATTTCCTCTAAAAAATTGAGGCGTACTATAAGTTCTTCATCTTCATTCTCAGTCACATCAGACTCGGAATTGGAAGCTGCAGATTCCAAATTGAATTCATTTGTAGATCCTGCAGGGGCTACAACTGCTTTCACCTTTTGCCTCATTTTGTCGAAACGATGTGCAAAATTGTACACTCTGCCCTGTTCGTAATCTCCTTTGTCACGTAGGAACTTACACTGTTTTCTCATTTTTATATCCTCTTCATATATTTTTAATCCATTCTCAATATTGGTTTTGAGTTTCTTCCCTTCCTCGCTTTCTTTTGTGCTTTTAAGTTTTTCTTCAAGCTCTTTTATTTGTACCAATGTTTTAATTCGATCACTTCCAGCATATTTGACTAATACGCGCAGAAAGGTCTTGGAACAGTGGTCTGAAGCATCACCCCATTCTCTAAGCATCACGGGGTCCTGTTCCTCAAAGGAAGGTATAGTCAAAATTCTAAGTCCTCGGGGAATTCGACCTACATCCAAATAATTTTGGAGGGAATGTTCTTCCCACCATTTGCTTATTTCCTTTTTCTTCAGCTTTTCTAAATCTTTCAACAATGTAATTTCCATGTTGTCCTTTACTTTTTCCGTTCTCGCCATATCCTTCCCCATGTCTACGGGAAGAGTTTCATTAAACAGGCTGGCTGCCTGTTCTTTTCTTGTAGCCTCAATGCTGGCCTGGGAAGCCATGAATGTCTTTTGGTCGTGGCACTGTTGTAGATCCTAAGCACACTTCGTGCACAAAGTTCCGACTGGATTTCGTAAAAAAATGTATCATACACGTGCATATAAAGGTCATTTTGCGCATGTTCGTGCTATGAGGTGTAAGGAACGATGAAAACAATGCACACCACACTGCCAGACTTATATAAGTTTGAAACACTCAGCCGAGTGAGAAGCACTTACCCCCTCGGTGTTCACCGGCCGCGCCCTCTGACGCTTTCAGATTCCACCGAGTCGAGCGGCAGGCTTTCACTAGCAAGGCACGAGTGTTGGGTGAGGTTCAAGGAAATCCTCCAAAGCACGCGTTTCTCCGCCGCTTCCAAGAAGTCTTTGTTAACACTCCAAAGTGTCATGGACATCAGAAAGGCTGCTGAGCGCGGAAAGTTCCAATTCGTCACCGGTGCAGCTAAGCGCTGTGATGTCCCCAGCGTGAAATAAATGAAATTGAAAGGTAAACACAGACCGCGAGGTCGAGTTCCTTTTGAAGTTGCACTCCCTTTTGGTAAACTAAATCCATCAATGTTCAGCAACAAATGCACGCCGAAAAATAAATCACTGCATTGCCAAAAGTTTGTTTTTTTAAAAAGTTATAAATTTTAATTCAAAAAGTAATATGCAGTAGAAAAACGGCTTATATATATTCAGTAAAAACATTTTGTTAAAGGGTCGTTATGGTTCAAAGTAAAACCGAAAAACCCTTGACATTCACTAGTTATGGTAAGCTAAGCAACCATAACTCGCGCCACCTACGCGCATTGCTAAAACTAACACCCAGGACATCAAAGATGACATCACAAATGTCACCAAGACACATTCAGGGCACCCACATTTGGTGACACAAGCGTACCCGGGCTTAGGTAATCGTTTACGTCTGATGTGTATACATTGAATAGACAATCAGCTAGGATACAACCCTGCCTTAGAAGAGACAGAGTGGGGAAAGGACTGGACATTGCCCCCTCTCTATTCAGCCTAACCTGGATACTAGATTTTTCCTGAAGCCCTATTATAAGTTTTAACAGGCCATGTGGTATACCCCGACCGCCCAGCTTTCCCCATAATCTAGACCGGTCAACGCCGTCAAAAGCAGATAACAGGTCAACAGATGCAACGTACGTGCAGTCACGAGTGGACCAGGCTGATTCCTACAAATATCTCAATACAAGACCATTAAGGTTCATGGAATGAGCCTTGCGAGAACCTGGCTGGAATCTGGATAGCCTATTGGAAGAAGAGGCCCACAATTCAAAATGGTAAAGTAATATAGATGCAAAGATCTTACTATCTACATCTAACAATGCAATGGGTCTGTAGTTATTCAGATCAGATTCTACTCAGTTCTTTAAAATAGGGGCAACATGGGCAGTCTGCCATGATTTTGGAAACATTTTAGAGACAATAAATCTCTCAAAAAGAATGACCAAAGCCTTTGACCAATTATTTGGGTCTTTCTTTAGAGTATTATTTTTAAGACCGTTTGGCCCTGCGGCTCTTGAGGATTTAAATAGGGTTATCTGATCAAGCACCATATTCACTTCAACCTGAATGTTTATTTCTTGTGGCATGTCAGTGTCAGATCTATTGTTAATAGTGAAAGGCTTGGCTTTGCCTGGAGCATATAGTTGCAACAAAAACTCCACCCAAGCAAACTCTGCAACAGCATTTAACTGAGAGATGATTAAGGGTGCATCTTGCCCATTAATTGAAGACCAACATGCCCCTAAATCCTTTTTTGATATTACCTGAAGCATAATTTCTGCATCACGCTGTATTAAAAAGAATCGTCTGAACTTGCAGAAGTTTCTATATTTTTGTTTTTCAACTTTACATCTAGCTATCTGTAAGGCAAGGGGAGTATCAGGGCTCTTTATTATTCTTATTGCTCATCTCATCTCATATCGGCTTTCTTCAGAGCCAACTGATCATCAAAAGCATGTGACTGTTTTAATTATTTTCTGACATACCAACCTAAAATTATTAGTAGCAACGATCATTAATCCTTCCATTATTCAATCAAAGTGGTCCACGTTAAATACTTCTATTTTCCACTCCAAAGTCGTATGATGCATCATACGACTAAATTCATTGGTCGATATCTCTTTGGTTTGCAGTGACCAGCGGACGGCATTTCCACTTGGAGTTACTTTCAGATTGGTGGCACCGTCCATTGCCTTCTCTCTGATTTTAAAAGGCAAACAGAATTTGGCCCTTGAAATGCAATGGTCACTCCATGTTTTTTTTTATCAGAAAATTAAAGCAGAGCTCGAACATCTGTTGATCAACAAAAATGTAATCTAGAGTGGATTTTCTAAGACCTCGAGACCAGGTATGTCTGTCGCCCTGGCATCCCCCGATCTGACTGTTAATTATTTGGAAATCCAGAGAGGCCATGGAACAACTCCACTGTCAACCAGCTTCATATTTTAGATCAGAGACTAGAACATCAGGGTAGTTCTCCCACAGATTATCCTCTAAATCCATTGATACGCAATTGGCATTCAAGTCACCAGCCAAGAAAACATATCTAAAGCAAACTCAATGTGGTGACTAGCTCAGTAATAGTAAGGTCACAGTTCCCGACCCTCCCACCCACCCTCTAACCCCATTCAACTTCTTTTTTGGTCATGGCTCAACCACCATTGCTGCTCCAGCCTTCCAGGCCACCATGAAAATGGAAGAGGGCCTCTGCTTAGAACCTTTTCTTCCAGCTCTGCAGCGGCTATCTTAGTTAAGAATTGTGTATGAATGAAGGGGCTGCTGTAAAGCATCAGTTTCATTGATACGATATACATTGCTCTCAGCACCCCTGGTTTCTGGATTGGAAGCCCACAGTGCTAGTAGCAATAATACCTGATCCGGTGGGCCGGATCAGGTGGTAAAGGCACCAGGGCCCATCATTAGGTAACTTGGGCCCGGATCATTACCAGCCAATCAGCTGTTTCAGATAATATTGCTTAAATAATAATTCTCTAACATTTTGATCAACTTCATGCTATAACAAACCACAACGTTGGACTCTGTTCAAACAGAGTTTGAAAGCCTTTTCCACGCAGACTCAATGTCCCTTGTGTCGAGATTGCAAATCTGGCTCTGTATAAGTAAGCCTCCAAGTGAGTGAGGAACCTTTTCTTCCTTGAAGAACAGTGCAAGCTGATCCATCCTAAGCCCTAGCAGGCAGAAGAGAATGGACTGCTTCCTAATTTTCACACAGCCCTTAATACTTCAGTTGGCCACTAATGTATACCCTCCAACGCAATCATGACTATACTGAACATTGATAGGAATAATTAATTTTATTTTCCTTGCACACATACATATTTCTATATATGATTTAATGCTGCATACATGAAGCCTTTTGTATAGTGCACGCTGAACAGTTATTTCTAGGAGATTTTACTTCTGACAGGTAAGGGAAATAAGGCACAGGGGGACAATGTGATTTTCCCAGGGTGAGAAGACGTGGTTAAGTTTCTTCAATCATTTGAGTACAATATACTGTTTTCACAACTTGCAATTTAGGAAGTAGACTGCACCTATTTCCATCCCAAGCTGAGTATTAAACTTGTGTGTGTATTTTCTGTGTAGTCAGCTTTCAAAATAAATCACATGGTCAAACTTGAAATATTAAGCCCAATAAATAAATATATTTATATATAAATGTTCAGAAGACAACTGTGCCTCAATCTGTTGAGCCATCATTCTTTCCTTCTTTGACTGACTACTGTAACTCTGATAGGGGCCAGTAAAAAGTGTCTGCATCGGCTCCAAATCGTCCAAAATTGTGCAGTTTGTATCATCAAGGGCAGCCCCAAACTGGATCACATTTCATCTGGGAGGAAATCACTATACTGGCTCCAGATTTCAGCCTGTATACACTTTAAAGTTGCAACGTAAGCGCACAAGTGTTTATTCGGAAAGGCACCAGCGTACCTGAAGAGCCTCATCACTCAATATGTACCCACTCGTTCGCTGCGTTCTGCAAATTCGGGAACAATTAATAAAGACAGATTCAAAAGGGTGGGTGGTCTAGGGAAGGCCTTCCGTAACTAAGCTGCACTGATATGAACTCTCTCCCTAGCACTCTATGGTTGGACAGCAATGTGAAAACCTTTAGGGCCTCGCTAAAAACTATTCTCTTGAAATAAATTGCTGTTTCACAGTCAGGGATGACGCAGCCTCTTGATATATACGGATATCAATAGGTCCGATTTTTTTGTTATATTCTATTTAGGTTATGTGGCGGCCAGATGCAAGTGGGTTTACAGCGCAGTACAAACATATAAATAAAATGTTATAACCCTAACCACGACATCCCATTTAGCAAGTAATCAAGAAACAGTTTAAATAACTAGTATTGTCAGTAGGGAAACTAGTACAAGTCACCAAACACGTAATAAATCATTTACAAATGAACATGCGATATACTTAGGGCAACAAAAAGATGTACTGCAACACAAGACAAAACATCCAATATGTTGTTGTAAAAAACAGTTGCCTTAGTCAGTTCAATTAGCTCTGGCTCCACAGAAACTACAGATCATTGCTGCAGTTTTTGATGTGGCAGATGGGCAACTTTCCATGATCACGCATGAAGGCCCACATGCATTTTCTGAAATTCAGGTGTACCTGTCCCACAATTTACAGGCAAAAATGTATATGGGAATACAATGTGGCATGTCAGACCTCATTTGCCAAAGAAGGTATGCGATATATCCAACGTCCCTAAATCAACATGGAGGATGAGCACCTCAGGAAAACCATTATGTTCAGGGATAAAAGACCACAAATAAGCCACTGGCCCTCATTACAACCCAGGCGTTAAGGGGTTAATGGCGCCGTAAAAGGTGGCGGCGCCGTTAAACCCTTAACGCCTGATTACGAGGTCCCTTTGCGGGTTGGAGACTTTAACGCCTGCTTTTTGCAGGCGTTAAAAACCAACCCGCAAAGGGACCTTGGTGCTAAGTACGGTGCCGCGGCATGGGGAATTACCGCCCCTCCAACCTCGGAATGGGGCGGTAATTCCCCATTCCGCCATGGCGGAGTCGGTAAGTTACCGGCATGGACCATGGTGCTATTAGCACCATGGTCCAACGCCAGGGTCGTAATGAGGGCCTATGGCCCTCATTAGAACCCGTGTTAACCAATGGCGCTATTAGCGCCAATGGTTAACGCCGGTAACGTAATGATTCCGCCATGGTGAATTGGGAAATTACCACCCCATTCCAAGGTTGGCGGGACGGTAATTCCCCCTTTACCATTGGCCCTTCCCCATTCCAATGGGAAAGGGGAAGGCGGTAATTACGGTACTGCAAATTGCGGTACCGTAATTACCTTCAAGGTCCCTTTGCGGGTCCCTACCTTAACGGCTGGTCCAGACCAGCCGTTAAGATCGGGAGCCGCAAAGGGACCTCGTAGTAAGGCGTTAAGGGGTTGATGGCGCCGCAACCTTTTACGCCGCCGTTAACCTCTTAACGCCTGGGTAGTAATGACCCCCTATAACTTATATGGACAGTCCCTTTTAAATCATACTTAAAGACCAAAACCTCAAAACAGAAGTAACTATATACGATAAGCCAACAGTCACTCATAAATACACATCCTGACTGCACGCTGTAATGTCTCCTTGATGGAATGTAATGTATTTTGCCAACCACCACACTCATAAGTTGAAGCATGATAGGCAACTCATGGCATGAGTGCATATATATGTCAGCAATTGACTGTTTCAGTGAAATTCCCAAACCTAGGCAATGACATTTGAAGGAGGGAGACATATCCAAACATACACTTTTTTTGATGACATGCTCCTTGGGCATGCTTTCGTTCTCCCCACCCTATTGTGCCATGTCTATCATTTGCACAATCTCTCAGCATGTGTACATACATTGACACACTCTCACATCCACCACATTGAAAAGCACATTACAACTTACCTATTTCACCTTTTACTGTCACAGCTGTCCACTACACAGATATAGCTCCAAGATTCAAAATCCACAATGGGCCTTGTACGTCCAACACATGCGTCAAACTCTGGGCAACAATCTGCGGAGAAGCCCCATATAAGTAAGCACACCTCCGGGCCTCCCATTGCACTGGGTTCTGTATCTGTACCCATACAGTCCCCCACTCTTCCTCTGCACTTATCAGATATACCCTATCTGACTAATTTTGCACTTGCCACTTGCTGGCAGCACTACCACTTTTTCATTGCCCGTATTTATTCATTTATTTAACTTATTCTTTTCTCTCCTCTGTTCTGCACTTTCCACTTCTCCCACTTCCACGCACTTTCCCCTTTTCCCTTCTCCATGCACTTGCGCGTTTTTAATGTCACTGGGCCTAGTAAGATTGCTGTTTTTATTTTTTGTTCTCCCTTGTTTCCCTCCCTTTGCTAGGTCGCGCTCTGAAACACTTGTGTACGAGCGCAATATGAATAAAATATCATATCATATCATAACAAATAAACAATGCTACACTTCCATTGCAGAAATACCATGTGCTTCTAATCACAAACAAACCCCATGGATTATAAGAAATGTGAGCGTAACCACTCGCCCCAAACACAGACAAATGTTATGACCCAAAAAGTTGCACTTTATTGGCTAATCGCAGAGAAATCTCATAACCACCTAGAGCAGTCGATTAAACCCCACATTAACAGAGCAGGTAACCAAATTGCATTCACAAGTGTGTCCTATAATAAAACATCACATTCAAAGCATAACACAAAACGCATTGGAATAACCCACACCTGTTACCTCCGTACAGGGGATTATCCTAGTCATTCCCCACCAATCACTCAGAACTCATCCAAATAAAATATTGCATATTGGATTTGCTCTGGTTTGTCCACCTTCCTGAACCATGGTTGAGAGAAATGCTCACAGAATTAAAAATATTGAATCATAACCATTGGCCAATCAAAAGTAAAACAACATTTCTCATTGGGAAAGACATCATTGGCTAGTTTAAACAACATTCTTAAATACTTTGTTATTTCCATTAATATTCTTTTTCAAATAGCAAAGCATCACATTGTGCCTATTTTATCAAACAAAATATACTTAAATGATGCAAATAATATTTTCTTTTTAAAACTATGCCACAAATGTTCAACATTCCTGATTAAACCCTGAAAAGTGTTCCACCACAGAGTATGTATACAAGGCTATGCAAATGTAATGTTTCTTGCAGCAATTTGTATAACAAAATGACAGTACTAACTGCATATTGTTCATCACACACACGTTAACACACCATACTGGTACTAAGAATATATATTCGTGAGTTTAGATCAATTGATACGAGGTAAACTCATTTAATATAAAAACATATGACTCCAGTGATTTGTAAGATATCTTTAGACAAAGGGTGTAGGCAGGGTTTTGTTATCAAACTCATGGATACACTCTATACTCCCATCAAAATATATGCATGAGCTTAAATTAGCAACTGCACAATTCACGTGTACAGAAATAAGTGATCGTCTTCACTAGTTTTAAGGCCGTCTTGACATTTAAAACAGATCATCATCCTAGATTCCAATTAGCTTAAATTGTTTTCATGGTTACACCTCGAATATCGGCTCTTGACACTGAAATGGTCATTAGGAAAATCAAAAAAGTGTTTTGCAACCAGGTCGTTGTTTGTCATTGTTTCTTACATGCTCTACTATTCTGATTTTAATGTATTCTAAATTTTCTTCCACTTCACTTCATTGCACGTGCAAATAAGGCCATGCACACCAATTAAGGTCATCAAATGTATTGTGTCACCATTTGAAACAATCCACCTCACATTTCTGACAGCATTAAAGCTATGACTGCAGGTGCTACAGTTTTCACATTTGAAAAAAAACAAAAACCTTTTTCTGTAGCCATTTACCTTAACTTTGTTTGTTCTATCTCTACAAACACTATTTAGGACAGTATTTATTTAACAGTAGAAATGACTTACAAAGAAGGTAATAACAGAGAGAAGAGGCTGCCTTAGGCTAAGGCGTCTTTACACAACAGCATTGTTGGATTGAATGACGCACAACAGGTGGGCAAGTTCTACAAATAGGAACACAAACAAGGGGCAGTGATTGGGCAATATTACCAGAATTTTTGCAGTGAGAGCCAGAGGCCAATATTTGCATATTTACATATCACATAGAGTAGTCCTGAGGGAAGGATGCTGGAGAGTTGAGTTGGGCAGGCAGTTTGGAGAGGAAAGTGGGACGTTTGGGGAGCTGCTTGCATTGCTAGCATGTGGACTGTGAGCCTTGCCTTGAAGAGTTCCACAGAAGAGATGGTGTTGACGGCCAGAGGGAAATCGTGGTGTGGCAGATGCAACAGGTGGCTGATATTTGAGAAGAGACATATCTATCTCATTGCTAATCATTACCAGTGTATATAAGATTCACTGATTGTACGGGAAGGTACACACTAGCACGCACAGCCAAACGGGTAAATACTTAGTTCCACAGTTGTCATATATCCAGAGTATTAATAATCAGCAGAGTCATTTTTGACATAACTACTTAAGCATCCGTAGGTAGGCTAAAAATGAAACCATACAACACACCTACAGATACAAACTCCCTTCTTAGGTATGAGTTGTTTATCCCAAGGACTCTATGAGGTAATCTCCCCATAGGGTAGTTCAACTGTTTTAAGCAAAACAAAATGGACAGAAAGAGCTACGAGATACAAACTTGCTAAATTAGCCCAGAAATGATTAACAAGTGGGTACCCAAAGAAAATGGTGTCATGAGCATGCAAAAGAGAAAGATACAACCAGAGAGGAGTTTTTTGGGAAACAAAACAAAATCAACAGTTGATGATAGATCGGTTAGGGTCAACACTTATACTCACTTATCATTCCACATCAAAGAACTAATATTACAAAATGGACATACTTTACACAATGGCTCATTCAATCATGTACAGCTTTTTTGCATATAAAAGTAGTCAAAACATCTACACCTTGCTGGTAAACACAGATAGTAGAAGACAAGAAAGACAAAACCAATTAGCTATGTCAGTGATGTGGGGACCTCCCCCTATACAGGGGCATTACCCCTGTGGCAAATGCGTGCCCTGCAAGTTCACTACCCTTATCACTGAGAAACATTTTGGAGTGAACTCATTGCAGAAACAGACACACTTCACTAATTGTAAAACTCAGTTTACTTGATAATATATCTCCGTCATATGCAATACTGAGGTATGACCACGAGATCTGTCAAAGCCTAGATTAGAGAAAATTTGATTTGCATTAAAACGAGGAACCTGAATGGACTCTTGATTGCCAATTTGCCCATTACATGGAAGCTGAACATGATGACAACCAGATAAAATTGATTTCTTCTCACTAAAACCCATGAACAAGGCGTGTATGATTATTGTGAATACTATAATAAGAATGTTTGGAATGTTAACTGGACTGGTAAGGGACATTGACCCTCATTATGGGGTTGCCGGTAAAACCTGCTGGTAGTCAGTGGCTTACTGGCAACCCCGTAGCTTTGTTACTGCTCCCTGGCATCCCGGTGCCAGTGGGGTATCACAGGCAGCAGCGGTATGGTTATTTCCCATTCCCATGGAGTCAGATAGGACTCCATGGGAATGGGAAACCTGGAGCACCGGCACCAATAGTAACAGTGCCAGTGCTTTAGTGAAAAGCCTACTGGTAGGGGCCTGAACTCCCACCAGGTCAGGCCTGCAGGGAGTACTGTGCCCGTACAGGCAGACTTGTGGTTTGGTGCTCCAGAAAGGCTGCTGGTACGTTGCTACCAGCACCTTTATTTCCGTGCTATTGAGAAAGGACAATTCATACCAGATCATAGATAATGCTCAACATACAAAATTGGGTAAATAGACAAAAAAGATCTAAATGTCTAACTGATGTGTTCTTTGTAAATATGTATATGGCCAGTGAAAAACCCTAGACATTCAACAGTTAGTAAGCTAGTCAACCATAAATCGCACCACCACCGTGCACTGCTGAGAATAACACCCAGGAGATCAAAGATGCCTTCGCAAATTGCATAGTTGATGACATCACTGATGACATGGAGAGGCCTGGGCCGCACTTATATCGTTAAATACCCTCCACATTTCTGATGTATTTTTTGAGGGCACCATTTTCAGCATTTTTTCTGCATCTTGCTGGAGCATTATGCACTTGTGTCCCTTCAACCAATTTCCTGCGACTCCTTTGTATCTCTTTTATTACATACTATAATTATTCTTTTAAGCTCCTTTTTCTTTCTTGCCACTTTGATGTCAAATTGTGATGTGTTCATGATTTCATTATGTACAGTAGGGTATTGGGATTGTCTTTCTGGTTGTTGAAATTCTCCAGCATTGCTCTGTGGTGTGGTTTGTACTATAAAACATGTAAGAAATTAACATTTCAATAAACTCTGTATAAGTTGCATTATTTGTTAGCATTCAAATATATATTGTTGTTTACCATTAGAGATTTTGTCTTCACTCATTTCTTCTTTGGGAAAGTACTCTTCTAGCGACTCAAGTGTGTTACAAAATGTAGTTTGCAAAGGTAGAGGGCGCCCCTCTCTCGAAAGAACAAGGCTTGATAACCTGTTCAGTGGTTATTAACCACTTGAGAGTTCGCAGCCACTGCTTTTTCTCACTGTGCCTTTCAAAGATGGGAAATATCCATTTGCATATCAGTCTTTGTCCTGCCCAGGGGCAGTCCAGCACCGAAATGCAATGGCAATTCCAACCTGAACGAGAGTACCACCAGCAACCCCATACACATGTTTCACCCTTGTTGGGGATCATCAGTGAGGTGAAGCTGATGCCTCTCTAAGCACAGTGAGAGGGAGACCACGTCTGGTTGCCCCCAAAGTGTACTTACTATTTGATAACATATTATTTCTCAATGTGTTGTTGTAGTATGAAGAGTTGAACTGAACGGATAATATGAGGTGTTCGTTATGCTTTGTGTTGGTATATTCCAGAATATTGGGTGCTAAATGAAAACATATTTTTTATATTTGTATATGTTCAATTGTATAAAAATGTATAGTTGTGTGTTGTAAATATTAATAATGCTGGTACATATATATGCATTTTGTTATTAGAAGGGAACACACTGTTCTGTTTTCCCCTGTATTTCTGGGTTCTGCTGATGCTATCTGTTGTCCGCTGACCTTTATACTGTCCGCGGACTACATTGGCGGTATAACAAACTTGTAGGAAATTAGGTTGTACTAGTAAGAACATATCAAATTCGGTGAAAAATGTTGTTAAAGGGACATTGTAGTTACAATTAAAATCGAAAAAAAACCTAGAAATTCGCCAGTTATGGTAAACTAAGCAACCATCGCCGTGCACTGCTAAGACTAACACCCAGGACTTAAAAAATGACATAAAAAATGGCGTCATTGATGACATCACATATTACATGAATTCTGATGAAATATCATTAAAAGGTGTTCTGTTTACAATATTGGTAGGAACATATGAAGGGTAATCAGGAGACATCTCATGCACGAACCCAAGTATCAAAAAATGTCCTCATCTCATCTGAAAAGTTATACTAAAGTGTTGTGAGCTTTAAGGCCTTTGGTTGTTGTGGCCTGGTACAAAAAATAAAGCTAGGTTAAGTAAAGTTGTTCATTCAGCAATGTAAAAATACACACACATACACAATGGTTACAGCATGGACCATTGCAATACAGTATTTTTAATCTGGTCATATTGGCATGTAGAATTATAAATTGAAGCCAATGAAAGTCTTGACTAATGTTGAACTTGGAATTAACAGCTAACAATCCAACAATTACAATTTATATGGACATTTGTCAAGTTTGGAGGTACACAACTCCGTGTTTAGTGATCATAACATCATAAAGCCAACTATCAAGGGTTGGTACCTCAAACCCTCTATACTTACACAAGTAAAGTTGGTAGTTGCCCCTGGCAGAAACAGACTAAAAACGCAGCCTGAATATACCCTTGACTGTATGGAAACCCGAAAGGGGAATACAACTCTTGACGCCAGGCACAACTTTAAGGCTTTTGAGGAAGTACAATCTAGTGACCGAAGAAGAGGATTTTTAGCTCATCACAGTTTGAGATCAAAGTGGCAAGAAAGAAAAAGGAGCTTAAATGAATAACTATAATATGTAATAAAACAGATACAAAGGAGTCACAGGAATTTGGTTGAAGGTACACAAGTGCATACTGCTCCAGCAAGATGCAGAAAAAATGCTGAAAATGGTGGCCTCAAAAAATACATCAGAAATGTGGAGGGTATTTAACGATATAAGTGCTGCCCAGGCCTCTCTGATTTCTAATCCCTTGCCAGCCGAAGTATGGATGGAGCTTTTTGGCACACGGTTTTGAGACCTGGGAGTTCTTAAGTCGTGGAGGAGGATAGTACCTTAAGAGACTGGACCTTCCCAACAGAGAAAAGTGAAATCCTGAATTTAATTAAGAATGCAAGTTACTGTAGGGCCGATCGACCGTAAAGCATCACAAATCTAACTCTAAAAAAGGATCCAGAGAAATGGGTAAGTTCATGCACGACCTATTCGAAAAAATTAACAAGACAAAGAGAATTTCAGAGACATGGACTAGATCAATTATTGCTACAATCTTTAAGACGGGCGATAGGTCTAATCCTAACTATAGGCCTTTCACCCTCCTAAATGTGATTGGTAAAGTCTTCGGCGCATTGATCCTAAAGGCCCCCATAAACTGGAGTAAACAATAAAAACACTATGATCAATGGCAGGTGCGGTTTGTGAAGGGGATCGAGACTGCATTAAACCTTTTATTGATTAACGTCTTAAAGTCCAGAGCCAAGGCAAGGATCAGCACGGAAATATATCTTGCCTGACAGGTATACTCTTTGGTCAAAATAAAAAAACTGGGGTTGTCCATGTGACCTAAGATATGCTTTGAAGAATCTATATAGGGATAGCCCTTTAAGAGTGAGGTTATAAAACACTGGAAATCTGTCAGAGCCCATCCAAACATCTAACAGGTTGAAGCAAGGCTGCACTTTGTCCCTAGCGATGTTCTACTTGTTTGTATCTGATATTGAGAGAGCTTTCAAAAATACCAGAAACTTTCCACCACAAACAGCTGGAGAACTGGTAAGACCTCTACTGTATGCAGATGATATGATCCTTCTAGATCAAACCCAGGTGGGCTTACAAAGGCAACTGCATGCGCTGGCCTGTTATGTGGAGTCCAACGGAATTAGAGTACATATTCAAAAATCAAGGATTTTAACCCTGGGCCGTAAACGAGAAAAAAAAAAGAATGATAAATCATCATACTTAAGGGGGAGAAGATCCTGGAAGTCTCACCTTTAACATACTTGGGTATGTGTTTAAACGATAGTGCCATTGATGCTCAAAGAGACACCATACTTTGGAGCAAGACAAGGAACTTGGCAGCCCAGGCGAGATTGATACAGGCGAGACACTGCAAATTCTCATTCATTCCAGTAAGCTAATTTTACCGCATGAAAGTGATGCCAATGTTGACCTATGGCACGGAGGCCTTGTTTACTTTGTAACTTTTTTTGGGGAACGGTTGAGGCGCGGGCTGTAATTTGAAACTCACCGCAGCTTTGGCGCCAGTATCGCAGCGCTCAGGAGGCGAGTTCAGCTGGTTTATGATGATTTGAGGACGTCTGACTGCACAGTTGTCCCGCACCTCTACATTTGGTGATACGGACTTTTGACTAATGTGTCCGCCATTAAAGGGATAATTTCTCATGACATACCCAGCTCTTCTACTAAGGGCCAGAGGTGTTTCCTTCTGCTTGCTGCTTTTGTGGCAGCGAAAATCTTTTCTTGGAGGATCGTTCTATCCCTTAAAAGCTCCATTTCCCTTGGGGTCCTGATGAAGGCAGTGTAATTGATGCCCTGCCGAAACATCCCTTGCATTACTCCGTGTCATCGAGTTATGCTACATGGTTCAACAACTCCACCATGGACGTAGACCTGGGATGTGTTTTTTTCGGTCATGCATAATTTATTTTACCATGTATAATATTTTTTTTTTAAATGTCAATTTGATGTCCACGTTCAATAATAATGTGTCTGTCTGCATATTTACATACCAGTTATGCAATATGGATGTTTCAGTGTCCGCTGACATACCGCTTAGCCCACACAGCAAACTATGCACTTTTAATTTGTCTGTGAACATCACTGTTCGGGTGCAGACACCAAACTGTGTGCATGCTACGTCATAGGTCATGTGATAGTTAGCAGATGTCGTGCATGCCTGCGGTTGTCCCAGATGTCAACATGTGACCACGACCATGCGGCACAATGACGTGTCCACGATCGATGTCTGCACTTCACGGACATCTTTCAATTAAATTTTTCTCTGCCAAAATAAGGAATTTAAAGTTCAAACGTTGCCCTTGCACACCTCCTAGAACCATTGGCAGTCCTTCTATAAACGTTTTAAAACTTTTTATGCTACTTTTTCCTGTACCAGAAGTCTGCAGTCTTGTGATGTCATTGCGGACCTCCACAGGCATCGTCAAGATAACCGCGTCTGTGCTGACATATTTAAACTCGATTTCCAGCCACTATAGGTACTTTTGAGTGAAAACTCTACCCTTCGACAGCGCGTAGTACCATTCCCACTTTATTCATAAACTTTGTACAACTTTTCAAGGCCTGATTTGGCTGCCGAAGTTTGTGGACAGGATGGTAGTCCACAAACATTTCCGCTGAAGGGACCCGCCCATTTATGTTTGTTTTTCTCAATCTGGAACACCAGCAGAGAGGACCTCTTTTTTTTGAGAGAGCATAGCATACTTTGCAGACTTCTTTTATAATGGCATCTGCAATGGACATGCCTCCTCTTCCTCCTATACAGGGACCACAACCACCACCCGGAGCCTCTGGATAGGGGAACAGGGGACCTGCAGCACATAACATGCAGGAAGAAGAGGAAGACGAAGATGTAGTGGACGAAGTGCCTACTACGTCGGGTGGGCAGAAGGAGTCATAGGTGTGGAGGTTTTTTACCGTCATTGGAGGAGTACCAAAGGCTCAGGCCAAAATTGTAATCAGTAGCGGCCACAAGGGCCATTACCCCTTGGTACTACCTCCATGTGCCGACAAACCTGCATCTTCCATCCGACAGAACTGAGAAAAGAAATCCCCTACTCAGGAAGTAGGCTTACCTCAGTCACCATACCCTTGCCAACCACGTTAATAACCACTTGGGAAATAGATGTGGGACAGATGATTCCTCCTGAAGTCTCACAGGCCATACATGAGCCAGTTGACCCATACCTTGCATGTTGAACAGTCATGTGAATGTACTATGACATAATTATCAGCAGGGGGAGAGCATCTGAAATGCCTTTAAGGTGGCTATGAAGGCACTTGAAAAGGATGGCCCCCTAGCTTAGATTTTTTCCAGCCAGGCATTTTCATTTGTTCAGCTGTGTCTCCGGAATTGTGGTTGATGCCCCTTACCTCCCTCTCTCCCTATATCCCTCCCTCCCTCTCTTGCTATGTCTACCCTCTGCAAACAAAAAGAAGAAAATAGTTTCCTCATGGAACCACCTTTAAAAGTTTAAAAATATTATCATGAAAAAATTCATCTTATAGACTGCATCTACTTTATATTTATGCTGAAAGCAGTAAGCCTCTATAAGAACATCTAACATTTTCATTAGCATTACATGTTTTACTAAAGAATGTTAGGGAGAATTCTTCAGAATGGCTAATTTCCCTTACCTAATGAGTCCCTCAGCAGCTTTGCTGGATTTCTAGGATTTATTTGTTCACCTGTAAGAGTTTGAGCCTTTTTTTCCCACTCTTACATGTGTTTTGCTGTGTGCGTTTAACATTTTTGTGTTCATAGACTGTGGCGGCTCACATACTCCACAGGCATAATCTTTTTACTGTGTGTTAAACAGCACCAGTTACCATTAACTTTATTAGCCTCTGTAAAACCACAGACCCAGTACAAACCATGTTACATGGAGTACTGGAAAGGGTTACTACTTATCCCTTTTTGTCTGTTTCTCTTGGAGCATTATTTTGCTCCCTTTTCATTAAGATTTGGCTGGTGGCAGTGGTAACTACCCTATTTTTCCTACCGCGGTTATCTTAAATAATCTTGGTATTGTTTTAGGCTATCTTGGTAGCCTCGAACGTAAACCCGCTAGACCATATATGTTTTATTACAGAGCCGGCTGGGTTTATTTGCCATTTCCTTTTGTAAAAGTCTTTCTCGTGTTTTACCCTGCATGCCAAACCAGGTTTGGTCCCTTTGTTCACCGTCTTTTTGCGGGCTTCTACACAGAAGCCCTCCTTAGGCGCCTGTATGTTTGGGGGGACAGGATGTGAGGGAGGGGTTTAGGACTCCCTCCACAGGATCTCCTTGGAGACACATGTCGCACTCTGAACTGATTGGCTGTGGTGACTGTCCCAGCGGGACAGCCACCCTGCTGTGTGATTGACAGCCAGGCTGTGTGAATGTGGGAAAACTGCATAAAAAGCAGGTCTCTGGGTCTGGAAAGGCAGAGTCGCCACTGGAACGAAAGATCCAACGAGGAGCTGACGGAAGAGGACCCCTACCATGACTGAAATGCCCGGTGAAGCCCTGCTGCAGGTCCGAATCCTCAAACTCCAATGACAGAAGATCCTCCAGGAATTTTCTTCCCCTGAGCTGGTGGGACCAACCAGTTCGCCCAAACTTCAAGCCAGGACACCCTCCTCTGGTCAAATTTGCTGTACAGAGCTACAGTGGCCTGGATAGCCAGGAAGGTCGGACCCAGCTTGCGTTTTAGGGAGAGCACCTTTTATTTGTTGTTTCTCTCTGCTGCTGGTTTCTTCCCTGGGCAATGCAGTTCCCTCCAGTCTTCCTACTTCATGTCAGTCTGGCAGTCGCTTCAGGAACCGTGAGCCTGCAGGAACTGCCAGGAACACCCGCCTCAGCTACAGCTTCTTCTCCATTTAAAGGTACTGTGCAAATCCGGTTGTTTGTTTCGTTCAGCACGGTGAAAGTGCGTAACATCTTTCTCCAATCCGAGGGCTTGTCCTTCTCTACTCTTTAAACTAACTTTTCTGCTGACCAACTTCATCCGGAACTCTTGGCAAAGACTTGGCCGCGAACTACCCTGAACTGTGTGATCTTGCGCAAAAGACTTTTGTCCTATTGACTTTGGCCCTAAGCCTGTTTGATTTTATTCCATTACTATAGTTCCTTTTTCTAGATTGCCCTGCTTACTTACCTGTTGGTGCTGGTCAATTTCTGCCTAACTTTGTCTTTCCCTCCCTTTTAAATTTCTGGAGTGCCATTTTGCTCCCACTTCATTTGTGAGCTTAACTTGTCTGGAACTTATAGGGAGTGGTGTGGTGTATTAAGAGTGTGATTTTTAAACTGCTTTACTTTAGTGAAAAGGTATACAACTGATGTGTAAATAAAATGTATATTCTTTTACTCAGAAACCTTGAGTCATGTTTGTTTGAATCATAGTAATTGCTGTCCTTTGTGTAGCTATTGATACTGCTCACTTGCTCTTGAGATAAGTCTGGCTGCTCAGCCATCGCTACCACTTTTACTGTGTAGTACAGGCTTGTACTAAAGGTGAATTTGTACTGTCACTTGTAGTATTAATTGTGTGTGGTGTTCCCAAAGTGTGCTGCAGATAATTCTGCCTAACAATGAAAATTGTAGACAATTGGCAAAGCAAAGAAAAGGTGAAAGTAATATGTTTCTGTCTCAACCCCTGGTTGCTTAGCTTACCATAACATGTGAATTTCAGGGTTTTTTCGGTTTTACTTCGAACCAAACCGTCCTTTTAACAACGTTTTTTTTACTGATTTTTCAGAGGTTTTTAGTAGCTGCAAAGTAACCATAATGTCCCTTCAACAAAGTTGTTTTCACTGAATTTCATAGGTTTTTAGTAGTGCAACTTAACCATAACGTCCCTTTAACAAAGTTATTTTCACTGAATATAAATATAGATAATGGAATTGTGACAAATGTTTACTAAGGCTCCCTTAGCTTACATTTATATAACAAAGAAAATACTAAACCCCCTGCCCCGCTAGTGATTTTGATGTCTGCAGACCGTGCGCATGTCTGCAGGTGCACACGGTCACCATCAGCACAATCCACAAACTTCGAGGGTATCTTCCATTATTGTATCACACAATAAAAATACACAAATATATTCAAAAAGAACAATATTACATTTAATAATAAATAAGAAGTGAAAACTGTATATGTAAGACACCAACCATCCACTGAAGTCGCATTGCCAATATAAGGAATATACCAAAACAAATATGCCTCCAACTGAATTACCTCACAGAAACTGCACAGCAAGAAGCAAGAGCATACTTATACACCAGTAACAGCGAAAGTTTGTAAAAAAAAAATAGTAAGTACACTACATTTATTTCATATACTTTTACATTTTCTGTATTATGTACACTAAAACAAATATATATATTTTTTTTTAACACAGACATGTCCAGTACTTTGGAATGGCTAGGAGAGAATTTCCCACGAGATGAAATGATTGAAGAGAATAGATAATAATGGTAGACACACCATTTCTCTATATAAGCCAATTAATAACCATTACTTTATATGTACTTAACACATTTTTAACAGACCAGACAACCATTAAAACTAATATACCAAAAGAGATAATAGAAGATCGTCTCAAACAAATGGAACTAAAAATGGATTTATTACTACAACACTTCAATCAACTAAAAGAGTGTATTGTGGACCACATTAAAGAAAACATTAAATACCACTGTCCCACATGTACCTGTTCCCCCTCTCCATGTCCCAGCCAACCTTCCCCAAACCATCCCCACCAAGAAAAACGGTACAATGAAACTTCCATCCCTTCCTCCCCTCCCATACATCATGTCCAACCCCTAATTCCGCTGTATTTGTTTCAGTTTCTGCTTCCCCCTCTCTTTCCAAAATTTTCTACTGTTAAACAATAATACAATTTTAAATGTGTTCTTAGTATATGCCCGTGTCAGGGTGTCCGCGGCAGCATGTCTGTCCAGAGTGTTCTCAATTAACCAACATGGGGGTGTCCTAAGGACACAGTAACTGTTTGTACTGTCCGTAATTAAAATGGAGATGTCCTTAGAACACGTAAGATGTCCGCTTGTCCGCAATTAACCAAAATGGGGGTGTCCTAAGGACAATATACCTGTTCGTAATTGAAATGCTGATGTCCTTAGAGCACACATTAATGTAATGTATGAATATATTCATAGAACACATATCCCGTTCGCCTGTCTGCAAAGTTTTGACGCACATTTATTTTATTCGAGGAGTTCAACATTGTTTGTAGAACAGCCGCGCACATGCGCATCACACACTTGGATCCTACGAACATCGCGCCTCTCTGCAACTGTCCGCCGCATGTGTGTCGCACTTTTTATTAGTTCGGGGACCCGAACACTGTCCATAGAACACCCGCGTGCATGCGCACAACAGTCACTGTGCATTTGGTGTCCTGCAGAGAGCTGTCCCATTTGCGAATGTGTCTGCAACGTCATCATGTGACTGCACCCACGCTGAGCATGTGTCCTTATTTGCGGACACTGACCGGGCCCCCAAACATTTAAAAACTTCTTTTTTGAGCATTCCAAGGTATTTTACAGTAAAAGTTCACCATTGCACATATCCCGGACACTGTCCCTGCCGATCTACATACTTTTTTGGAACTTTTTGAGCCCGTTCTTGGTGTTTGAAGTGTTCGGGGACAGCGCGGGTGTCCGCAAAGCACGCCCAAGCAACCCAATAAAAGGCTACACCCCAGAGCTGATCCTCATTCTGCTTTTGGATTTCCAAGATTTACAAAAGGACAATTGTGCAGGTTGCTGTTCTTGGTTCCTCGTTCCTCGTTCCTGGTTATTAACATTCCAGATGGCATCCCAAATTGCTTCTGCTGGTACTGCCTCAGCACCCCCACCCCTCCACCACCTCCATGTCCCCAAGGGCCTGCAGAGGGGAACAGGCGTGAGGATGCAGAGGAGACGGATGAAGAGGATGATGTAGTGGAAGTCTCTACTACTAGCACTCATTGTGAGTCTTGGTTGGGCGGTTATTTAACACTGTTCATGGAAAGTCAAAAGCTCAAGCGAACAAGGTGATCTGCACTCAGTGCCACATGGTGCTGAGTCATGGCAAGGCTGGTCCGTATAGCTTTGGTACTACATCAATGAAGCGACACCTTAAGTCATTCCACGATGGAGCTATTCGTAAGGTTGTACCTTGCGATAAACGTAGTAGGTTGAGTTCCTCTACAGCATCCTCTGTTTCCACTCCTGTCACCACAAAAGACACTCCAGTGGGCCAGTGCATCCCTCCAGCTGCCTCACAGGCCATTCATGATGCTGTTGACCCTTACCTTTCGAGGGTCACAATATTGTGCATGTACTGTGATGCAGTACTCTGCAGGGGGGAGAACCTTCGGAGTGCTTTTGAGACTATGGTCAAGGAGCATGAGAAGGTCTGTGACCTACCTGAATAAGGCCCACCCTACATCTTCCTCTCTCCACTTGCCCTTTCTTAACCCTATGGTTGGTGTCCCTTCCTTACCCTCCTTTCCTTGTGCGTCATATTTTTAAAAAAAAATATATAAAACAAAAAAAAACAAAAAAACTCTTTTCAGAGCCGCCTTTCACAGTTTAAAAACAGAAGTGACAAATAAATAGTGCAGGGCCCTGTGCATTTTTTAGAAGTCCACAGACATCTAAAAACTGTGCAGTGCTGCCCTGTCACAACCATTGCACTTTTCTCTGGGAGGAAGTGTTGGCTCTGAAAAGAGCCTTTTTGTGGTGTTTTTCTGTGTTTCAAAAACTTCAAATGGTCAACACCTACTGCAAAATGGATTGCTCTAATTCCAAAAAAGATTGCAATGCATTTTGATTATTTCGCAGAAAAATCTGATTGCCGGCATAAGATGTACTCCATCTCTGCGAAAAATGTGTATCCTACAAAACACAATATTTTCATTCTGAAAAGAGGACATACCAACATCTCTCAAAAAGGCACAAACAGCCTTGTTAACATTGCGCCATGCTTTCTCCATTTGTGGACTAAATGAAACAGAACGCAGCCACATTTGTCTCTGCGCAATACAGGAAAAAAATACTCTGGAGTTTGGATACATGTCCATGACTTTCCCAAGTCCTTCTTTCAATGCAAATTGCAAAGAGATTCCAGAAACATGTCCTAAACTGTTCCCTCCATAATGAATAATAATAATGTCTGGATGATGCTGTGTCACCAAAGAAGCACAGAGAGGTACCAAATCCACCCACTTAATTCCACACACTACATGCCAGTGCACTTCCACATGAGAGAATCCAAGATTTGCAGCTACTCCACTGCGATCTGCATGCACCTCCAACCAATTTATCCACAAATCCCCCAAAATCCAAACTATCTGCCTTCTGAAACACACAGCCATAGCTATCTGCTCTTCTATAAGGAAAAAGACCAACTGACAGACTCTCTCCTTACACAACACACCCAGTAAACCTTATTGACCAATCCCTTCTCTGCTCAGTCTCATCTGCATGCCTCGTAACCCCAAAATCCCTGTATGTAAGACACGCTGCCCAGGAACTACTGCGCTATCTGCGGACAAATCAAAAAATCTGAGCATGGGGGGATGAAAATTTAAATAGTCGGACCCATTTCCCCTTCGAGGTTGGCTCTGAAAAGAGCCTTTTTTTTTTTGCAGATGCTTTAGAAATACCTTTTATTTCTATTTTCTTATTTTTTCTTCTTATTTTCCTCCAAAAATCTTCACATTAGCTTCTCCAAACCAAAGCAACCCTTATGTTCTAAAACAGCATGGCATTTCCCATAAAAGATAGAAATGGCATCTTCCTTAAAGTAATCAACATTACCAGACTCAATGTTGTCATTGTTGCAAAACAGCATGCCCAATCTCGTCATAAAACCAAACATGCCTCGGTTGACTAAGCACCTAGCTTTTTTGCTGAGGATAAAAAACAGAACTATTGTCCCATATTGCCCTAGGTGTCAACCTAGAAAAAATAACCTTGGCATTTGGAAGGACTTTCATGATTGCCTGAACCAAAATGTGCAGTTCTTGCAACAAAGTAGGGCCACTAACATAGCCCAAATTCACAGCACAGTGTAGGACAACTACATGTGGACTATGAAACCTAGCCCCATCCTGAGAAACTACTAGACTTGCCTGCAAATTCAACTCAGGAACAGTGCACCACACCACATCCACTCCTTTTGTGTCAAAATGGTTAACCACATTCCTAGATGTTGCATACTGCTCCAAACGATTCACAAACATATCTCCAACCACCAACACCCTGACTTTCTGCACCTCCACCATCTTTACTATACAGAGCCTCTCTCAATATGAAGCAGAACCTCATCACCCGATTGGCTAATCCTCAAAATACACTCCCACTTCATTCTCGGAAACTCTAGATGTAGCATGTCCTGTCTGCAAACAGCCACTCTGTCCATGGAGCGCGCAAATAACACTGAGGGCAGTCCTTCTACCCTTTCCACTGCAATCTCTGTACCGTTTCCTCATTAGCTACTATTAAGCAATCACACAATCATCCACCAATCACATCCAAGAACTCTACATCTAACTCTGTCATCACAGATCAGCACTTTAGATGTACTATTGATCACTCTCAGTACAATTCGGCTGTCACTGCAAAGGACCTACAGCAACAACTACTATAAAAATTCCCAAGATTTCCACTTTCAGATTCAAGCACATCCGCATGCAAGAATATTTTCTACACAGTACATGTACACCTCTTCTAGAAATACAATACATCCCGGGATTATAGCTCAGCGGCAACGTGCGCGCCTTGAAAGCAAGACAACACAAAGCAATGCAGATTCGATCCCCGGGCCCGCGCTTAGAAACCTCTGGGTGTTTAAACATGTTATAAATACGCAACTAAGAAAAAATAATTACGCAACTAAAAAACAAACAATTCTTGTATCAGCGCCTCGATGCTCGCGGGCTTTGTAAGCGGTTTAAAAATGTAAAACAAAATAAATAAAAATATGAACAGAGTAAATGCCACTGACCCTGTATAAGCTGTAAAATGAACTTACTGTCATTTCTCCCATCTGCTATGATTAAGTGTCACTTACACAGCATTCAGCTCTCCAAATTTCTGTTTTTACACACACACACACACACACACACCTTTATATAAAAATATTGTTTCATATTCTAAGATGTGAAAAATAACAGTATAATTCTGAAAAAGACTCTCTAGTGTGTTATAAAATTACACACAGCCAATATGAGTACATACACCTTCATTCAAGCACACAAACAGACAATGTCATTAGAAAGGCTCCCAGATCAAACACCACTGCCTCTACATCAAATGCTTCTGCTTTATTAGCCACACCTTCACAAAGGCATAAGTTGAATGATTTTATGTACAATCTCTGCCATTTACCCTGTAAAAATAGCACAACATGCATATAATTATGTCTTCTAACTCTTAACATCCATTAACATAACATTAAAAAAACAAGTCTGCTCTATACGTTTACTATTATACTCATTCGAAAAACATATTCAACTAACAGATTCTAAATAGAATATGCAGGATGCACATAGGCAAAGAAAAGTGCAAAACAATGTCTACATTAACAAAAGAGCTATAAACACACATATGCACTAACTACTTTCTTTTACACTTTCAGCGAAAACCAGTCTCCCTTACGAACAAGGACTTAGAAGAAACCTACTCTTTCCATACAAAAAAGTAAGTACAAAACTTAATGTTCTAACTGTTACTCAAACACACTAGCATTTTAATTTTGTAGAAGAAACACATATATTAACCCTTTACCATTAGATGTAGTATCAGTACTTCCCCTTGCCAGTTACACACTTTAAATTGTCAGCTGAAGCCCAGTATAGTAACACACACATACAAGAATAGCCTTCCCAACTTGATGTACCTGCCCATTGCACAATCACACAATCACACACCTCCACAATCATACTTACCATTATACTCAGACACTCATGCACAAAGCACGCATACACTGCACAACAGCCCAACCCACACTTTCTTTTTTTTCTCCAACAGACACCAAATAATGCCGACCATAAAGCAACCCGTAGAAAGCAATGCAGAAATAGAGCAAATCAAAATAAAAGTGTCCAAAATAAGCATCCATCTTTAGCAGATTTTGTACAAAAAGTTCAAAAAAACAGCTAATACAGTCATTAAGCGAAACAAAACAAGCTTCCACTACAGAAAGATTGCCTCCTCTATCAAAATGGAAAACCAAACAGAAAGTGATTTACAAGACTTCAACTACCACTACTGCTAACACTAGACCTATACATCTTGATATACTGGCAAGTAAGCATACCAAAAGAAATGTTTTTAAAAGAAAAATGTCCTCCACAGAGTCCTTCAGAACCTTTTAAAAACAGGAGAGAAATCATGCATAACCCTTAAAACCTACCATAGAAAATGAATCCTAGAAGCTCTCGTAGGCAGTGCAATCCTTCTCAAAAGGAAATTATTTATTTTAGTTTTAAACAGAATGAAACCACTAACAAAACTAACTACTAAACTACAAAAAAGATTTCTCAATAAATGGAATATCACCAAAAATAGCTTCTTAAACATCTGTGGAGGTGAATGGAGTCACACCACGACCACAGAACCATATTTTAATGAAGAAGCATATAAACAAAAGCAAACAAACCCAATTGCCATACATAACAGTGGACGAGGGTATGAAAAACTTAATAACACCATTATGGAACACGAAACTCTGCTCACAAAAATATCCCCAGAAAACTCAGTATCACATCCACAATCTACTGAACCAAAATGTCCAGTCTACAAATGGCCGTGCATATCAATGTGTAACATTTCCAAAAAATCTTTCAAATCTTTACGCCAGTTCCTCATTCAGTATGTAAAAAGCAAAGACAAATTCAAAATGAAACTACTACAAAATATTGATGCCTGTCCAGTGCGCAAATACACAGGACTACAAGGACATTCATTAGCCTGTATTTCAGGACCTGCAGCATTCATTTGACGAAACAGCTGATTGGCTGTGCGCTGCTATTTTCTAACACCCACCCAACCGGAGGTGGAAGCCGGCCACTGATCCAGAAGGGCCGTGGACAAAAGGACCCGTCTGCAGCTGGACCTTCCATTTCCACCCGACCAGGGCAGGGCAGGAGCCCCCCCACTACCAGAGCTACACCCAGGCGAATTCTATGCACTGCGCAGATCAAAGCACCGCCTGCTGCAAAATCCACTAGTAAGCTTTTCCCAATCTGTTGTTCTGTTATTGTGAGCTTGCATTGCATAAGAATCAGTCATGCCTGAAGAAACTCTATACCAGATACGGTGGTCAGTCATAATTTCGAAAAAATAATGTCGAATGACAAAAATGTCGAAAAAAAAAAAATGTCGAATTCCGTTTTTTAAAATTATATATTTATTTTGGGGTCCGGGAGTAAAAAAAAGGGGTAAAACAAAAAAAATGTTTAAGAAAAGGGGGGATGGAATTCCCCCATTTAAAAAAAAAAGCGTATTGAAAAAAAAATTCAACATTTTTTTTCGACATTTTTTTTCTCGAAATGACGACTTTCGACATTGTTTTCGAAATTATCACTATAAACCACCAGATACTCCTCCTTCGTCATTCATAGCAACATAATCAAAGTATCAAAAGCGATAAAAACATTGGGGGTTTACCTCAATTCAACTCGCTCTCTTAAAAAACAGGTCAACAGTGTTGCATCCTCCACGGCCTATACCAATAAACGTATCTATAGCTGCAAATCTTTTCTATCCTCAAGTAGTTCCTTAACACTGGCCAGAGCACTTGCTCTTTCGAAAATTGATTACTGCAACACACTTTTCCTTGGCTCCTCAGAACATAACCTAAACAAACTCCAGGTGCTACAAAACAACTAATTAAGAGCAGCACTCAGTCTCCCGAAATCATGCCATATCTCCACAAACAGACATAACGCCAACTGGTTACCCATCTGTGACAGATTCACTCTATGCAACCTGGCCATCACCCACAAATGCCTCACCAATGCAGCCCCGAAATACCTGGCTGACAAAATCTGCTTACACCAACCCACACGCACTACCAGATCATCGTATTCACACAACTTCGTGGTCCCAAGATACAATCTAAAAACAGCAGGAGGAGCCAGCTTCCCAGTCCAAGCTGCCAAACGATGGAACTCTATCCCCATCCCCCTCAGACAGGAACCCTCCTTCCTCACTTTCAAAGCCGGTGTAAAAAACTGGTTGGGTAACAAACCTCCCCAGGGAGAAGCACTCATTAGGCCTGCCGTACATTGTCTATTTTTTGCTCAATCGCCTGTTAGCCTACTATTGTATTTCATTTCCAGCTTCCCGGATTTCAACCCAGATGTAACCAGGGGCCATTCAGGTTTCTGTATTCTTGTTTCTAAGCTGTTTGCCCATCCATGTCTGTAACCTTAAGATTTTAAGCACCCAGTTACCTCAGGGTTAGACGCGCAATACAAATAATAAACAAATACAAATTCCTATTTGCAAACGCACCTTCCATCATATCAAAATGATATCAACACATCATTCAACTATAAGAAATATAGTGCAAAAACTCTACTATGCTAAAATTCCTGCTTTAGCACTAGTCAACTTAAATAACAATCTTCTACATGGTTCAGCCAAACAACTACTCGAAGAAATAGACCATATCCAGAGAAAATATTTTGGAATTGAAAGCCACTTACAAAATGAAATAGATGTACAACAAACTAGCAACTACTATACAAATTGCAACCTTCTATTAAACACATACAAAAAAGAAATACTAAAGTTTAAAAGTACCTCCACTGAAGTACCAAACCATGTGTGCTTGTGTTGCTGCAGGACTTCTTATAAAAGTACCACAAAAACTATAGACATAAAGTACAAAATAGAAGACAATGAAGATTCAAAATGGTTCAAATTAGCTCTCTACCTTAGAGCAGAAAACAAATACGACATTACTGACCCCTTAATACTTTGCAATTACTGCACTGCAAAACTTGACAACAACCAAACGCCTTCACGTGCTATCACAAATAACTTGGAATTATTCCCACTACCAAAACCCCTGCAACAACTAAATTTATATGAGAGCATCATAATTCAAACAGTGCACCCATTTCAAGCAATAATATGCCTCCAACCAAAAACAGCAAAATTACCTCCCTCTGAATTAGTCAAAGGCATTCGTGGCAAAGTAGTTTATTTAAGAATTAGATCTCACAGAAAATGTACACACTATAGGAATGCAACGGCCAATAGATCAATCTTTAATTGTCTTAGTAAATGGTGTACCTACAATAGACAAAAAAAGTTGGCAACAACTCGTGGACTTACATAAAGTTAGACAAGCCCTGAAATATCTAAAAAAAACAACAATGAATACTACAAAGAAATGTATATTGAAGAAAACCTGAGAGAAACCATTGAAATAATTCAAGAGTCACCAGAAACTGGTCCATTTGATCTTCTAAATCCAAGTACAGAATCCAATATTTTAGACCATTATACAATTCATCCTTTACACTCTAAAGACATTATAGATGATGCACTTGAAACGTACCAAATGCAACAAGCCAAAGGATCTCCAATCAGCATAATTAAAAAAGTATAGAAGCACAGGCCTTTCCTCTACTCTTTCCAACTGGAAAAGGAGGAAGGTACGATGATAGACCCACACAGATAACAGCATCAGAATATCGATCTCTACGAATGTATTCTGACGGCCCCAGATTCAGGCAAAACGTGGAATACATATTCCAACTTCTCGTTGAAAGTGAATTTGCAACTCTATGCTACCGAGTTGCACACACATTAAAATCAGGTACCAATTTTCAAAATATGTCAGCTATGCAATTATGTTATATCAGTAACGGTAAACTCCCTCAATTTTTGTTCTCGGGGGGGCCAGTATCTCGGAACGGGAGACGTATTGAAAGGATACTATAGAAAAGTGAGAACTGGCTACCCCTCTCTTGGTGCTAACACCTGAGGCCGAGTAACCTACAGTGTATTATTACGAAGGATAGATCACTTCCCAATTAGTGCAATTTATGCAAAAGCGCAAGGAAACAGAGTGACAGGACACGGAACCACCTTATATCAAAATTAAAATACAGTTACGACATGTCATTTTATATAAATTTATTCAAAGTTAAAACATCAATCACCAATAATTAAAACAGGTAGAAAAACACAGAGAGAAGTACAACACACATATTACAATCTATATAGCACAGTCCTAAATCCTTCTCACTTATATAAAAAAGACAAAAACAAGCACAGTCAATTTCATGTGGGGTTTGACAGGTTAATTATAGCCAATCTATTGATTAGGGTAGTTGTGCGGATATTAGAGTTGTGCGGATATTAGACTATCTACTTAGGTTAGTCTATTGTCATGTGTCAACATGTTTCGGCCATCTGCATATATGGGACACTATCCCTAGTGTCCCTACAAACAGTCAAATATGGGCCTTCTTCAGGACAGATTTCTTTTTAGAAGATGAACTTCTTTCCCAAATCCCCGTTGCAAGACAAGTGCAATCTAAAAAACAAACAGGTGTCATTTGTTACATATTAAAAAAAGAATGGTTCCGTTCTCACAACACCATCTCTGATTGCTTGTTACTACTTTTTTATGTAGCAGACATATGAATTACATGCGCTCATGTCTCATTAGATTACTCGAAAAAGTTTTACATTAAATACTGTAGGTTACAAAAGGCCTTTACTTACATCTTGGCAGCACTAGAGCTTTTAGTTGAGTCCCCCTTAGTAATGGTAGAGACCAATCGCCATTTTCAGATGTTATCCCAAACACTGCTCAGCCTGGCCAGTTCAAGGCTTAAAAAGGCTCTGCAACAGAAGAGCCCAGACATATATTTAATACATGCTGTTTGAGGTCATTATGTTGATCAATTACATATTGGCTCCCTCATTATGGTTCAAAAAAAGCTTTTTGTTTAGTTCAGTCAACCTTGTTCAACCTCTATATATGTATCTTCGCGACGTTACATCATTATTATGGCTCCTATTGTGCCATCTGTTATATGACAGATCTGTTAGGTGTTGACTAGTGGTAATACATCAGCCGGTCACTTTCATTGAAACAAACACGTTTTATTCAGAGCACGGTGTTACACTTACGAAATCTTGCCTAGTCCGATATCCAGAAAGTAAGTGGATTATAAGGAGAAACGTGGATGCGTGCCAGCGCACAGGCACTTTACACTTCCATGTGAAACCGCGTAGTTGTGGCGTCCCGGTATAGTGTGGAGGCAGGGCGTCTGATATATCGGATCTGCAAAGAGATCAACAACACGACACACAATCAAAGCGTCGTTCTAACCAAAGTCTATCTTTTGTTATTCCTTCAAAATTCCCCGAACATTACGAGGGAAAGCACAGAAAGAATTCCGGCATCTTGTACACGGGGAAGCGCTTAAATGGGTACTGCATTTAATTGAGCCAAACCACGGGAGCGGCATAAGTTTCAAGAAACACACGTAACCCGGCAGGGATGAGAACAGCCTAGCGCTTACCTCGTTCAAGCGTGATCCTCTCCTTACGCATCAGTATGATCGCGAGACATCAGCAAGAGTCTGATCGTATCGGTGTGTAATTTCAATTTAAATACGTGCCTTGCCTAATCACGTGAGGGCTGCAGCTACTCCTCTGATAGGGGTAGCGCGGCTTGCGTGAGAAAAAGACTGTTTGTCTTATTTCCAAAGATATTCCAGAGCCACCTCGACGGGGGCATAACCAAATTGTGCAAACCAAAACTCCATCATTTAAAATTGCAATGAAGGCAATGTGTTCATAAATTTACATAAAACAGTGTTTCAAAAAAGGCAGAGTATTACGATATGACAGGCCAATGCCACGGAGGGGGGGGGGGGCAGATTTACCTAAGAGTTATAATGGAATTCCACTCGACTGCCGAATTTAAACCTGAGCTGGCCGTATTCAAAGAATAGATCCATTTTTCTTTCGTTCAGGCTCAATAACTCACCTCTATTACCTCCTCTTGTACTGGCTGGAATGGTTTGTAACACAAACCACAGCATCTCTGTATGTTTGTGTTTCTCTGCCTCGTAGTGGGCAACTAATGGTTTCTTGGGAACTTTGGCTTGTCATATCATAATACTCTGCCTTTTTTGAAACACCTTTTTTTGTAAATTTATGAATAAATTGCCTTCATTGCAATTTTAAATGATGGAGTTTTGCTTTGCACAATATGGTTATGCCCCCATCGAGGTGGCTCTGGAATATCTTTGGAAATAAGACAAACAGTCTTTTTCTCACGCGAGCCGCGCTACCCCTTTAAGAAGAGTAGCTGCAGCCCTCACGTGATTAGGCAAGGCACGTATTTAAATTGAAATTACACACCGATACGATCAGACTCTTGCTGATGTCTCGTGATCGTACCGATGCGTAAGGAGAGGATCACGCTTGAACGAGGTAAGCGCTAGGCTGTTCTCATCCCTGCCGGGTTACGTGTGTTTCTTGAAACTTATGCCGCTTCTGTGGTCTGGCTCAATGAAATGCAATACCCATTTAAGCGCTTCCCCGCGTACAAGATGCCGGAATTCTTTCTGTGCTTTCCCTCGTAATGTTCGGGGAATTTTGAAGGAATAGCAAATGATAGACTTTGGTTAGAACGACGCTGTGATTGTGTGTCGTGTTGTGTTGTTGATCCTTTTGCAGATCCGATATATCAGACGCCCTGCCTCCACACTATACCGGGACGCCACAACTACGCGGTTTCACAAGGAAGTGTAAAGTGCCTGTGCGCTGGCACGCATCCACGTTTCTCCTTATAATCCACTTACTTTCTGGATATCGGACTAGGTGAGATTTCGTAAGTGCAACACCGTGCTCTGAATAAAACGTGTTTGTGTCAATGAAAGTGACTGGCGGATGTATTACCACTAGTCAACACCTAACAGATCTGTCATATAACAGATGGCACAATAGGAGCCATAATAATGATGTAACGTAGCGAAGATACATATATAGAGGTTGAACAAGGTTGACCGAACTAAACAAAAAGCTTTTTTTGAACCATAATGAGGGAGCCTATATGTAATTGATCAACATAATGACCTCAAATAGCATGTATTAAATATATGTCTGGGCTCTTCTATTGCAGAGCCTTTTTAAGCCTTGAACTGGTCAGGCTGAGCGGTGTTTGGGATAACATCTGAAAATAGCGATTGTTCTCTACCATTACTAAGGGGGACTCAACTAAAAGCTCTAGTGCTGCCAAGATGTAAGTAAAGGCCTTTTGTAACCTACAGTATTTAATGTAAAACTTTTTCGAGTAATCTAATGAGTTATGAGCGCATGTAATTCAGATGTCTGCTACATAAAAAAGTAGTAACAAGGAACCAGAGACGGTGTTGTGAGAACGGAACCATTCTTTTTTAATACGTAACAAATGACACCCGTTTGTTTTTTAGATTGCACTTGTCTGGCAACGGGGATTTGCGAAAGAAGTTCATTTTCTAAAAAGAAATCTGTCCTGTAGAAGGCCCATATTTGACTGTTTGTAGGGACACTAGGGATAGTGTCCCATATATGCAGATGGCCGAAACATGTCGACACATGACAATAGACTAACCTAAATAGATAGTCTAATATCCGCACAACTACCCTAATATCCGCACAACTACCCTAATCAATAGAGTGGCTATAATTAACCTGTCAAACCCCACATGAATTTGACTGTGCTTGTTTTTGTCTTTTTTTTTATATAAGTGAGAAGGATTTAGGACTGTGCAATATAGATTGTAATATGTGTGTTGTACTTCTCTCTGTGTTTTTCTACCTGTTTTAATTATTGGTGATTGATGTTTTGACTTTGAATAAATGTATATAAAAGATGACATGTCGTAACTGTATTTTCATTTTGATATAAGATGGTTCTGTGTCCTGTCACTCTGTTTCCTTGCGCTTTTGCATAAATTGCACTAATTGGGAAGTGATCCATCCTTCGTAACAATACACTGTAGGTTACTCGGCCTCAGGTGGTAGCACCAAGAGAGGGGTAGCCAGCTATGCAATTATTACAAAAAGTGCAAGAAAAAGATGAGGTTTTACAGTCAAGTATTTCAAATCTTTTAGCAAACATGCGTGGTACAAAAGAATATTGGTTCCCGACGTCACAGAGATGTACGCTGCGATAAGAAACCTTGGCCCACCCACTTGGTTTGTAACATTGAGTTGTGCAGAATATGCATGGGAAGATTTACACAATTTCCTAGGCATATCAAACAAAAATAAAACAAACATAGATGTAAAAACACCAGGAGAACTCTGCTGTATAGATCCTGTAAATGTATCAAGATATTTCCATCATCGCTTCATTGCTATGCTACACTTTATTTGTAATAAGACTGTTCCTCCCCTCGGAGAAGTTCAACACTTCTTTTGGAGAAAAAAATACCAAGCCAGAGGAGCACCACATATCCACATGCTATTATGGATTAAAGATGCTCCTAAATTTGGTCAGGACAGTGATGCCACTATTTGCAGTTCATCCAAAAATGTGTTACTTGTGAAATCCCTTCACAAACAACACATAGGGCCTCATTACATGGTAGGCGGAGGACCAAGGTGCTATTAACACCTTGGTCCATGCCGGTAAAATACCGGCACCGCCTTGGTGGAAAGGGGAATTACCGCCCTTTAAGGTTGGCGGGGCGGTAATTCCCCCTTCCCCCATTGCCCTTCCCCATTCCCATTTTTGCCCCATAGGGCTCTATGGGAATGGGGAAGGCGCTAATTATGGTGCCGCAAATAGCGGTACCGTAATTAGCACCCTGATCCCTTTGCGGGTTGGTTATTAACACCTGCTAAACAGCAGGCGGTAAAGTACCTACCCGCAAAGGGACCTCGTAGTAAGGCAGTAAGGGTTTACCGGTACCGGTAAGCCCTTACCACCGTCCGTGTAATGAGGCCCATAGTGACCTTCATGCACAAATTTTACAATTTCAAAGACACAAATTTGGGAAATATTGCCGTCACAAATATTTATAAAAAGGGAAATACTACACCAAATGCTGCTTTGGTTTCCCTAGACCAGTTTCAGCAACATGTCAAGAAAACAACTTCATGTCTTCAGTCAGACATAGTGTCAAAGGTAAATCACCTAAGAACACATATTACATAAAAAGAACAGAAGAATCAAAATACATCAATGATTACAATGCAATAATTGGCCTCCTATGGAATTCAAACATAGATGTGCAGGTACATTACAGACAATTCCACTGCAGTTACACGATATGTCACAGCCTACTTAACCAAAGCAGAGAAAACAAAGCTTCAGGACCTCTGGGATGACATCATCTGACAAAACACTATCAGAGAAATTGTACAGCTTAGGCATAAAAATGCACTCTCATAGAGAATGTGGCTGCTATGAAGCTACAGACCGTTTAACGAGTACTGCCTTGTATGGAAAATCTGACAATATAGTATGGCTAAGTCTTGGTCCTGCTAAATCTATAAAAAGAGTTCTCAAATCATATGAGGACATAGAAACAATAGCCAAAAATGATCCCAACAGCCAAGACATTTTGAAAAACAATTTACTAGACACATACTACCCAAACAGGAATACTACTTTGGAAACCATGTGTCTCTACCACATAGCCCAAAACTTCACATACAAAAATAATGTTAAACCAGATGAAAGGAAAGGTAGATACAGAGTGATAAATTGTGAAGGCAGCTTAGTGAAACTTACCAAATGCAGCTTAATTTGTCATACCAAATTGTCATTAAAAACGCCTCAACATAAAGAACTGTGTCTCTGCTACAAACTTTTAAACCATGGAGAAAAGAAGAAGAGTTACTGGATACATATGACTCCTATGAAGAAGCTTTCAAAGCAAATGAAGGCACTATAACAGACGTAAACTTTATACAGTACCAAACAATGTTGCACAATGAACAGCAATGAGAAGAAGGACTCCAGGCCCAACTACAAGTGGACACTCCCAACAGTAGGCAACCTTTTGTAACATGAAGCCAAGGACCACCTGGACAGCCACTAATAGCAAATGAGGCAGAATTAGCCATGACAGAAGTAGAAAACACCATGTGTCAGTATGAACAAGCTACAGAAGACTTTGCTGTACTGAAATCACAACTGAACAATGAGCAGCATAGCATTTTCCAAGAAATAACAAAACAAATTGAATATGGTGTGGAACATGAAAATAAAAACTGTACTTGCCAAGACGACAAACCTATACTGCTAAATGTGAGTGGTGAAGCTGGTTCGGGCAAAACATTCTTAATCAAAATCATCAGCAAGTTCCTTCAACAATTGACAAACAACAAACTGTCAGCTGTTGTAACTGCCCCCACAGGTTTAGCTGCCTACAACATAGGCAGTGTCACTTTACACCGATTACTTCTCCTTCCAGTAGAACACCAACACAAATTAAACTATTACAAACTTTCCACAGAAGCTGCAATGGAACTACGCAGAGTTTTCAAATAAATGAAAATGCTGCTAATAGATGAGGTGAGCATGGTCTCCAACCTAATGTTGGCTTTGATTAACCTCAGATTACAAGAGGTCCTCAAAACAGACTACGACCAGCTCTTTGGAAGAAAACACATTATTGTTTTCGGAGATCTTCTTCAATTGACACCAGTGAAAGCTGAACCTATTTTTAAAACCTTAGGGCACAAACTGTGCAGTAAAACTCTTGGCAGCATAGGAAATGTCAACCTTTGGCAACATTTCCAACACAGTGAATAAAATGAAAACATGTGCCAGTCTGCAGACCTCACATACGCCAACATTTTAAAAAGTATTAGAGTTGGTGTACTATCTCAAGAAGCACAATCAACATTAAAAACTAGGCACATCCATACACTCTATGGCCATAACTCATGCGCTACTGATGTCATGCAACAATTAGCACACAAAAATGTCAATTGTATGTCCTTGATGCCAACTCTTGCAAGCTGTTCCAAATTCAATGAAACAATGTTGAAAAAAGAAATGCAACCAATAATTGAAATGAGCTCCACAGATAAACTGGATATACATGGTATGACACTACCCATGTGTCAACAAGACTTAATACCCTAGAAAACTCGCTCTCCAACACAGCTGGTTTGGAGAAAATATAAAATGATCTTTAAACTGTAGAGTAATGCTTAAATGTAACGTTGACGTGGAGCAAGGACTAGTTAATGGAGCACTCTGTACTGTTGTTGGTTTTCAAACATAGCCACGTGACAACAACATTCAATTTGTCAATATTCTCTTTGACAATCAGAAGTCAAAAGTACAGGACGCTCAACAGCCCGCTTCCTTTTTTTCAAAGACATGTATGTATGCAGAAAACAATTTTCACTAACTTTAGCATACACAGTGACCATTCAAAAATCACAAGGTCTTACACTAGATAAAGCATTACTAGATATTGGTAGCACAGTCTTTAAAGAAGACATGAGCTACGTAGCACTATCACGCTTACGTACACTTGACAGGCCATTTCTAATCAACTTTGATGCAAGTAAAGTAAATGCTGATATTCCTTGCATTCTAGAATACAACAGGCTGCGTTCACTTCACACCCCCATCTGTAAACCTATCCTGCTCCACAACAAGCAAAACGTTGTAAAAGAAATCTACTTCAAACTGAAATGATACAGGATATCACTACCATTCCTCCAAAGAAAAAAAAAGAAACTAATATTTCATCACGTACCATAATCAAACAAGAATATAGTGGTCAAAGCAACTCAACTACTTCTTCAAAGAAGCAACACACACTCCAAACAAATGACTTCCACACAGAACTACCATGTCCATTCAAATTTTTAATTGTAACTGCTGTAAATTGCTACGCAATGTAGCAATAAATATTCTATTCCAATTGCCACCAATTATTGAGGACATTTACTTACACAGTACAGACCAATTGTGTTTGCAATAATTAGTCCTTCATAGACATGCACCCAAAAATCCTGACAGCACTTACAGTGTTCATGGAATAAGACAGGAATCGGACTACTGTGCTGGAGCTGTCAAATTCACTATAAACTCACAAGAAGATCCACAAGAATTTCTAATGTACTTACTACAAGTACTGGAAAACAAAAACATTTCAGATTTCATACATGTGGAAACATACATGCACTCTCTGCAACCATGTGGCACAGGAAGAAGTCCCTACTGAACGCTTTGTGTATGTATCCATACCTAACTGTGAATCCATTCCATTTCAGCAACTTGTACAAAATGCAAACCATGGCAGATTATGTACTACCTGCAATTCAGAAAATCAATCGCTCCACCTTACAAATACAGACAAATGCTTTTACATTACAATGCAGATGGTATCAAAAAACAACTGTAAGCTGACTGGATTCACACATGGTCAAGTATCACTTGGTAAGAAAACCTTCACAACAATAGGTATATTCTACCACGCAGGAGCCATAACCAGTGCAGGTCACTACACTGAATATATAAAAAAGAATTGTGTATGGTTCGAATGTAATGGTACCATTACTCTAAAGCAGAAATTGCCAGCATATCTTGTAAACGCTTACTTAATATTCTTAAAGTCAAAATTAAATACGTAATCTGTGTATAAACATAAGCAAAACTTCAACTTCAAAACTGTGCACAGTTAAAGTACACCAACATGTATCTAACTGCCCCAAGATTCTGCAACAAGCAAACAGAGAAACAAGAAATAAACAGTAAAACAATGAAAGAAATATTTTGTACCACAACATAGTTTTTTTTTTTTTTAAATCCAGCATGGAATTTTTTTTCCACAGACCCAATGATTTAGAAAACAAACACAGAAACTGAGCAAATTGCACAGTACACTGGTTTGAACTAAGGTACTAAATATGAGGCTAAAAAGTACTAGTGAGTACTAAAAATTACAGACATGTCTATTATGCAATGCAATAACTCATTATGAACCACCTGCTCTAACATATGATCTTTTCTTTTATCACAGAGATCAAAAAAGTATGTCTGGTCCAGTTACCCATGTCATGAAAAAACTGCATACAACCATTAAAGACTCAACCAGTAAGTATCCAATAAATAAACTCAGAAGCACTGCACTCCTTGTTACAAACTCTACAATCTTAACTGCATAACCTAGCCAAAACTTCACATACAAACTCTTCAAATGAAACAGTACACAAACTTTTGGGTTGTGCATATTTGATGGGTGTTTGATTCTATGGGTGTGTTATGCCACAGTGGTTGTGGCCAGGGCCTAGAGTCTTGGGTGCATGGCTGAAGGCCATAGGCCATGCACCCAAGGCTCTAGGCCCTGGCCAAAACCACCACAGCATAGAAAACCTATACTATCAAACATTTTGACTGTGGTATGTGGGCTGCTTATAGACCATATTAATAATAATCAATGCTGTACTAACAACTCAAAACCAACATCATACTAAAGTAAATTAGCTAGTAGCGCATTCATTATGTCCGCGGACAGCCGCTATGACCGCGGGCATGGCAAACACATCAATGGCACCTGCCACCTAAACAAATACAGTATTTGACCCATCTCTTACTCCTCAACCCTCCTCAATCACTCCTGCACACCAACACACCCCCCAAAATTGCATTTTGCCTCTGTTCAGGGCCGCGCTGTCTGCGAATCCAAGATGGCGGGCGCATCGAAACAATGTAACGCACCTCACCCCTCTCCCCAGCCAATCGGCAAACACATTGCATGTCCGCGGATATGACTTAAGCCGATTATCCAATCGGTGTCCTGTCCGCAGGGCGAACAGGGAAGTGTGTCTGCAGAGACATCCCACTCCTACCCAGTCCCTGGTTTCTCCGCACTCCATCACACACCCTGGGCTCTCCCCACTCTGCTCCCACCACTATTCCATGGTTCACGCCCATTGTGCTCCCACCATAGTACATGGGTTCCCCCCATCCCGTTTCCAACACAGTCTGAGGGCGGGTTTCCCCTGTGAATGTTTTTTAAATAATTGGTTAAAATGTTGCATTGTAGAGCAAACTTTTAATAAAAAAATGGGTAAATAGCCAAACAGTTTGCAATTGGTGCTGCGGGTCCAGGGGGCAAGCATGACATTTTTTTACTGGACATCTATAATATGTCCAGTAAAAAGATACCATCCCTGTCGCCTGGGCCCCACTGGGCCTAACACAATCAACATGATTACGTGTGTATGCGAGGCGCTGCACATTTATACAGCAATCACTCCATCATTGACACAAGCATCCATCACCATACATTCACTCATAACATAAGCATACACGCATCCATACACATGTTTAAATAAAAACAATGAACATAAACGTACATTCTGCATTGGCCTATGTGTGGGTGCTGAAACGCCCTGCTCCAGGCTGCTCTGTTGGTATGTGCGAGGAGGCGCAGGAGCTCCTCCTCGGACATACAGCCAGCATTTTCAATGAGCTATGCACTGCTGGCGAAGAAAAACGCCCCAGCACTTGTATGGCTCAGTGAGCATGTGCGGCTGGGGAACGGAACTGAACTGTCAAAGGGAAACAGTTTTCCCTTTGACAATTCAGCCAGCCCAGGAGCACTCCATCAGCTGGAAAAATCAGCTGAGGGAGTGCTCACTGTTTCATTGAGCTGGCTCCTTAGCTCCTCCATAATGGATGAGGAGCCAGGCTCGGACTGGGTTATAGGGCAATGACTGTACCAAAAATGTAAAATGCTAGTGTGGGCCAGTCAAAATGGGCCACCATTTTGGCCAATGTGGACCAGTTTGATGAGTTACTTAACTATGCAGTTAGTCATTTTGACCATTGTTGCTGAATATATCACAATTTACTTACATTTTAACACAAAGTACCCCCTTGGGTATTGAAACAGTGGGCCTCATTAGAACCCTGGCAGTAGCTGTGCCGGTAAAACCGGAGTTGCATCCGGGTCCGGCACCCGTGAATGGGCAATTACTGGGTCATGCTGAGTTAGGCGGACCTGATAATTGCCCTTTCGTGGGTGCCGGTACCGGTAGATCCCCATTCCGGGAGCTGGGATGCACCAGCACTGTTAATAACGGTGCCGGTGCATCTGATGAGCTGTGCTCGCGGGTGCTGCACGGCCTGCCATGTCAGACCTGGTAGGCTATCAGGCACCCGCGAGCACAACTTTTACTATGGCGGTATGGTAGCAACGGTGCCGGTAGCTCCCCATTCCCATTTGAACCCCATAGGGCTCAATGGTAATGGGAAGCTCGGATGCACCGGCACCGTTAATAACGGTGCCGGTGCATCTGATGAGCTGTGCTTGCGGGTGCCGCACGGCCTGCCAGGTCAGACTTGGCAGGCTGTCAGGCACCCGCAAGCACAACTTTTACTATGGCAGTACGGTAGCAACGGTGCTGGCAGCTTACCAGCACCGTTGTTACCGTACCGCCATAGTTGTAATGAGGCCCAGTCTGTGACTACGGAATGAATATCCATTTACAACTGCAGGCCACTTTTTCATTGTTGCCTGAGACAGTTTCATGCTTCAGCCCAACCATGTGAGCCACTCTGCCCATTTCTTCCAATCTAAAAAAAAAATATATATATATATATATATATATATATATATATATATTAATGCCGAGCTCTCAGGGCCCCCCAGTGATGCACCCGCAGACCCCTGGGGGGTTGCGCCCCACAGTTTGAATACCGCTGCCTTAGGACAATGCAGCAACGGGTAAGATTAGCACAAGATGGCCGCGCCCTGTTGCCAGATTTTGCATGTGTACAAAAGAGGAAAACTAAGGTAAGGTGCATTGGAAATGTTTGTGCAATCGATCAACATATGTATAAAAATACATGCCTGAACCCTCGGAACAATAATATTTTCTGAGCATTGCTCTTGTCGAACTGATCAAATAATCTCTAAGGAGTGGAGGGGGTGATGAGGATGGGAATGGTATATTTGTGACTTGATTGCGAATGAGTTTACAAAGTTTGGTGGTATTCTGTTATGAGGGGGGGGGAATTAGAGGGGGCTCCCAAAATAATGTAATGGCTTATAAATGAGGTAACATTTGATGAATCTACACTTATTTTGGCAAACTGATAATCGATCTAGATATAAATGTTTTTGCGAAGTTTGGTGGGATTTTGTCAAGAGGGGGCACAATTAGAGGGGGGTGCCAAAATAATGTAAAGGCTTATAAATGTGGTGCCATTTGACAAATCTACACAAAGCTTTGGAAAAAGATTATAGATCTAGATATAAATGTTTTCGTACAGTCTGAAACTATTTTGTCAAGTGGGGGCTAGGTTATATGACAATTGTGTGTGCATTCATTTGACACTTTTGAAAAAAATAAAACATGGGTAGATTTGCAGCAAACTTGCGTAAGGAGCATTGGCAAGGACCTACAAGCATGGTTTTGCCAATGTGCCAGTATTTTATTATTTGCCAAGTGTCATAATGTAGCTATAAAAAAATAGCGGTATACCTTTAGTGAATGAGGGGTAGCATGTGGCAATGGGCAGTGGCCAGATTGTCTGGTTCATGGAATAAGGTCATGATCCAGACAATCTGGGTACTGGCTATGACTACAAGGGTGAAAACATAGGAATAAAGTGGCCATGTCCACCTAGGACTGGTTGTGTGGTAAAGTTATTCGAAATTAGGACAGATCTGAAAGGGAAGAAAAATATGCTTGTGGTAATATGGTCATAGGGTTCTCTTTTTGCCTTCTGCAGGCTGCCATGGAAAGTGAAGAGGGCCCTGTATGGAACCCACGCCTTCCTTTTCCATGGTGGCCATCTTGGAAAAGGATTTTCCTTCCTATACTGGGATGCTACAGGCGTCCCGGTGTAGGAAGTAAAATCCTCTTTTTTAGCACCCTGGGTTCCGCTTTGGGAACCTAGGTTGCTAATGGCCTTCAACCCCCATTTCAGTGTCGGTCCGCGGACATACGCACAGTCCGCGGATATCAAAATCACTAGCTGGGGGTTCAGCATGTTCTATGTTACATGTGTATAAAGTAAGGGAATCCCAGTAAACATACATCAAATTCACAGTATGTATATGTATATTCAGTAAAAAAAAACTTTGTTAAAAGGGACGTTATGGTTAAATTGCGCTACCAAAAACCTATATATATTCAGTACAAAAAACTTTGTTGAAGGGACGTTACGGTTAAGTTGCGCTACTAAAAACCTATGAAATTCAGTCAAAAAACGCTAAAGGGACGTTACGGTTAAGTTGCGCTACTAAAAACCTATGAAATTCAGTCAAAAAACGCTAAAGGGACGTTATGGTTAAGTTGCGCTACTAAAAAGCTATGAAATTCAGTAAAAAAACCTTGTTAAAGGGATGTTATGGTTAAGTTGTGCTACTAAAAACCTATAAAATTCAGTAAAAAAACTTTGTTAAAGGGAAATTATGGTTCAAAGTAAAATCGAAAAACACCTGAAATTTGCTAGTTATGGAAAGGTAAGCAGCCATAACTTGCGCCACCACTGTGCACTGCTAAGACTAACAACCAGGACATCAAAGATGACATCACACATGATGACATCAGATGCCTGGCCCACTCTTTTTTCCTTTACTGATATATCTAGACCAGTAACAGTCAGCACAAAAAATTCAAAAAGTACTATATTTGTAGACTTATACTTGAAATATGTTCTTACAGTAAGTCACTCACAGCATATGAAACATATACAAAGGGGAAAACACAGACTTGCAATGCTATCTATGTATGAAGATGATTAGTAAGGTTATCAACAGTCTTATATTTCTGTTGTTTTTGTATTACTGTACTTTCCCTGAGTATGCTCATATTTGTAAACATTGCATTTACACTACTTTCCTTAGGGCCTAGTCACAATCTGTGATAGTTATACATAGGGAAGTAGTAGCTTTGAAGCAGCGCAATAATTTCTGTGCATGAAGATGATCAGTTAGGTTACTTCACTTTCCTTGTATATGTTCATATTTGTATGTGTTGTTGTCTGTGTTATGTGTGCAGTAATGCAATAATGTAGTAAGTGGGTTTTATTAGGTACTTATTAAATGTTTTACAGTATGCAAAACTCGAATAAGAAGCATTTATAATTTTAGTATTTAACATGGCAAGATTATTAATATTGCATCTCCATCATGTCTGCTGCACACTATGCCTATGTTGCTACATGTGTACCTTGGTATATTGGAAAAAACTCGATAATACAATGCTATTTGGATTAATGCATTGCTTAATGCACTACGTACCTCATGATATTTATTCCAAAGAAACTTGACACTTTTTTTATTAACATTACAATAAGAATCCCTTGTACAGACTTTTCATGAACTGTAAATGCACATGTAATGTCATCAGTGATGTCATCAATGACATTTTTGATGTCATCTTTGATGTCCTGGGTGTTAGTCTTAGCAGTGCACAGTGGTGGCGCGAGTTATGGTTGTTTACCTTACCATAGCTAGAGAATTTCAGGGGTTTTTCGGTTTTACTTTGAACCATAACATCCCTTTAACAAAGTTTTTTTTACAGAATTTCATAGGTTTTTAGTAGCACAACTTAACCATAACATCCCTTTAACAAAGTTTTTTTACTGTACCACTAAGCGACACCAATCCCTCTCTGATGCAATCCTTGATGAAATCCCCCATAGGCTTTACAAAATGCTCAAAATGCAAGGCCTGTGCCCATGCCACTGCATGTAAATTCTTTGTACATCCGGTCACCAAATGTAAACAGTTAATCAAGTATTCGATAAACTGTGATACTGCTTTTGTGGTCTATGTCCTTTCATGCCCCTGCATGAGATGGTATGTGGGGAGCACCACATGCAAATTAAAGCTTAGAATATTGCAGCACCTCAGGGCAATTAAAAACTCAGATCCGCAATACCCTATGGCTAAGCACTTCAGATTAGAACATGACAATGACCTTACTCTTCTCAAATTTTTTGCGGTGGCACATGTCCCGATTCATGTCCCGATTCATCCGAGAGGTGGAGATCGTGTATTAAAACTGAGACAATTGGAGACCCGGTTTATCTTGGATTTTGATACAAAATCCCCTAATGGTCATAACCTTGACGAGGAGCTTTATACGTTTCTAGGTATATAACAATGTGTTTACTCCCTACTGTGTTTTTCTGAATTGGTCTATTTCCATCTACTATTTTATTTTGACTATGTTTAATTGATTTATGTTCTTCAAGTGTGGGTTCAATAATCTTTAGAAAATTAATGTGTTTTTCAAATTCACTGATTAGTTCTTGGCCTGTGCTCAAGTACTAAAAAATTCCTTTTGCTTCCACCGTTTTAATGATTGGATTGCCACTATGGTTTAAAATGAGGATGGAAGGGGTAAGGGAAAAAATAATTTCTTTTATGTTGCTATATTCACGACCTAGAAGGATTCTTGACTGGTGAATAATTTGGTATTTTGTGTCCATAGTTTCACTGTGGTTACTTGGTTTTTTCAAATATGTTACTATTGGTGCATTTTACACAAGTGGATCTCAGATGTACATACATTTAGTCAGATAATGCAGCTAGAAAAGTAATTGTCATCTAGAATAGATTATATCCATGTATTTGAGGTAAGGACTATATAGCAGTAGTCCTGACCAGGCTATTGGCATAATTTACATTAGTGATGTGCAGATGATTTGATATTCATCAAACGTGGTCACTTTTATGACCTTGCCTATTTTTTACATCGCTCAGGTTGCCATTATTGGACTTGCACTTGCACTTTCCCTCCTTTTTAAACATGATTAGGTCAAGTATCAAAAATATTTTTTTATAATTAATCTCTGGAAATTATGACTGCGCTGCATTTCCTTGTTACTTGAATTGTAGTCTCTATGTCTATTTTGATATTGCAATTGTGTTGGATTTTTAACCATACTATATGTGTTTTTATCTTTGCAATTTTGCACAAGACATAGGTTCTAGTCCATCCAAGTAATCAGATGCCATGTATGCCAATTTATGCTGCTATTTTGCGTATTTGCACAATGCTAAACCGGAGGCTAGTTTGAAAATCTATCTACAATGACATAGCCCGAGTTGGCCCTTTTCTTTTAATCTACATGTATATGATGACATTACACTTCCCCTGAATTGATTGATTTATATAAGCTGTTGTCTGTATTTATATAAGACACAATCTGACTCAAGTCAATGCACTAGGCTTTTAACTAAATGTTAATCTAGCTTAGCTTTTTTTAATGGTAACATATGGTGGAAATTACGGTACATTACGGTTGTATGGTAGGCAATAACTTGACTTTCCGTTCCAAGATGGCCACTGTTGAATTACTTTGTAAATGCACCTGCATTTTATAATTGACATAGAAGGTGGACTACACACCTTTTAACCATGTCTTTGTCCTTTGTTGTGTTACGTGATCAAGCGCTCAGTTGAGCGTGAAACGCGTTGTAAGCGGGCCGTGCCCACAGGCGTCCTGCCTCTGTTTGTTTATGCTGTTTCCCCAGCCTTTTGTTCTGTGCATTTTGTACAGCTAAGAATTTATTAAATATTTACCTTTTTTTCTACCTTGTGTGAGCTGCGCTTTCCCTTTTTTTGGAAACTTTGTTGGAACTTTTTCAAACTTTGTTGGGTGCACGGAGAGTGCGGTCCCTCCCCTCTCCTCTTTTTCTTTACATATATATATATATATATATATATATATATCTATATAGATATATATATATATATATAGATGAGGGTTGTTGCCACTTACCCTGTAATAAGCATCTCAATAAGTATATTCTCTTTTTTTAACCACTGTTATTAAATGCCATGCATTGCAACTTTCTGCACCTGGTCACATCAAGTGGCAGTTACTTACATGTACTGCCAGCATATTGAACTTCCACACAGCAACTGCCACCTAACAGTGTTCAACAAATATTTTGCAACTGCATTTCCTGTGAATGCACAGAGGATTTTCTTTTATTTTCACCAAAATGCTCCTAAAAAGAAACGTTTTTAAAACAAAAGCATGTTTCCTTATGTGTAAATGTTATACTTTCCAAACTTTCCCATCACATCCCTTATAGTACCACCATTCTCCACCTGCTCACACGTGTATGTAAAGTGCCAATGCATCTACATGCACCACATGTCCTTACATACAAAATACCACTCTACCAACCACTACAAAAAGACACAATATAGTAATAACATACACTGCTCCAACTACAAACTTCTTTTACATTACCGCTAGGCCACAGTTTCCCTACTCTTTAAGAGCACTGCAACACATTACAAATACATTTCACCACAAAGATAGTACTGTTCATATTAAAAGCACCAGGAAAAGAATTGCCCAAAAGCAAAAAATATACATTGTTCATGCATTTTTGCATCAAGGCAAACTTTGCTATGCAGCTAATACCATTCCTTATTATTAACTTTCCTGTGCTGCAAAAATGAACTAAATATGCATCTTTTTTACACTATACCAATGTTTACCTACCCTGTTGTATATAATATGACAAAATGCTCTTGTTATAGTGCAATCTTTTTAACGAACATAGTCAACATACTTTACCACTCCACGCATAATAAAAGTTGAATCACTCTTTTTTCCAATAACTCCTCCTACCTTAATAAATAAGAACCTTTGTTATTGAAACTACTTGACTATTACCACATATATCAACTAACTAAAAACTGGGCAAAGAAGCTGAATGAGAACTGTCCTCGGCTCAGCCAATTCCTTAAGGAAATCTTGGGGAATGCTCCCAAGATGATAACTTCAATGTAAAAATCTTAGAAGAACTTTCGTTGCACACGCTTCTTTTGAGGAAGCTTATTAGTGCTGTGGAAAATAATAATTGTTTTAAGGCTAATCATGGGAGCCCTGTGAACCAATCAGAGGGTGGTGGTGGTCTGGAGTCTGTTCTGCTCACAGCATCTACAGGTGATAAATCGGTCCCAGTGAATTCCGGAAACTCAACTTTGATATTGAAAGAAATGGTTCAGGGAAACCATAGAATCAGACAATATCGACTGATAACACCAATTCAAAAAGAATGTTTTGGGGAAAAAGCATAAACATAGGAAGGCAGCCAAAAATAACTGGCTCAATCAGGTGAGAGATGAGGTTGTATCCCCCTCCTTGGTCTCAGGCACAGATATGGAAGGGGATGACGCTATTCTGTGTAGGGATACCAAGGGCCGGGTGGCCCCTGACACTATCCAGGAAAATCTGAAAAATAAGGGCCGGCGGGATAACAAGGGCATCAAAATAGCTGGTCCCATGCCTCAGGTTAAGGGAAGCTTATTCGATTTTTTTCCCCAAATGGCTTAACAAAAAAGTGTCTACCACTGGGGACTCCTCTCTGGCTAAGAATCAACTACACCAAATACACAGAATAGCCCCCCAGTAGTAGCAATAAGGTCGGGAGGGCCGGAACATACCATTAACCAACTGCCCGGGATGAACCCTTTAGAGGAGCGAACGTCTGGTAATACAGGTAAAGGAGACTTTATGCAATTTAACGGCCTGGGGTGAAAAATGCGTCTGAATAATCCAGCCACTTGGGGGTGTGAAGAGACTTTAGGGTTTGACTCACTAGTTAGGGTAGGGCCTATGGAGGCCGATTGGAAAAAAAATTGGGGGGAGACATGGTAATGGAACGTGTTAGAAAAGTTATCAAGCTGATGTTAGATGAACATGTGAATGCACAATCTGTACCTGAACCCCTCCAATGCCCTAATGATAACTTTTCCTCTAGGGCTGTTGTGAAAGAGCCCTTAAAGGACACAAGGTTACCCTGGGGTGCTCTTGCTGCTGATACTGTGGTGCTGGCTGAACATTCGGAACCCCCTGCTGGGGGACCCCCAGTGCGCAAGTAGGGGGGAGCTCTGTGCAATTGGTATCTCAAATGGATGATCATCCGTGGGAGAGTAATGTTATTGCTCCCCAGACAAATATGGCAGACACTGTCACTTTACATCCCCCATGCTACCCTGAAAATCCCAGCATTATTATTCAGTCCTTATTCTCCCATGATGGACGGGCTTCATTAAACCGCCTGAAGATTTTGGCTATGTTTGGGGAAATTCCTAGTCTATCACTAATAACCTCTGGAGACATAAAGCTAGTCGACTTTGTCCATCCTTTTAGGTACGATTTTGTTCGAGTGTTTTTTTATTCAGAGACAGTGATGGATATGGTATTAAACGAACAGGATGCTATCCACAAATTTGGCTATGATTTGGAGAAAGCAGCAATGGAGAGGGGACATTTGGGGTTGTCTAGGGACCCCCAAATAAAGAATGTTGTAAGTATGAAAAATAAGTTCCATGTGGAGAGGACTGATGGAGATTCCAGCCTTAGACGGCTGGCTCTTACATTGCGGGAATCCATCTCACAACTCCAAGGCTTGAAGCCTAACAGTTAACAATACAATTACATTGACCCTGGTTAGTTGGAACTCCAAGGGCAATTGTTTTCTCAAAAAGTGTCCTGAGATCTTCTCCCAACTGAAGGGGTGCTCATTTCTCCGTCTACAGGAGGCCTGGTTTACCAAGCAGTATGTGTTAGATGGATTCATTGTGCATGCTACATTGGCCCGTAAGGGAACGGTCGGGCGCCTGTCAGGGTGTTTTCTCATGACTGTGAATGTGAATATTGGCCCTAGCATCATTAAGATCCATAGGATCCATGACTGGTGTCTAGCGCTATTGATTTGGTCTAACAGTAGACTCTTTTGTGGTCAGTGTGATCTTTTGTTGATCAATGTCTACTGGAGCCTGAAGTTGGAAATTCAATCAGCCCTAAAACAGCTGGGTCATATCATGATGGAGTTTCTGGAAATTTGTCCTAATTTGATGATTCTGATTGTAGGAGATTTTAATGTGGAAATACCGAGATTTAATACTGTTGTGCACAATGGAGGGGGAATAGGCCCATCCCAGAGGACGGGCAAAACACAACAGGGTCTCTTATGGGGACTTTTCTTAGCAGCGTGGGGACTTCAGAATGCTAGAGATTTTCTGAAGAATGATTCAGACCATTCTACTTGGTTTAGAGGTGTATTCTCCATGGTAATTGATCATGTCTTTTTTTCTGCTTCAATGATGAATTTGGTAACAGATTTCAAGCTATTTACTACCACTTGTAGTGATCATAAGATTCTACAGTTTAAATTTGCGGGGGAGGGGGACAGCGTTTGCGACAATTTTTATTATGCCAATCTACAGGTCAATGTTACTAAAACAAGAGTTATTTGGCATAAAGGTAATTTTGTGAAATTGAACGCCATTTTCCTGTCTGACTAACAGCTTTAGCTATGGGAAAAAACATGTATTGTATACTAATGAGTCTTTTGATGACTATGCGGGGAATGTAATTAGCCAATCTATGGGCCAAAATGCAAAATGTAGGGCTCGGAAAATTCCCTTGCACACATATGATCTGGTCGTTAGAACCCTTAAGAATAATACAGCTAGGGAATTGCGTACCCCATCTAAAACTAGCTTTCCATCTTCCAAAAAAATGCAACTAAGGAAAAATATTAATAACAAATGGAAATACAAGATCAAGGCTCATCGTGCTGCGTTATATCAGGCAGATGGGGAAAGTATTCTTGCTTCTATGAAAGATAACGCTGCAAAAACATTCTGGGCTTTGATGAATAATCAAATAGCTAGGAATAGTAAGGCCCTCTCTTGCTCTATATCAGCAGCACAACGGGTTGGCCATTTTGGTGAGCTGTATAAATCTTCCCAGGTTAAATCTTTACTTCCGGATGGTGTGCGAGGTACTGAGTGGCTATTTAAAATCCATCTGGAGGTTGTTGAAGAACTGATTCAGAAGGCTTCAGCATCTAGGGCGGCTTGACCTAATGGCCTTGCAAATGTTATCTTTAAGCAAAATCAGGGGCTCTGGGCAAAAATGTTGTATATCTTCTTGAATGACATTGTTAAGACCCGTATCATTCCCCAATCATGGCATATTTCCTTTGTGGTTCCAATCTACAAGAAGGGCGATCGGTCTTGTCCTAAAAACTATAGGCCAATCGCCCTTCTTGATGTGGATTCCAAGTTGTTTTCAGGAATTATTTTGAAGTACATCCAAGAGTGGATTAAGGCACACAGTATTTTGTCTCAATTCAAGTTGGCTTTAGAAAAGGGGTGGGAACAGACGCTGGTGGTTTGCTTTTGAATGTTTTGTAGGCAAAGGCGTGGACTAAGGATTCAGCACCCATTTACATCGCCTGATAAGGTGGATAGGTCAGTGCTTTGGGGAAAGTTACATTGATTAGGAATGCCTTTGGATATCCTTTCTATATTAATACATCTCCATGAGGGATCAAAGCTGCAGGTCCGGCTGAACAATCTGGGTCACTTAACCTCCTGTATAATTGCCTCTAATGGCCTCTGGCAAGGGTGCGTTTTTGCTCCCACCATTTTCAACCTTTTTGTTTCTGATGCCAAAAATAAATTGGAAGAAAAATCTTTTGTTCCTCCCACTGTGGAAGGAGTCAAAATTAGTTCGACTGCCTATGCGGACGACTTTTTACTGTTGGACCACACCCCAATTGGCTTACAGTGCTTACTCTGTAGATTCAGGGATTACACTGTGGCCAACAGTCTCGCTATAAATGAAATTAAGACAGTAATCATACGGCTGCATCCTAGACCTTATATTAAACAGTGTTCGTGGTTTCTGAATCACATAAAGCTACTGGTGCATCCTTGTTTGAGATACCTGGGTTACCCAATTTTTGGGTGTCTTCAGAAATCTCAATATTGGGACTACTTGGAGATTATGGTAGCGCCTCTGATTATACAATTAAAAAAGTGAACAGTAAATTCGGAAAGTTCTCTATTGTGCCTACGCTTCGCTACTATAAAAATTGAAGCTTTTACCCCATCTGTGCTATGGCCTCGAAATGTTCCCAAAATGGATGTTTGCTGAATTTCCCAAATTCGAAGCTCGCTTACTAAGGGCATCAAGTGTCTACCAAAATGTGTACCTGGGGAAGCTATTCGTTATGAATTGGGGCTCACCTCCATTGTAAATGTGATTAAATGGAGAAAGATAATGTTGTTTAGGAAACGAATAACTTCTCCTAAGGACACTTTGTATGATCTTTTGGGTCGAGGTTTTCGATTTGATACAACTGCATCTGATTATTTGTCAAGCTTGAAAATGGATTGCGTAGAATATTTGAACCATCTTGGCATCTCCTTAGATCTTCTTATATTTAACCCCCAGAAAGTGAAAAAAGATTTTAATGGTGGGATTGGAGTGTCACTGTCAGAAATGTAGCTGCAACAGTCTTATACAAACATCTTGTGTGTGATTTTAAAAAACTGGGCATACTTGAATCCTACTTAATTCTGTTCCCAGATAAGGGCACTCGACAGAAATATATGCACTTCGTCCAATAGCACTTTTGGATGCTCCAGGCAAAATATTTAATAGATTAGTCTTAAAGGTCTTTAACAGCTGGACACTTGAAAACAAAAGCAGAGACCGCAATCAAACAGGTTTTGTTTGCGGATTAGGGACGTCAGTAAATCTAATGATCCGTAAGACATTAAAGGCTCAAGCACAACAAACTAAAACATCACTTTATTTCGCATTTATTGACTTAAATGCGGCGTTTGATTCCGTCTCGCGTGTAAGACTATTACAAAAACTATCTATAGCACAGTGTCCGCAGATTCTAATTGACATAATAGCTGCGCTCCACTCCGGTACGTCCATTCAAATCCGGCTATCCACTACCGGACTGCTTTCATCAAGAATCAGCACATCAAGAGGCTTGAAACAAGGGTGCATTTCGGCTTCATCACTCTTTAACTTTTTTATTCATGATGTCAAAGAAGTATTTTTTAATCTCTGTACGGACTCTCCAAAAATGAATGGTCATATAATACAAGCATTATGGTATGCGGATGATCTGGTGCTAATTTCTAAGACTCCAACAGGCCTCCAAAAACTTATAACTGCACTTTCAACTTACTTTAAGAACAATGAACTCTCAATGAACATAAAAAAATCTCAGATCATCGTTGATGTTCCAATGAGATTAAAAAGAAACAAGTTCATATGGAGAGTTAATGATATCACTTTAGATATTGTCGCAAACTACAAGTACTTAGGCACGCAATTTGAAGCCAACTCTGCAACTATTGCCTATAATCATATGCTACAAAGTAAATTGAACACAGCAATTTCACAGTCCAAGTTGATTCTACATAAATATGGCAAATTCTCCATCAGTCCTGCCATATTCTACTGGCAACAAAAAGCAACACCAATATTTCTTTACGGAATGGAGGCCCGAGATATAACTGATATAAAAGAGCTAGATCGAATGGAAGCCAAATTTTGGAGAAACATCCTGCAGCTACCACAAGCCACTCCTGTAGCATGTATTAGATACGAACTTGGTCTTACCTCACTGAAAGCAAGATATCACTGGCAGCTGTGTGCATTTCTTAGGAAATGCTTGATGAACATTGGAGCTGAATCAATTTTGGCTGCATTAGCGACATATATACTCAAATCAAATCACCAATTTGCAGTTGTATGGACTACCTACGTCTATCAAATAATGGTTGCAGCTGAAGTAGATTTAGAAACTCTAATACAGAATCCAGTTCGAGCTAAGAAAAAAATCTTTTTGCATGATTGGTTGGTGAATCGTATTGTCTGCTTGCAATACAGAAATTTTAGGAGTCAACTATTTCCGGACAAAAAAATGGGCACTGTTGAAAACTATTTACTAAAATCTCCATCTCCTCAAGTACGCACAGCGATTATGAGAATGCGTTTCAATCTGTGGCTGACTCGAGACATCTTGGCACAGCGGAAACAAATAAAAATGTCAGATAACTTTTGCAGGTTCTGTCAAAAACTAGATCAAAAAGAAACCTTAGAGCACATTATAGTAGAATGTCCTGCTTTGTGTGCAACAAGGTTTAATGCTTACAGAAAACATATGTCTGTGGTGGCCAACATACAGCCGAGCTTGAGATGGGCCTATTTGTTAAATTCTGCTAACATGAGCATATTTATTGCATCTATAGAGTTTTTGAACCGTCTGAGCTTGCGCTCTACATGTAATGCTTGAATTTCGATTGCATTTTTAAAGTAATGAAATATAAAATGGTTTCTATGAATTTTAAAATCATATACTTTGCAACCAATTCACATGTTTGTAAAAAAGCAAAAAAGTATTCTGAATCATATTTTTGTACTATTCTTGTAAAAATCATTTTTTGATTAAAAACAAGAAAAAAAAAAAAAAAAAGAAATATATGCACTTCAAATTTAATGTCCTTCCAACTCGTGGCATTTTACATATGCGTCATGTGGGGGATGGGTTTCCACTAATTTGTAGATTTTGTAATTATGCGGATGCAATTGAAAATCTTGAACATCTAATGGTGGACTGCGTCACTCTTAGGAATGCATGAATACAGTATTTTGGGAAATTTGTTAATGATACAGGGGTCGTCAACTTAGACTTACTTTGATGGAAAATGCTTAATGGGAAAAGTAAATCAGTACAGCTTGCGGTAGTTAGGTTCTTGGAAAACACATGTAAACTGTATACTGCGTAATGAATATGAGATAAGTGAATAAGCATGTTAAATTTTATGTTCACTGTATTTTGTGTGTTATTGCCTTCTGGTTCTCATCTGTGTTTGTTTAGATTTGGGAACTATGTATAAGTTATTCATCTAATTTATTTAATGATTTTTTTTTACCTGGTTTTCTTTTTGTATTATGATTTTATCTTTTGTAAAGGTCATCTCTATAACCATAAACAAATAAACAAATAGTAATAATAAATCAACTAACTTTCTTTTACAATTACAGGAAAAAACAAAGATTGATAAACACAGCTACCATACCAGAAAAACTCTTAACATCCTACAGAGTAAGTATATTAAAATAGCATGTACATCCCTGTAATTGAAACATTATACTTTCACTATATTAGCCTAATGTATTATTTTGTACACAACACTATTGTATTTCACTATATTGTATTGCACTATTCACACACATTGTAATCCTTACTGAATATTCCTCTTTATTCAATACACCACCAATTCCTTACTACCTAACACAAAGATCTCCCATGAACTTCTATAGCATAATGTTATTTCTTTATTGTTTCATAGCCCTAGCCCCCTGAAATCCTCAATTCGAAACCCAAAGTTCACATGCATTGCACATTAGCCATTCCTTTTCAAGTATGCCAACACAACACTCATACCTATACAGTTTTGTAATCTTACAATCTTCCCAATCCCACCTATCATCCCACCACACAATCAAACAGCACTCTTTACATCTCTACAATGACACTCACACACCCAGCATGTTATACAATAATGCATGCATAAACATTCAACACCCTTGAAACACACACTTTCTTTTCTCCCAACAGACACAACAGAATGCCTACTAAAAACCAACCCTCTAGAAAACAAAGAAGATATTGAGCAGATAACAATAAGAACAAGCCATATAACCCACCAGCTCTAAAACTATGTATAGAAAACATTCAAACAGAACAGCTAGTGTATGGGAGGAAAGGTCTTCAAGACCCCCTCCCCTCCATTCCAACCCACTTGCAGATTATGATTCGTCCACCAGCCACCCTTGCGCCTATTGCCAGGGATGCGGGATGGCTGCGTGTTGACCGATATGGATGCATACCTTGGCCAGAAGGCTGATCCCAGACTCCATTTTGTACCACAACCAGACTCCATTTTGTACATGGTACCACAAGCTCCATGGACAAAGGCTGCCCGCAGAGCTGCAGCTCTCCCCTCGAGATTGCACACAGCGAGCCAGTCACCGCCCTCACCCTCCTCCCCTCTTCATATCTTCCACTAGGCCTGTTCCCACGGGAGACTAGGCTCGAACAAGCTACATGCGAAACACTGTATCTTTCACCTTCCGCAGTTCATCGCTGACCTGTGAATGACCGGGCAAATGCTTGGGTTTGAGGAAAACTATTCATCTCCACAAACATGACCCGTCCCCTTGCACACCCACCATTTATGACATACACTGTGGATAACCCCCAACCTTGCTGTCCATTTGAAGTAACAGATACAGACCCTATGCCTGTGTGCCACCCACACTGCTAATCCCTCTGTAAAGGTTATAAATCCCATCCTGTAGGTGTGTAATAAGGGACTGATTCTAGGAAACGAAACAGGAAGATCTTTGCCTATCTTTCTGCGTATAAAGCTTCTGGTTATATGTATACTGTTGAGCGAATCTTGTCCTTTACAAAACACTCACACCAATGTATGATATGTTAATTTACTTGTTCGATATGATGCAAGGTGCACGATCCAGATGCCAACCAGTTTTCCAATATATGTACGGTCACAAACATGTTCAACAAGCATACGGCTTTAAATGTGCATAATACAAAACGGTAAAGCCATAAGGCTGTTGTAGATAGAATGTATTTTGTAACATGATAAACGCAAACGTGTAACCTATATTATGATCATAGGTTGCATATTATTATCCAATGTACCTGCAATAGTTCTACCCCGCATCCTAATGATTCGTATGCAACCCCACAAAGTAGACCGGCTACAGGGCCCTCTCTCCCCTCTCCTGCAGTGCCTCACACTCAGCCCCCAACACCCTCCCCTCCTCAGGCCGGGCTGACAGCTAAAGGCCCTCGTTTCACTGATGCTGTGATGCTACAAATGTAACCTCTCACCCTTCCGCTTAGCCTGCACCAAGTATCCACCCTCCCCTCAGCCCTTTGACACATGATGTTACCATGAAATCGCCTCGCACCCCGGGACCCTGGTCAAAGAAATATTGACAATAAGCCCCTTACCCCAAAGCCTTTTGATGCAATGACTGCAGGGCCTTTATCAATGTACCACCCCAGATCGCCCCAGACCGCTGATCCCATGTGTAGCAATATATTCACTTTACACTAAAACAATAAACCATCCATTCATGGGATCTGAGGAATTGTATAATGAATGTGTCAAAATAATATGGTAAATTGATTAGGCACCTGGACCCAAGTAGTCTCACTTTTTATTGTCTAGGTCAAACGTCTAGTGATATAACTCTTGTATGCAAAGTATTTGTGGCCACAAGGGCAGAACGTTAAGTAGGGAATATCTTCGTGACTTGGACATCTCGGCTGACCCTGCACCTCACCCAGATGAGCCCAGCTGACCCACGTGCTCCATGAAGTGACCAGCACCGTGCAAGTCAATCCGGGAGCACCAACCCTACAGAAACGATACTGTCCTGTTCTCCTTATCCAATGGGCGAAACTCAATGTACCACCTATGGCACACATCATAGATGGCGTGATTCTGTAATATAATGTGCAGTTTCTGATGTTTTGGCACAGCGCTCTCGGAGTTTGCAGAGTCCTTGGATAAACTTTACTTTTTATCTTCACCCACACTTGGTCCTGGTCTAATTCCCTCCTGGAGTATGTCTGTTATTGACTATCATTGGGGAGTTCCTATGCATTTGGGGGGACTCTCACTTTCACTAGTAACCTCATTCAACAAAAGTAAACTAGTCAGCACTGGAAATGTAAGCCCCCACTTTCAGAAAATAAAAGAAAAAAAGATGTAGAAGTGAAAGACCTACAAATGAACCTACCAATTTTAACATAGCCAAACTAGATCATCCCAGAAAATCAATTTTACAAAACATTGTCCATATAGAGTTCTTAACAAAATCATAACAAATCTACCATATAGAGTTCTTAACAAAATCATAACAAATCTAAACAGTCATGTTCAATGCTTAAAAACTTCAACAGAAAATAAATCCTCAAAGCTCCAATTGACAGTCCATTTCTACTAAAGAAAAACGTGTTTATATTAATACTGAACAGAATAAAACCACCAAATAAACTAATCAAACTACAAAAAGTACTTCTAAACATGTGCAATGGCAATATAGATATATTTTCAAACTTTTGTGAAGGTTAATGTTTTCACACAAGCAGCACAGAACCATATTTCAATGAAGGGGCTAATAAACGAGAACAAATATATCCAATTGCCATAGACAATAATGGGCGAGGATATGAAGTGGTAGGGGACACCGTTATGGCAAAAGAAACCCTTGCAGAAAAAACGTCCCCAACAAACCTTCAACCAAATGTTCATTTTGTCCAAACAAACTGTCCAGTGTTCAAATGGGTGTGCAACTCAATATGTAAACATGCTCCAACAATACTTCAAATCTTTACATCAATTCCTCAATCACTCTGTCAAACTAGAAGACAAAAGTAGAATCAAAACTTTACAAACTATGGACTCCTGTCCAGTACGCATCCGCAATGGGCTGCAAGGACATTCATTAGCCTGCATTTCAGGAACTGCTTGCAAAAGCACCTTCCATTACATCAAAATGTTAGCCACACACTATTCCGCTATGCAAAACATTTTCCATAGATTGTACTATGCAAAAAGTCCTGCTCTAGACCTCCAAAAATTAAATAACATTCTCCTACGTGGAACAGCCAAAGAACTCTTCCAAGAAATAGAACACATCCAAAGTAACTATATTTGTATATCTAACAGCAGAAAATAAATACAAAATAATTGACCCCTCAATAGTTTGCACAAACTGCAATACAAAGCTTGACAATAACCAAATGCCATCACATGCTATCAATAATAACTTAGAAATATTCCCACTTCCAAACGTTCTCCAACAACTTAACTTGTAATAGAACATTACAATCCAAACCGTACACCCATGTCAAGCTATAATACACCTTCAACACAAAACTGACAAATTGCCTCCATCGGAGTTACAAAAAGGCATTTGTGGCAAACAACATATGTGCCATTAGATCTTAAAGAAAATATGGAAACTCTAGGCGTACAACAGCTAATAGAACAAGCTTTGATTGTGCTTGTTAATGGTGTACCAACAAACGACAAAAACATGTGGCAACAACTAGTCAACCTAAACACAGTTAGACAAGCCCTGCAATCATCTTAAAGAAAACAACGAATACTACCAATATATAAACATAGAGGAAAACCTAAGAGAAACCACACAAATAATTGAACATTCACCACAAACTCACCAATTAAAACATGTAGATCATCTTACTGCTGCCAACATTTTAGACCAGTATACAATTCACCCATTCCATTCCACAGACACCATAGAAGATGCATTAGAAACATATCAAATGTGTCAAGCCAAAGGAACCCCAAGGAGCATATGGGAGAAAAGTGTAGAAGCATGTTCTTTTCCTCTAGTATGTTCTACAGGAAAAGGAGGAAGATATGATGAAAGATCCACACACATGAGTGCATCAGTATATTGTTCTTTACGAATGTATTCTGAAGACTCAAGATTCAAACAAAATGTAGAATACATTTTCCAACTCCTGTTCGAAAGTGAACTAGCAACTCTATATTATGGAGTTGCACACACATTAAAAACAGGCTCTCATTTCTTAAAAATGTCTGCTACAAAATTATTTCAAAAGATAAGAAACAAAGATGAAGTTTTTCAGTCAAGTATCCCAAATCTCTTGGCAAACATGTGTGGTACAAAAGAATACTTGTTCCAATGCCAGGCTGATGTACGTTGTATGCGAAGGAACCTAGGCCCACCCACATGGTTTGTTACTTTAAGTTGTGCAGAATATGCATTTGATGACTTGCATGACTTCTTATGCACTGCAAACCAAAATAAAGAGGGACTAGAGATACAAACACCAGAAGAACTCTATTCCCTTGACCCCGTCAATGTTTCAATATACTTCCACCATTGCTTCACTGCCATGCTACACTTCATCTTCAATAAAACTACCCCTCCACTCGAAGAAGTAGAACACTTCTTTTGGAGAAAATAATATCAATCCAGGAGGAGCACAACATATCCACATGCTTTTGTGGTTAGAAGTCACTCCCAAATTAGGTCATGGCAGTGATGCCACTGTTTTACAATTCATTCAAAAATACATTACCTGTGACATCCCTTTAGAAGCCACACATAGTGACCTACGTACAAATATCTTACGCTTCCGAAAGCATAAGTGTGACACATACTGCTGATGTTGATATAAAAACAAAGGTAAATGCTATACCAAATGTTGCTTTGGCTTCCCTAGCCCAGTTTCCACTAAAGGACAAGTAAATAGCTTGATGACTTCTGTTAGACACAGTGTAAAAGGGAAATACTGTAACAACGAGTACAATATTAGAAGGGACGTGGCATCCAAGTATATCAATGATTACAATGCAATAATTGCCCTCTTGTGGAATGCAAATATAGACATACAGTACATTGCAGAAAATGCCACTGCAGTTGCAAGATATGTCACTGCCTATCTCACCAAAGCTGAGAAAATAGAACTAAAAGATCTTTGGGATGACATATCATAACAAAACCATGTTGCAAAAATTGTACAACTTTGGTATAACAATGCTGTTACATAGAGAATGTGGGTGCTATGAAGCTGCAGACAGTTTATCAGATGGACCCTTATATGTGTGAAATCTGAAAACATTGTCTGGCTGAACCTTCGTCCAGCTTTATCACAAAAAAGGGTACTAAAATCCTACCAAGTGATAGAAACAAACACAAATGATCCCAACAGCCAAGACATTTTACAAAAAACAATGTGATTGACAGATACTACCCAAACTGAGGTACTACTTTGGAAAACAAGTGCCTGTATGACATAGACCAAACCTACTCCTACGAAAACAATGTCATGCCAGATGAGAAAACTGGCAATATTTAGTTTCAACCTGTGAAGGAAGCCTAAAAAAACTTACCACCCAACCCTAATTAATCATATAAAGTTATCATTTAAATCTCCACAACATAGACAACTTTAGAACATGGCCCTACTACAACTTTCAAACCTTGGAGAAAATAAGAGGAATTATTAGGTGAGCAGGACTCATTTGCTTCTAAATTTAATGCAAATGAAAGCAGTATAACAGATGTCAATTTTAAACAATACAAACAAATGTTGGACAATGAATGCCAACCAGAGGAAGAAATTGAACTTCTACTAGATAAAGGCACTCCTGAAGGCAGTCAACCTTATTTTACAGGAAGCCAAAAACCACTTGGAGAACCACTCATTCTAAATTAAGCAGAAATAGCCACGACTGAGATAGAAAATACCATGTATCTAAACATTCTGAAGAAGACTTGTCAGTGCTCAAATCACAGCTAAATGATGAACAACTCACCATTTATCTAGAGGTCAATGAAGAAATTGAACATGGTTTTAAACATGAAACTAAAACTTGTAACTGTACACATTATAAACCTCTACTCCTATATGTATGTGGTGAAGCTGGTTCTGTCAAAAATGTCTTAATTAAAATAATCAGCACATTTCTGCAAGACCTAACAAACAATAACTTTTCAGCCATTGTAACAGCCCCCACAGGTCTAGCTTCCTACAAAATAGGAGGTGAAACTATACACAACTACTTCTTCTCCCAGTAGAACACCAAAATAAATTAGAATACTAAAGATTATCAACAGAAGCTGCTACTGAAGCGCACAGAATTTTGTAACAAATGAAAGTCCTCCTGATTGATGAAGTAAACATGGTTTCCAACTTCATGCTGGTCAACCTATTTTCAAAACATTAGGACACTATCAATGCTGTGATGTACTCAACATCATTGGAATTCTCTGGCAACATTTTCACTACAGAGAAATAACTCAGAACATGCATATGTGTACAGATCTAACCTATGCTAGTATATTAAAAAGCATAAGAACTGGTCTGCTTTCTAAAGATGCAAAATCCATCTCCAAAACTAGAGACATCAGGAGCTATATGGACAGAAATCTGCCTCTGATATCATGTAACAATTAACTCAACAAAAAATCAAATACGTGTACGTATTGCCAATTCAAGGATACAATGTTGAAAAATGAAATGCAACCCATTGTGCATAATCAGCTCCACAGGCAAATTAGACATGCATGGCATGATGCTCCCTATGTGTTAACAAGCAACAGCACAACTAAATAGCTTAGGAAAATGTATCTCCAACACAGCTGGATTAGCAAAACCATGAACTCTGTGTCTAAACTGCCGAGTATTTCTAAAATGTAACCTTGAAGTAGATCACAGCTTAGTCAATAGAGCAATTGGTACAGTTGTTGGATTCTAAACATATCCACATGACAACAACATTCAGTTTGTCATCATCCAGTTTGACAAACTGGCAGAAGTTAAAAGAATACGCTGCACAATAGCACGTTTCCATCTTTTCAAAGACATGTATGTACGCAATGAACACTTATCTTGAAACACGTGTATAGGCACATTATAAATACCCAATAAATCAATCTCTTGCATAAACTGTCACTTATTCACAAATTGCAAGGTGTATCTCTAGATCACACACTGATTGACATTGGCAGCACAGTCTTCAAAGGAAGTATGAGTTATGTAGCCCTTTCAAATCTCTGCAGACTCAATGGTCTCTTCCTAGTTAAATGTGAGGCAAACAAAGCCAGTGCTGACATTCCATGGATCCTAGAATACAACAGTCTACATGCACTGCACACACTCGATCCAGATATGTACCCTGACCTGACAAAACAAAACCTTTAAAAAAGAAGACTAACAAAAACGGAAACTATAACAGATCTCCCAGCAATACCACTAAAAACAAAGAACAACTGTTTCTCCATCAAATAATACAAGCACAAAACTTTCAAATCAAAAACAATTCGCACACCCATCAAAAGACAAAGTGACAAATGTCTCTTATCAAAGAACAGCTGCAAGCCCATAATAGGATACAGAGGCACAACTCTTTGGTCCACTTAAATTCAGCAACACAACTCAAGTAAGTTGTTATACACATTTTGCAATCAATCTTATCTTCCAATTGCCACCAATTATTCAAAACATTTACTTAAACAGCTTAGACTAGTTGTGTTGGCAAATGATCATCCTTCATACAAATGCCACAAATAATCCTGACAGCACCTACAGTGTCTCGGGTATAAGGCTAGAATGGTACTACTGTGCAGCAATGGTAACATTCACCATAAACATACAGGAAGATCCACAATAATTCATAATGCACTTACTACAAGTACTAGAAACCAGAAACATCCCTATAAATGAAATCTTCTACATTTCATGCATGTGGAATCATACATGCACTCTCTGTAACCATGTTTCACAAGAACGCATCCCTAAAGAACAATGTGTGTGTATACCCATAGCGAATTGTGGATCCAATCATTTTGCCAGCTTCTGCAGAATGTAAATCACAACACATTATGCTCTTTTTTCAATTCAGACACTTCCTCCAGCATCCAGATAAACTGTGGCCAATATGTTATATTAATGCTTCTAAGGTACAATGCAGATGGTAAGCTCACTAGCTTCACACACAGCAAATGATCTTTTGGCAAGAAAACCTTCACCACACTGGTGCCACAAAAACCTCAGGCAAGTATACTGCATATGTCAAAAAAGAAGTAGTTATTTTAATGTAACAACACTTCCATTACTCTAAAATATAGATCACCAGCAAATCTAACAAATGCCTACCTAATATTCTTGCAACACAAAAGTACTCACTAAAGGATAGTACAATACACAGACTATTCCAACAGGTATCTAACTATTTTAAACATACCTTACATTATAATACACTTCACAAATGCCATCACAGTTCTTCTTTCACTGTATATCCATATAACTACAATAGTACTTGTAAAATATAATACAGTTAAAATACGGCAACGGGTATCTAACTACTTTAAACATACCCTTCAAACATGCCGTTAGACTTATACTTACAAAATACATCCATAGTACAACAATAGTACTTTTAAAACCAAATAGAGTTAGAATACGCCAATCGGTATCTAACTACTTTAACCATACCCTTCATTACAAGGCACTTCAAACATCCTATGACACTTACACTTACATAATATATCCATACTACCACACACATGGATTCTGTATCATGCATATACTTTAAAACCATGTAAATTCAAAAACTGTATGTAAATACACTAGGGATATTTTAATCCACCATGGATTTGTTTCCCAATGACTACAAAATTTTAATACAACAACAGTGTAACGCACACAAATGGTGTACAAAACATAGTACATACATTGTAGTTTTCATGAGGGTCTTGTTCAACAAATGATATTCTTTTTCACAGACAAACAACCACACACAGAGTACAGCTTTCTAACCATCTGCAACTAAGTATCCACACCAAGTATTTTATTTTTTTTCTTCACAAAGAAACAGCCACAGACTCCATAGGCAAAATCCTCAATTTTGGTATGATTATAAATAACACATACACCTTAATTATATCGTTCCACCATATTACAAATAATGTATACTCCCCTAGAGTACCTATAATTACTATTCACATATTACTATGGTCGTTTTGAGAAACTTTAAGGTGTCTCACCAGCTAATCCCTGGGGATCTGTCGTCCAGGTGGCCAGGACATGGCCATCGCTATTGGATCCAGTTCTTGGGGGTGAACCAGTGCAGGTGGATCACTTGGATGGGGGATCTTCGGGGGGTGGGGAGTGGGACACCGAAGGGTGAGATGTGGTATCCCCTTCGTTCTGACACCTTTTTTCCATAGTGTCCAGTAGGATACTAAGAAACTCTACCCCCCTTTTCCAACACAAACACTTTCTCAAACCAAGAGCGACATATTACTAATACCAGAGCCGATCACCTGACATGTCTCAATACAAGGGTCAGGCAAAGTCAGGCAATTGCTGACAACTACACACACCTGTATGCCCTTTCCTTTCCCCACTGGGATAAAAGACGGAGCACGAGAGCACACTTGGAGCAAGGCCGAATGCATGAGGAAACCACTATTCCATGATCACAGTTCAAATGGAGGAAAAGGCTGACGAGACCGGAAAGGACGTCAGTAGGGAGTTGCCCTGGCAATTTTCAACCCAGACCCACAAAGCCTCTGATGAAAGAAACATAAGACCAGGAATCACAGCTGGCGAGTGGTGTGATGGATGTCAGCGGTACATGGAACCCTCGCGCACTGATAGCCACTACAGGAAGAAGCGGTTGCCATTGTGGTACCATCCTTGACAGCAGCAGCAAAAGAAATGCCAACAAGCTCAGCACAGCTGTTGAGTCAGACGAACCCGATAGTGGACCGGTCTGTGTTAGACTCAACGTTGCATTGGCAACATTAAGAAGATTAAGAGACAGAGGTCTAACGTGAATAATCTTGGTACCCCTCTCCTTAACGAAGAGACTGTGATGAAAAAAAGGGATAAAGAAACTACAAATAGCAAGAGGCCTTAGAGAAGGCCGCTGTGAGGCGTCAAGGTGATCATACACGGGTCAAGCAAAACCCTTGTACAATTGAAAGTCCTTGACACGTTGTAGAAGTTGTGATGATAAGCCAATTGTGAAAGTGATGTTTGTTCCTGGCTGAGGTGAGCGCCACACGTACTGTGAATTTGTAAAGCCTGCACTCGCCATAGGCTATCAGAATGATCCAGCGATACAAGATTTTTGTGAACACTTCTTTCTTTTCTTGTGAACATTATCCCACACTATTTTGTAGCAGTCTGCGGACTCATTTCCTGGTTCTGTGTCCGCGGACACATCTGGGCCAATCAGGGAACCAGGCAATCTTCATCTTAACTTGTTTCCACTCCTCCACCCTTCCCAGACACTATTTCAGACAAAAAATAACCCGATATGTTGTTTTCCAGGATCTTTCGTCACTGGGCTGTCCACGGACTGTGGCCGTTGTCTGAGGTTCCAATATGGCAAACGTTTTGTAAATTTGACACAGCTCATGTTTTTCAACAACCAATGAGTATGCATGTTTGATGTCCAAGGACATCGCCCGTCTCCCCGATTGGCCCAGATGTGTCCGCAGACACCAAACCAGGAAATTAGTCTGCATACCGGATGCAGATCACACACATTGTGTACCTACTTTATAGCCATTTTTAAAAAACTACTGGATGGATTTACACCAAACGTGCAAAAGCATACTCGGGACCAAGCCGCTGCTCCTCGCGGAAGTTTGGTGAAAATCAGCTCAGCGGTTTCAGCTGTAGGCTGTAGGCGTGAGCAAATCTTTTTCTCCATTATGTCTATTAGGATTTAAAAGGTTTTGGAACCCCCCCTATAACTTTGCCCCCATGGACGAACCTGCACCAAACTTTGCAAAATCATTCTGAGGAGGCCATATACATTTTTTTCAACGTTTGGCGAGGATTTGTTATAAGCCACCCAAAAAGCGCTCTTCCTATGAATTGTGCAAATTAACAATAACTACACGGCAGCTACTGCAGGCGGTGTAACATATGTATATATATATATATATTAAAATCTTTATTGTTTTACAACATTAACCAACAACAACAACAAAACATAATCACTCTGGCACTCCTGTGTGGATTCCGCTCTGTGTCATCATTCTTCGTGGTGCGGTTCTGTGACTTTGCTGCCCTCATCAGTGTCCTCCCATCCAATCCATCCTCAGGTCTGTATCTACGTCCTTCTCCTTGCTGGGGGTACCCTGCTCGTTTGCCAGTTCCCCTATTAATGTTGTTCCCCTCCTCCGGGGTCGTCTGTGCTGCTCTCTTCCCTTTGTCCAAATAAGCCCAAACAAGTGAGAACAGAGGGCCTGAGGCTTGGTGCAACCAGGATTCCGTGAGGACTAGAAAGTCTAGTTTGGAGTCTAATATAAGATCATGAATTTCAGTGGCGTAGGCTCCTAGGGAGCGGGCATTAATAAGTGCGCCTTTGAGATTGGTGTTAGGATTTTGATTGGAGGTGGTTGATATATTGGGTTGCTTGGGGTGAGAATTGAGGTGGGTTTGTTTAGATGTGCTATGGATATGAGGAGGTGGTTGGTTGGCTCTAGGAGGTGCGGTTGACTTGTGTACAGTAATACTGGCAGGTGTTCTGTAATCTTGCCCTTGAGTACGGGACCTTAGACGGTAACATCTGGTATGTTGGAGGGAGGGAGGGGTGATTACCAGTATTAGGTTGCATTTGAGTGGTCCCTGTAGTGGGTGGCATGAACTGAAGAGGGTTGGGGAATATGCTGTCAGATGAGCTAGATGAGCTAGGATGTGTGGTGGCTGCAGGAGGAAAAGGTGGTGTGGTTTGAAGGAATGGGGTGGGGCATGTGATCGGATGGTGTCGGGGACAGGCAGGTTTGGCTAGGCCATTTTTGAAGGTAACAAATTGATTGCCAAAGCAGGGTAAGCTATTTTCCACAATGCAGAATGGGAACATCATGAATTCAAAGTAAGTTTGTATATAGAATAGAAATAACGCTAATAGCGGGGTGGCGTGCATCGCTATAAGTTATAATTTTGGTATATATACTTTCTAAGTACAGGGTGGGAGGTAGGCTTCCAGGAGACTATCTGACCTGTAACAATTCGGTATAATTGGGAGGAAGTGGTGCAAAGGATACTGTGGTGCGATGTGGGAGGGCTAGGCCAAATATACAGTGCTAACAAGGATGTTGATAAGCATTTGGGTATAATAGTGGATTCAGGAGCATACACAACAACTGTGGGAGCCGCAGTGGGGGGCTAAGTATGCTATGCAGACGGGCCTAATATACAATGCCAACATTGACATTAAAAAGCATTTGGGCAGCACAAGTAACTCAGTAGCATACACAACAAATAAGGTTGCCACAATGAGGGGCTAAGTACAAATGCAAGTGTGCTCTAAAAGCGTTTAAACAGAACAGCGAAGCATGCGCATATGAGTACCGCAATGAGGGGGGACATTGCACCATGCGGTGTGAGCTGCTAGTATGCGTGGACAGATCATATGCAGGCATGAACATAGCATGCTGGGGTGACCAATATGCAGAGCAACGCGGGTGCAAGGCATTGAGAATACACAGTTAGGGTGTCATAGCGGCTATGGTCGGCAATACAATGATTATCATAGATTATTAGGCATATTTAACATCTAGCAATGTGCACAAGCAGTAGATCGGCTACTTACGGCTGGATAGGCTTAACAAGAGCCGGGATCAGACCTAGGAGTAAGTGGAGGCTGTGCAAATGCAGCATGAGGGAGATGGTCGAGACCAAAGGTGTTGAAGAGTACCTTGAATATGTCGTAGATTGGGGTAGGGTTTGCCCGAAGCAAATGGACAGGGGTCCTGGGTGACGGCTGGGAAGGCAGGACAGGAACTCTTGTTGGGAGGCCTTAGTGGGAGGGCTGGCGTTCGCCTGCCGGCAATGGGATTGGCTGGTGTAGCGAATGGGCACCAATCACGGCGGACACAGCCAGAAGGGGGAAAGTCTGGCATTTTTGTCTGAGTGGTGGCGACGTTGGTGGTGTTCTGCTGCACCTGCTGTTCTGCCGCATTCACTCGTTCTGTCAAGTTCTGTACATCCTGTCGGAGGAGGCCCATAGCCAACATGACTGTATCCAGTTTATTCACCAAGGATGCCTTTAAGGCCGCTATAGCCTCCAGTATTAGGCCCTCACTTTCACCTCCCACCTGCTGTGCAGAGCTCGTTGAGGCCATATTTGCCTCATGTGAGATGGGTTGTCTTCTATCAGACTTTTTAGCAAAGGAGCCGATGCTTGTTTATTTGCTTCTTACTCCTTTTGATTTAATTGTCATTCTCTTCTTTGAGACGTGCAGCGTCGTCTCTCCCCAATGTCCCCCTGAAGGTGGCACTCTGGGCTTTACTTCTGTGTGTGTGCCAGTTTATTTCTGTGTCAGGGTGTTGTTGCTCCCTTCTCATTGAGGCACATTGTCCCTCCTCTGTGCTTCTGCCCTAGTATCTTTCCCCCTGCACACAGTTCTTATCCAGGAGAACTGTGGGCCCCCCTCTTTGCACCCGACACCCTTCAGTGCCAATAGACCAAGGCAACAGGTGGGCTGTGTCCTCCCATGTATTCACATTGTTACAAGGCCCGTCCGGCTGATGAATCCTTTCTCCGCCGCCTTGATGGCCCTTTACGGGTATTACCATAGCTTCTTATTTATACAGACAGTCCTGACTGTGGGGGATTACTCAACCCTGCTTCTTCTCGGGTCCGGAAGGCCGGTCCTTGATCCCCCGTATATTATCTGTGCCCTCAGGTTGTGCCTATGTTAGGCCTTGCTTTGTGGCTCTACATGGGAGGCAAGTGTCCGCCACATGATGTGAAGCACAGTCCTTTATGTTCGGCAGCACTACCTGCCCCAGCGTCAGCAGCAGCGAACCCAAAGGTTGGGCCCACCCGGTTGTTAAGTTTGCAGCGTACTTGGCTCTTTTCTGATCTGCTGCGGGGGCTTAGCCCGGTGAGGCACAGTCCCCAGATTCACCCTCTTGCTCCGCTTCCCACTATATTCCTCTTCGGGTGGGTTGCGTTCTCCCACGTCAGCCAGTCTTTCTATTTGTTTCAAGTCCCTCTGCAGCATCTTGCAGTGCTCTTTCTCTCCTCCCCACTCTGTAGTGGCAGTCTGCACCTTGCTCAGCCTTGTCCCCTGCAACGCAAGATATTTTGCATGGTGACCGTGCCTGTAAGCTGATGGGAATGCTCAGCCCTCAGCTTGATGCCTGGAGCCTTCGGACTGGCTTGCAGCTCGTCTTGACCTTAAGGTGTATCCCACATGCAGCCCCGTGGACACAAGTCAGTGCCTCATTTTGTATTTATTCCAGTGTGGGCTGGCAGTGGACTATGGCCTTTCCCTTGGGAAGCTCACATGCAAGGAGCCTGCTGTAGTATACTTCCCTCTGAGCTGGGCTAGTACTTGTGCCACTCTCCTGTGCCTATCAACGTTCTTCATTTTCCGTCACGGGGACCCGCTGGTGCCCTCGCCCCCTCTGGCATCTTCACTCATCTTCTGGCGCTGTGCTGGCCCCCAGCGCAACACAGCCCTTCAAAGGACAGTCCCCTGGCTTTGGGCGCTCCATTGCCCCGCAGACGGTCTAACCAGGATCTGGTGTGGATCTGCCTTGGCTCCTGATGGACCCGCTGGTCTCTTGTGTGTTGAGGAGAGCTGGCGTAGTTCCACCGCCGTGTGCCCGGCAGGCATGGGCAACCCCTTGCCATCGCCCTGGATGATAGTGTGGTTTACTGGTGCTCCCCGCGGGGGGAGATGGAGTAACAGGGGTCCCAGTATGCCCGCCGCGCCTCGGGTGTCAGGGCCTCATGGGGCACCTGCCCAGGTGCTGGGTTGCTCGCCTCGCTGTTTTGGTGGGTCGGCCACAGGGCTGCTTCCTGGAGACTGACTATGGGTTGATCATCTTAACCGTAACTACAGGGCTGCTACTGCAAGCCCTGTGATATATATATTTAGGTTTTTAAAGACAAATGGACTGAGAGTTATGTTTACAGCACTTTGCACTTTATAATCTTGAACCTACGAAATACGTAGTGATTAGGAAAATACAGCTCTTCACACGGATACAGTTTGCAAATAGAAAATCCATTTCGGGCAGTATGCTATTAGTTAATCAATTGTTGAATTACACGATGCCAGCATTTGATTGTAACTCCAGGCTGTGATTGGGAATAATATGCAATTGTACAACGAGCAGGTTTTATTTTTAAATCATTCCAGCAATAATATATTTTAACCATTGTGAAAATGAAAATGAAAACCTGTTACTAAACAATGACCGGCCGTATAAAATAATTGTGATATTTCTAAAAAAGTATTCGCTTTAATACACTATGTATGGGAATTCACACATCTCAAAATGGCCGCCAGCATTCAACATAGAATGCTTAAGGGGTATTTCAAGAGTTGAAATAGAAGAAGGACAAAATGTGTTGGGCGGAATCATAGAGATCGAGCCCTTCTGTACTTAAAAGCAGTTTGCAACCTCATCATATTGTATATGTGAGCAAGCAACGGGAGCGTTGCGAAATGCGTCGTGAGTTTAATGCCTTGAATAAAACTGGATATGGCATATGAACATTTGGCGAATGGTGAATTGATTTATTTCTTGGAGATCCATACTGGCGTCCTAACCGCGAAGAGTGCTGTCCTTATGTGGAGAAGTGAAATCACTTTTTCCCTTGTTTTACTAATATATATATATATATATATATATATATATATATATATATATATATATATATATATATATATATATATATATATATATATATATATATATATATATATATATATATATATATATATTACAAAAAAACTGTGTTGAGGGGACGTTATGGTTAAGTTGCCCTACGAAAAACCTGTGCTGTGTTCGCCCTCCCCATTGTGTTTCAAATTAAAGACAAAAAAAACCTGAAATTTGCCAGTTATGGGAGACTGAGCCCCCTTACTTGTCATCGCCACTGTGCACTGCTAACACTAACACCCAGAACATGAAAGCTGTCCTCTAAAATGTCACTGATGGCATCACTGACGACATCACATGTTTAGCCTATTTGTTTTCGTTGCCTGCCATATATATATGTACATTCAGTACAAAAACTTTGTTAAAGGTATGTTATACTTCACTGTGAAACCAAAAAAAAAAAAAACACATTCCCCCATTATGGTAAGCCAAGCAACCATAACTGCCCGCACCACTGTGCACTGCTAACACTAACACCCATATCAGCGTCTATTTATGAGAACCGCTACTGGCGTACACGTGTAGAAGGGCTGTGTGTATGAAATAGAGCAGGTGGCTGCCTCAGATTCCCGCCACTCTGACCGCAGTAATGTTGTTTATGGATTGTAAAATGGACGAAGTAAGTTCATGTCGTACAATCAGTAGCAGGTCCCACTGTACCATATGCCAGTGCTAACAAGAATACGTCAATGTTTGACTTTCTAATGCCACATCTCATTAACGCTCACCTTTCGAAACAGTGTTCCATAAGTGTTATAAGTGCATTGGTGCCTTCTTCGTTTATGTATGTTAGTGCCGATGTTGGCGTTGAACAGAAATCGAAGTAAACATGGTGGACGTATCGAAAGATTACGATGCACTTCACGCTGTGCCACAACCAATCGGTGAAAGCGCAACATGGTCACGGGCAGCACGCCATGGAATAGCCAATTGCAATGTTCTCCACGGAGCGAACAGGGACGTTTGACCGCAGAGCGGACATAGATATCACTAATTTTTAGAGACATACTTTTTGATAGTTTTTAAGGGAATTACTGGATGGATTGGCACAAAATTTGCAAAAGCATCCTTTCACGCCCAAGCCCCTGCCTCAAATTTGGTGCAAATCCGTCCAGCGGTTTCGCCTGTAGCCGTGCACAAAGTTTTCCCCCATTCAGTCTATGGGAGTAAAAAATGTTTTGGTACCCCCCCTATAACTTTGCCCCCCCTGGACCAAACATCACCAAACTTTGCAGAGTGGGCCATATACTTTTTTTGCAAAGTTTGGTGAGGATTCATCCAGGGGGCGCAAAGTTATCAGGCGTCCAAAAAGTGCTCTTCCTATGGAAACAGCAACTTAACCATAACTACACGGCCACTATGTGGCCGTGTTATATATACATAGTTGAAAGCAAATTACAACTTTCTGGACGGCACTCTGCTCAGTAGTAAAAATCATCCGGATACGTTAAAAAAGGATCTCCATCAAACATCCTTTATTTAACAGATACAGTGGACAAGTTGCTCAGGAGAGAACAAAACAACAACGCGTTTCACCCTTACTGGCTTCGTCAGATTGTAGACATAAATGACAGGCTTCTCTTTTGAAACACTTTTACAAAATAGATAAAGTCCTACTTTGCTTTCCATTGACCAAACTCCTTATTCACAATACATGTTTCTCTGATTGACATCTTGGAATAGTCAAAATACATTCGGGAATACTGACAGATCTGATTGTTTTATGCTTTGCATGAAATGCATAGTTTTAAAAAATGCAACGGCAAACTATCAGCAATATTGATGGTTCAGTCATGTTTCCAAGAAACCTAGTTGTTCATATTTTTGTTTATATTTTCATAAAGTGCCTAGTGCTTGCCATTTATAATAAAATAGCAATTGCACCTCCGTGTCCATATCATTTATTGATTTACTTTGTGAAAAAATGACTTAATCTTTACTTTTTTTACATATATGAGTTATTATTCTTTGCCAGAAGGAAAAGCCTGACGTAATCTACATTCAATATATCTACGTCATATATTGCACTTCCCGGATTGCTAAAAGTGGCTAATGCTTTTAATAAGGTGCATAGTGCATCATGCCTATATTGCACTTTCCATATTTATTAAAGTGTCTAATACTTTGAATAAAGTGCATTGTGCATTACAGCAGTGAATATTCCACATTTCCAAAGTGTCTAGTACTTTGAATAAAGTGCACCGTGCACTATAGCAGCCATCATGCTAACATAGCAGCAGTCTTATCTAAACATACCAACATAGCAGCAATCATGCCTAATACTTTAAATAAAGTGCACTGTGCATTATGGCAGCAGATATTCCACATTTCCAAAGTGTCTATTACTTTGAATAAAGTGCATAGCCATCATTCAGCAGTATTCATCACTTAAAAGACCCAATTGGCAAGATAAAGTGCCAAGATATATGCATCTGTGAATGGCTCAATGAAGCATTAAGGGCCATCATTAAGGCTTTTAGAAAATATTGAGAAGTTGACAAGAGGATACTTGTGTCAGTGTTGGATATGGTAACATGGCATTAACCCACCCCTAACCTCCTGTTGGTTTCTCAATATGTCAAACTATAATTACTGTACATATAATTATGTTTGCGTCAACCTGCCAGGAAGTTGGGATGACATACACTGGCGAGCAAGGGCCTTGTTACTTGCTGGACACTTCAAATAAATTAGAACTAGTTTACCACCTTTTCCATTATTTGTCAAAATCCTTGAGCGCTGAGGTAAACCACACACATATTCTCTATCCGGTGTAAAGCGACGAGCACTGTCATACCTTTGGGTTCCCAGATTGTAATGCAAAATCAAGGTGTAAGGTGGTAAAAACACCCACAGCCGTAGGAAAAAAAATAAAGCAAAGCACAAGAGACAGAACAAATTATGCTGCCTGAGCTAAAGATAGCTAGTGGGAAACCAGTGGGATGCAACTCGGAAGGAAAGCACAACCAAATGTTGGTGAAATCAAACCTTTGGCACTAATAACATGCCAGGGGGGCGAGGGTGGGAGGAAACCCAGCCTGGCAGCAAGTGGAACGTGAACAGGCAAGCACAAGAGAAAAACAGCCCATGTAAAGCTAATACATATGAGCTCTGGGAGCACTGGCATATAGATAAATTATGTACATGTAGATCGAGAGATCAACCCACTAGAAGAAACTACTCACCATGCCAAGAGGGTGCAAGCGAGTTGGTGCAAGCTACACAAAAGAAAGCATGTGAGAGGAGTAACAAGAAGGAGGCTGTAACCCCACATGGAGAAACCATGATCAATTTTGCCACAAACAGAGCTTACAAAGAAATGTTTTAGAGCACCATATTCAGGCAGGGATTGCTCAGTGGAACTTCCACTGAGCTTGAAGACGCCAGATCTGTAGTAAATACTACTTTTAAATTAAACCTTCGAGTGATGTAGTATTGTGATACTTTTTAAGAGGTCAGCCTGAGTAGATTGACAAAATAATTCACTCCATTTTAATTCAAGTTTCAATTTTGTATAAAATTGGCTTTATTCAAAAATTGATTAGCAGTGGCCTATGCTGATGCATTTCGGACTTGACGTCCACCCTCAGGGCGGGCTCTAAAAAAAACATTAACAGAAATGGGTTTAACATCACCCCTATTCGCAAAGAATTCAGTTACATGTCATGTCACTTCGTTCAAATTACACACACTTTTTCTTCACATTACCAAACAAAACATACCTTTCAACTTGTTGCATGCTCTGCTGTAAATTGTATTTTAAATTTTCCATTAGACACAGTTGGCTGTTTGTTGAGCCTCTCAAGCAAAAGCCTTCACGTGTATAGCTCAAATGTTTCTTGCACCTCTATATCGTTGTTCCAGTGAGCTTGTTGGATTGAAGTGAAAAGTTTTATCGGTTTGGATTGCAAGTACGTATTTGCCTATATCTTAGATTGTTCCCTGAAAAGAAGGAGATTGCTATGCTTAAAGCCATGATGGGAAGTAACCCATTTGCGCCAAATATCTCTTTGTTATGTATTCAATGTAGCCATTAGCGCTTACCTTTGCTGAGCGCTCACGGAATGCACTGCCAAATCAATGCGGTAGTAGAGGCTAACATGCTCGTATGATTCGAATCTTGAGTCCTCTGTAGACAAGGAAACTCGAGTTAGCACTTTGATATGAGTTTTAAACTGCGTATCTGGAATTCTCGCACAATTGACTCGTAAAACAGTTACTTGGTATGTGGGTTATTCATTTATACGCGTCGAGGGTCTGGCATCGCCGCTGTGTCTATGGCACCAAGTGTTACCCTTGAAAACAGGACGCCAAGACCCTCGAACAAGTTATCTATTGCTACGGCATTGCGTGTGAGCGTGGTGACGTGGTACGGCCGTCTGACGGGAACTGTAGTTCGAAAGTCTGACTACACTTAGTACTGCCCATCTAATGATTTAATGCAAAGCCTGTTTAGCGCGTGTGTACAATTTAAATTTCAATCTATATGTCATGATGTGCAGTAACTAAAAACAAATGAGTTGCTAATGGGTGTATATAGAGTCTACACTAAGGAAGCATTTATCAGTTATTTCCAAAAAGCCGGGTTGTTCAAATATTAAGCTGTTATCTCATACGTTGGCAATTCTTGGTGTATATTTTTAGTATTAGTGGAATTTGTGGCCACCATGTTGGCGCTAATGCTTTGAGATGATTCTTGCACGTTTAGTGTTGTTACTCATGTGACCGTAATACTTCCCTTAGAGGTAACAAAAGAGAGTGCTTGATCCGTCTGAGAGACGAAAAAATATAATAGTGTACTATCTCTATATTATAGTTGTCACTGTGGAAATATGAATATGGTGTAATGTCATGTTCTAAACATGTAATCCTCTCGCAAGTGATGATGTGTAAGAAGACACTTGTGTGTTTTGGGATGTTACGCTGCTATTATTGTATTGCATCAAGTCAAAAAGTATGAGAAGAGATGAACATTTGCACCATATTCAGGGCACAAAGGCCAAATAAAGGTCCAAAAGTATTGCTACCTCAAAAGTGCTTTACTACTTCCTATGTAGTTTTGGCAAAGAGGGCAGACATCTCAGCCTAGCAACCTTCACTATTAATACAAATGCTCATCACCTCTCTCTCCTTCGCTCCACTTCCCTTGGCTTAGAAATACTCGAATCATCCTAATTGGATTCATAGCACCCCTAATCCTGACAATTTGCACAGGACTATAATTAACAAATAGGATATGCAGTGTGTGAAGATTTTTTGTAGTTGTGTGACTGAAGAGGTTTGTCTATAGACCTTGTAACACGTTACACATAAAAACATCAGAACAAGGAATCAATCCCCCATATTAAAAAAATCACTCTTATTTCCATATAATGCACACTCCCCCATATTAAAAAAATTACTCTTATTTCCACATAATGCACACTCATGGCATGTCTCATTGACCATAGGAATATTTTTCTTGGCATAGGTTCACTTTAAGATTAAACAGCTAAATACTAGTCCAATGTCTATCCTTTTCTCCATATCTACCTTGGAAAAGGCATGCTTCACCTAAGCACTATGCCCTTCTATGCAATCAGTGTGCAGGTGTAGGAACCTTGCACAGGTCTTTGGATAAGGGTAAGGGGATCGAGGAGATCTGGTGTTTATAACTCTAGTAAGCGGAGTAAATCACTGTGAATTACGTGGTATAGCTGGATTTTGTGCACTACCCACGGTTATGTCCAAATGCATACTAAGTCCTCCAGCATGCATTTGTGTGCTCTTGAAGTACATGTATTGAATGTACCCAACACTAAAGCATCCCACTGCTAGAATACCCAGGTCCAGATTTAAAACAGTCCAATATCATCCTTTTCTTCCCTCTCTCCCTCACAGGCACCAACAGTAAAAAAGTCCCTTTGAGACGTTGCAAACAATTGAAGGAACAGAGCCCCAAGACCCCCTCATTTAACACCTATCCTGACTACTTTTTGGAGCAGTTAATATTGTGAATATGACATAACCATGAAGACATATGAAACAAAGTTTTCATATTCTAAGGAAATCTTTGTAGGAAACACATGTCAACATAAACTTATCCACAGCGTAGTCCTTAATAAACACTACCTATAACCAGAATAATACAGATGTGTCCTGTCCTCTTTGTTCAAATGCTCTCCCCCCCCCCCTTGTATGAGGGTTGGAAGCCAAATTGCAGCATAGGCTTTATTAAATACCTGAATACAGGTAACCCAAACTTGATAAGCACAAAATAGGTCCATGTTTAATTTAAGTTGTGTCAAAATGTATAACACATTTTCTGTTGATTAGGTTTTCTCCAGTGTAATTACCATTTAGTACTCTAAATATTGAAAGAGGATCCTATGATGATGTTCCTAATACAAAGGACTGACACATATAGGGTGAGTTCATATACCCTTTATTATATTGTAACAATAGGGAAATTGCTAGGTCTGATTATGTGGAAACTGTATACAAGCATAATATTATGAGTCTGTGTTTGTGTTTGTAGTAATATACACTTCAGATCTGTGATGTTTCATGTGTATATGTAGTTTGCAGTACACGTGTATTTGGAGTCTGTAGAAAAAGAAGGTCATGCTGTTAAGAGTCCATACATGATATAAGATAAAATATAAAATGAGACATAAAATGAGAAAATGTTTAATGAAAACAGCAAGAATCACCCTAATGTTATAGTCTTTACCTTACTAGGGTCTTATGATTTGTAAGGATCTAAAACTGTACCAGTGCCACATGCACATGCCGCAGAGAAACCTTCAAAAGCCTTGCACATGCTACAATAATGGGTACAGCTGTGACAATGTGGTCAGAGGAAAGGGGAGAGGTAACAGTGATCTGTGATTATCGTATATCATTACATAATCTTCAGTATATCTCATGGACTGTATATTGATGTTCCGTCATAATAATAGGAGACACACTGTCTACGTTAGCTCTGATCTATTCTTATTACCCATCTTTCTTGATTAAATAAGTTACACAATTGTGAGAACAGATGGTTTTAATAAATAAATAAAACATATCCAAATAAAGATTGAAGGGCAGGAATTTCTCATGCAGGTGGGCTCTCAAGACATGAGCTAAATTGGCCTTTGCTCTGCTCTTGTAACCTCATAGCAACAATATCCTCTGGTGTTTTCCTTTTAGAAGACATTATAGGTGCTCACTGTTGCTCTTTTTGGCGTTGTCATAGCTTTTTCTCTCAATGGACATTAATAAGCACGTGCCATTTCACAAACTGAAAGTGCTTTTCGGCAGAAACTGATGCCAAAGTCACTGCCACTTATCTGATCAAAAGAACAGGTTAAAACAGGCAGAGACAATGAAACTGCTCCTTACTGACTTGAAGTGGTAATTGGGCGGCTGCCCAATGCCCCTTGGAAATGGTTATACAACTGGAAAGCAACAGGTGACATCAAAACTAGAGGCAGGAACTGAAAGGGGACACATATTGTTTAATGAATGGAATAATTATTTTGCCGGGAAGTGAGATGAGTCTGCCCGAAGGCCTTGTTGTAATGTTCTCGAACCTTCCCTAGTCAGGTCAGATGAAACCTATACATCTAAATCTGATACCCACGAGTAATGTTATTGTTTGTCCATGATTGTTTCATTTACCTTTAGGTTTTCTTTGATATTCATTTATGATTATGCATTTTTATGTACTCTGTATGTATGGCATCACTGAATGCGACAGCCAAATGTAGTAAATGGTGACATCTGATGGGACTCGGTCATATGCAACCTAACAAACTTAAATTGAACACGTTTATTTGAGAGTCACTTCTACTAGCATCACACAAATAATGCCTGACGAAGAGCAATGCTTGAAACCTGTACTGGCAAAGGTGAACAATCAGTATGCCTATGTTATGAGTCACAGTATATAACGTAGACAATGCCTTGCATGTATTTGATTGTGGACAATAAATATTGTGCACTTTAATTGAATTACTCAGAAACTACAATATAATACTTTCACTTGATCGAATCTTTCATTTTTGCAAAGAATAGGTGCAGCTCTATGAGTGCAAATACTTTTGTGATGTTGTAGTGTTCTGTTAGAGATCTGCGAAGAATCCCATATTTTGAATTGTGCCACGAGACTGTCATAGACAATATTTGTTTATTTCCCGAGTGCAAGTGTGAGGCAATTATGTTTCCAACACACTAGAGATGCACTTTCACACAAGGTCCTGTGTGAGCCTGATTCGTTCGTTTAGATTGTGTGTCTTGGTACATAAGATGCACCAAATTAAGTGTTTTATTATTTTTTTATTGTAATTTTTTTAGTTTAATTAAACTTTTTATTACAATCTTTTTTACAAAACAGAAAACAAAACAGAACGCAAAACAGAGTGCAAAACAGAGCGCAAAACAGAACTCAGCAATAAGATCCATAAAAAAACGGAAATCGGAGCCATGGTAGAAGTCAAACCAGCCACAATTCCTTCCGGTTTCGGTGACTTTTCACAACATTTCATCATTAGGAAGAATTTTATCTAAAAAATTAATCACCGGACACGGTAGCTGGACATTAATGCTTGATAGTATCTTAAACCACCATTCCAAAGAATTGCCGTTGAGAGGAGCATATTTGCCTAAAAACAAAGATCTCTAATTTACTAGCTCCTCACATTCAGTTATTAGATGTTTCAGAGTCTCTTCGGTGATCAGGCAGAATCTACAGATATTATCCATTGTGTTAATGTCATGTCTGGTCCAAAGCACATCTTTGATGTGGTAGGCATTTAAGCGTAATCTCAAGAATTTGTTACGATGGTATCTGGACGGAAATTGCTTTAGATATTTAGGTAGATTATCTAAGCTGTTTGCCGCTAACCCTAAATCCAATGAAGTCTTCATCTCAGCCCGGTTTGCTGCGTTCTGTATCCAACTCCACTGGCATCATTTTTTTTTTGCTACTTGTGGTGTGGCCATCACAAATTCCGACTTGATGTCAGCTGCTTCGACAATTATTTTAATTTTGTTGAACCAACTTTCGAGCAGACATTCATGCGGTCGTTGCATGGTTGTAGACAAGATTCTATAGGCAGGCGCCGGATCATTCAGATGTATTTTCCTAACGGTTGAAATTGATCTCCATAGCACCGTAGCATATAAGGAATCAAGACCAAGTTCATGTCTAATAGCTTTTATTGAGACATATGACGGGAGCTTGAGGACACGTCTCCAAAACTTCCCCTCAAGGATGTCCCAGCAAAGCGAACTTAGGTTCCAACCTGCTTCAGCGCCGAAGGTAATTGCTGGGACAACTTTCTGTTTATAGAATGTCAACACAGGTATTGATGTAAATTTACCATACTCCATGTGTATGCGAGCTCCCCGTAGAGAAAAGCCTTCCATCCGATTTTTTAGATCGATCAACCAATCTATTTCTCTTATTGAGTTGTTAAAGAGAATTCCTAAATATCGAATCGAGGTACCCATTCCTATATTCTCGTGACCAATAGACCACTTAAATGAACGATCTTTCTTGGTTAGTACCTTGCCAATTGTTAGAATCTTTGTTTTTTTTAAATTTATTGTTAGATCATTATCATCACAGTACGCTTGAAATCGAACCAGGAGCCTTTGTAGGCCAATTTGTGTAAGGTCCACTAACACAATGTCGTTAGCGTAGATTGCCCAACTCAGATGTTGCCCATTCACCTTTGGCGGAAAACATAAGACATCCTTGAGTGCTGTTGAAATGTCGGAGATGTATAATTTAAACAGTAAGACTGCCAATGGGCATCCCTGTTTAACACCTCTATTTGTAGATATTTCATTTGTTAACTCGCCTTGGGCATTCATGCATACTCGCATTGTGGTATTTGAATGTAAGGCTATCACGGGCTGTAATAATGATAATGGACATTTCCACTTATCCAGCTTTCCCCATAGTTTGGCTCGGTTTATTGAGTCAAACGCTTGACGCTTGTCGATAAATGCAAGAAAAAGCTTTGACTTTTTCTTTAGCATCTCCAGTTTTAGCAGATTTAATATTAAGAGGTTCACCTCAGTCCCCACACCTTTGGTGAAACCTGTTTGTCTGCAATCCAACAAATTCATACCATTGGCCCATCTAGTTAATTTGAGCTGTAAACAAGTTGCAAAGATTTTGCCAATAGTGTCCAGGAGGGCAATTGGGCGATAATTTGCAGGATCGTCCCAACTGCCCTTCTTAAACACCGGTACTGCAACCGCTGTTCTCCATGAATCAGGAACATTTTTTACTGTTGCAATCAGTTCAAACAGGTAGGCGATGAAGCAGGACCAATTTTCTTTTTTTTCCTTTAGCATGATGTTTGTTATGCCATCAGGCCCTGCCGCTCTTGAGTTTTTTAGGTGTTGAATTATGACAGCGATGTCATCAATGTTCTCTATCACGTCCCAGGAATCACTACATACCGCTAACTGCAAAGGTGCGCCCGCTGGTGTTGATCCGAATACATTGGAAAAGTGATCTTCCCATTTCATTCTCGAAATTCCATTTGACTGCATCAAGTCTTGATTTAATGTACTTTGGTTTAGAATCTTCCAAGTTTCTCTTGAGTTGTGACTTAGGATCAGCTTTAACATCTGTTCTCCTCTTTCCTGATCCCTCAAGAAAACAAAGGATTTTAACCAGTTTCTGTATCTCAACTTCCTTTTTTTAATTTGAGATTCTATATTAGGTCCTTGTTGACGCATGAGCAGTCTAAGGTCTTTACGCAGAAGCTTTTTTTCGTTGTGCACTGTGCGGCTAAAGACATGTTTCTGTTCTTTAGTCGAAGTAGCTTTTACATTTTTTGATACGAAATTTTAATTTCAAGATCTTCAATGTCGGGCCACACATTGTTTGAGATCCACATGTAGTCTAAGGTTTTGTGCATAGGACCACAATGCCAAGTCGACTTTGGTGGATTGTCACTTTTGGTCATCCCATTTATCATTTCACAGTCACGGGTATCCATAGCCCCCTGCCATTACGATCTTCTCTCCCCATTAGAGTCAACCAGATCCTCTGTGAACCCATTTGCCTTCTGACTACCATCAAACCATGAGCAGTTTAAATCACCACATATGATTATCTGTAGTTTATGGCAGTTCAGCAGACAGTCATCTATGATAGATGTAATTGCTTCCAAGTAGTCACTAGTTGAGATCATCTTTGGATTCCAATAGGTATTAATCAAGAGTATTTTTTTTTGGCTCCTCAAAGATTGTTGGCTTGAATTCCATCAGAATTCCTTGGACAAATAAGTTGGGCTTGTATGTTTTACTTGTTTCCCATCCATATGAATTGTTGAGCATTATTAATAGCCCTGACAAAGGGCGGCCAAACTGGTTTTTCCCTGCAGGATTCAATAGTATGGAGTAACCATCTCTTGCTGGTGGAACACACAACCACGTTTCTTGAAGGCATAGTGCAAAGTTGTTGTCCAGGCAGAAGGGTAAGTCTTGAAACAGATGGCTAAAGCCTTGTGTGTTCCATGAGACTATCTCACAAATCACTTTTCCATTCTGCAGGTCTAGTTACTTCCGTCGTTGCGTATCTGTTTTTACTCCCACTTTAGCCGAAGGGACATTTCCCATCACAGTAGGCTGGATTTTAAATACCTCCTTTAAAATATCTCTCTGCTTTTTGTTCGTTGTACGGAGGTCTTCAACCGAGGATGTGCTCTCTGTCCTCTGTTTGCTGTAATCTTCAATTTGGCGTGAAACCTCGAATCCATAGGAGAGGAGTTCATCTTGCGCAGCAAGCATTGTTTTTTCTACTGCTTGTGAACGGATATGTAGTAGTACCTGATCAGAACAGGTCTCCGAAAGGTATTCTACTATTCGGATATCTTCAGACGTGATTGTGCGCAGTGATGGAATTACATGAAGTAAGCGCATCACGTTACTTCTATTTAAATTTACTTCATTTCCATCAGGAAAGATATTTTCAATCCGCACTTTTCCAGTCTAATTTTTTTCCACGTTATTTTTTTCAGAGCGCACTTTAGGATCTTGATCGGTTTGTTTAGACCTTTGCGCTTGGGTTAATCTCGGATTCAGTGTTTTATTTGACTGGTTCCTTCTATGAGATTCGCCCTTTGGCTGAGTGTTTAACACTTTCGATTCAGTTCTTGAGCGTGATGTCTGATCCACTCATCCATCGGTGGTTTGTTTCATTTTATTGTTATTTTTCGCTCTGCAACCACAAGGCGATCGGTTTGCTGATTCAGGAACAGGAGATACTACTCACGAGGATGCACCACGGTCACCATCAATTTCCGCTCTTGAGCAATCCTCATTAGTATCGATCGAATACGTTGACCAGTCGCACAGATCTATTGACTCTTTCATCGGATCTGCTGTTTTCGATTCAGAGTCTAACCTTAAACGTTTTTTTGGGTTTATTTCTTGTTGAACAATAGGCCGTTTGTCTTTCATCTGCACTCCCTGTTGGTTGGCTTTATCGCCTGTGGATGCTTGGATCTTTGCAGAGGGCGCTCGCTGAAAGAGGCCTAGTTTGTGTGGTGTTGACAGATTTCATATAAACTGCTTAGTTTTGTGCGGGATTCTGCTTTCGCCGATGTTTGTTGGCCGCTACCTTGGGCTTGTTGTTTGTTTCAATTGTTTTCACAGATAGATCTAAAGTCAGTGCAATGGTTTTCTTTTGCGATTTTTTCCGCATTCGCTGGCGGTGGCACTGGAGTAGTACCAAACTCCACTATCACACTAGAGAGAGTTAGATCCTGAGGTTTTTCTTTTATCTTATCAGGAGCTTCAGATATCGCCACTGTAACTGCTGACTTTGCCACAACAGCTTGAGCAGACAAAGATGCTAGCGGAACAGTGGCACTCATCTGTTCTTGTTGGTTGGCTGTTTTAGCAGATTTTACTCTGTCAATGGCATGCCGACACCCAAGTGGATTGGAATAAAGAGCAGGAATTGACAGCCGATTAGAATTTAGATGGCGAAACCATTTGATACATTCAAGAAGAGCATCCATGAGGTTAGCAGAGTTTGTATATCTTTCATTGCAAGGTCACTTAATCTATGTTGCCATTGCAGTGATAGGTTTGCCTCCATTTCGCTCTTTTGTTGTAATCATTCAAAACTGTGTGTTAGGTCAGACAATTTATTGTCCATATTAGTCATCAGTACTCCTTGATCTCTGATTGAATCACTTAATTGTTCATACAATTTTACAAAGGGTAGCAAGGCCACAGACGTAGCAGCTAACACATTGTTGTGTATCTGAATTGAGGCCGCCACTGATATGTTGGCTTTCATTTCATTTTGCTGGTCTTGCACTTTTGGTGAGTGAACTTTTTCTGGTTGGGATAGAGGGTCTTCATTGGAGACTACTGAGTCGTCGCCAATGTTTTGTGACTTCTCAGATGATAGATCATCGCAATGTTGGTTCACGGACAGGTTCGCTCCACCTCTGGCGCCATGAATGTTTACAATTGTTCTCTTGTTGTTTAGATGCGGGGTGCTTGTTATTTCTCTATTGTTTATAGGGCCACGAGCCTCAGCAGTGCTCACACTTTTTAACGGTGGGTTTGACTCCACGCGGTCCTTACCAAATATTCTTTTGTCTGGATGCGAAAAGCTTTTAACCAGTTTGTCTTTTATTTGTAAATAATCTTCAGTTAATCGTTTAGACAAACAAGCTTCTCGCTCAACAACATCAAAACTCAATTTTAGTTGGTCAGACGAACTTGATTGAGTGGCATCAAGAACTTTAGAGTTGGCAATCCGTGTGTCAATTTTAGGGTGATACGGTACCACTCTGTTAGATATGGTAGTACTGGCTCTATGAAGGCCAACAGTTCCGTGATTCACTGACTTTTGAAAATCATCCATTGCACCGTTTGAGCAGACTTCAGCATTAGAATTGACAGCTGCGTGATTAGTTGAGCCTGCGTCATCTCAGCCAAATGGGAAAGCAAAAGTCGTTTCTTTAAACTGCGATGGCGAATGTTTGCTGATTGAACCACAATGCCGGGATCAGCCGACTCCAATCTGATCGCTAAATGAGCTCCAATCACTGGTTCCATCGACGAATGCAAACAAGGCACTTCTAAGCCCATAGTGCACTTCATCTGATCGTCTTTCAACTGGGGATCAAACGACACGTCCCTTTGCTCGAAGGAGCTTGCTGGAACTTGTATTTCCATTAGTTTTCCATTAGTTCGACGTCTGTAACATCAAATGGAGATTGGAATGGCGTGGGGTCAATAATTATATTGTGTGGAAACCCATGACGCAAAGCGCTCCCATTATCGTACAGAATAGAAGAGAAGGGTAACCTGTAACGACTGTAGCGATTGCAGAGTCAAGGGTTCCTGAGCCTGTGTTACAGTCACTATTTCCGATAAACTATGTAGATGCACTGAGGCAAGTGTCTGTAAGGGAGGCACAGCTAGCTGAATGCAAGATGGTAATGACAATTCAATGCTTACCTCACCATTTGTCTTAGACGATGGCGCGGGGTCGAAAACTTTCAGCATTTTCGACTGCCGGTGCTCAAACAGCGTCCTGAGCCGTGTTTGGGAACCCGGCACAGCCATTTTTCCACTTGTAGCACTTTTCTTCGTTTTCACCAGACCTCTAGCCGTCTTGAAGCAGGCTTGAGGCGGACTGGGCAGACTGGGACTCTACGGGATTCCGCGCGGCACTCCGCGCCAGCAACACCTTTTTAGGGTGGAGTCAACCAGTTTAAAGGGCCAGTCAAGTTAATGAAAGCAAAGCACACAGTAGCAGCAGCTCCTCTCCGCAGAAAATCCTGGGCAGACTGGGACTCTACGGGACTAAGTGTTTTGGAGATTTGACCTTGTCATATTGCTGAGAAACAAAGTGGCCAAAGACATATAGTAAATGTGGACTTGCGCTTTTAGTATGTGTGACTGTGTACCAAATCCAGTAGTCAATTTCCTCTAATTAAAGACACATTTCATGCCAAAGTCTTCATGTCATGATTTTGGCGTTCCATTAACCCTCCTGACAAGAATAGAAGAATGTCTTGAAAAAGGCATGCCCTGCTATTTCCTGATTTTATTTTTGTGAAAGAGCATCTCTGCCTTTTTCGATTAAATCAAAGTCTTGTTGTCACTAATGAGCGAGGCTAGAAAAGAGCACAATAACTCTATTTGGTGCCATGGCCAGATGTGGGATCCCTGTGAAACAAAAAAGCAGAAGGTGTGCTAGGCCCTAATACACACATTTATGCCGGCAGCAGCAGTAGTTAGAAAACGTTACAATGTCCTATCATAAAATTCCGTTTTGCGAAATGTATACAAATCTATATGAATATGTTGAGTTGCTAACTAATTACCACCAATTGATTGTAAGTTTTACCCATACAAGAGACCAGATGTCGTTATTAGACAGCAGCTACCAAATGCTGGGGGACAATGCTCATTATTTCACTGGAAAAATGGACACACAGTTCATTGGCAATTTTCAGAGACCTGCCATTTCTTTTGCAGTTCCATGTTAAGACATGCATCTATATTTCATGTGCATTTTAAACAAATCACACTGTAGGGCTTTGTAAATGGCCCATGTTATTCATGGGTTTCGTATTGTGTTGTTCCTATGCAGATATGAAGTAATAATACAGAGAAAAAAGCAAACTTCCTGGAGGCTGGTATTGGGTAATGTATTCACAGGCTCTGTACACAGCTTTAACTAGCACACTCTCAGGCAAGACATTGTGAAGAACTTGTCAAAATCTGCCCAGAAAGAAACTAAACAAATGGGTAGATCGCATAAGCTCTGATGGCACACAGAATTTGTTGAAGTTCTGTTCATCGGGTTTTGTGTTATCATTCCACAAAAATCTCCAATAAAGAATTGAATCGGACATATGCTTTTAAAGTATTTCTTTTGCCAAACATTAATATCACTAGCAAGAAGTAATCCATGTTAAATAAGAATAATATTGCATCTAGCAATCAGCAGCCTTTGATCACCTATTATTTTGCAATTTATTTCACAGGGATCACTGACTCCAATTGCAATCTTTATCATAGCGTCTACAGAAGAAGCTTTAATCAAGAGGCGTCATATGCGAGTATGTTAATATCTCATGGCCAGACATTTGATTAGTGTATACTAGCGTGAGTGTTTAAGTTGTCTGTCTTGGTAACCTCTTAATAATAGTAATTATGGAACAGTGAAGAGGAAGACAAGGAGCAGACTTCAATTACATGCTGCGCTGAATACTGGATTAGGAGAGCTGAATACTGCATTAGGAGGATTTTGTCCGTATGAGATACTCATACAATCCAATTATTAGCAAGCTGTCACCCTGCCATGAGAAAAGTGACCAGATAAATGGGTGTTATTGTGGCCTGAGAACTTGTTAATATTACAGTTTTAGAATGGCAGACATAAAATCGCTGAGAGAATAAATTAAAACATTCCATGCAATTAGGAGACAAGAATCCAGGCATACTATCTTTTCTATATGTGTCCGCTTGAGGTAGACATAGGGCCTCATTACACGGACGGCGGTGGACCAAGGTGCTATTAGCCTTAGGTAAAATACCGGCACCGCCTTGGTGGAAAGGGGAATTACCGCCCTATTCCAAGGTTGGTGGGGCGGTAATTCCCCCTTCCCCCATTGCCCTTCCCCATTCCCATTTTTGCCCCAAAGGGCATAATGGGAATGGGGAAGGTGCTAATTACGGCACCGCAAATTGTGGTACCGTAATTAGCTCCGTGGTCCCTTTGTGGGTTGATTTTTAACGCCTGCAAAAAGCAGGTGTTAAATTCTCCAACCCGCAAAGGGACCTCGTAGTAAGGCGGTAAGGGTTTATCAGTACCGGTAAAATACTGGTACCGGTAAACCCTTACCGCCTACCGTGTAATGAGGCCCATAGACTTTTCATTTTGTTCAAAAGGTATCCAAGCATAGAAACCTTACTAGTCCCCAAATCCTTCACATAGGTTCAGCGATATGGACTTTCAATGAAAACCTAATGTCCAATTCAGGACATATGAGTGCATTACAATATGTGTGAATGCCTTCACAATGTTACCGTCCACTCCTTCCACTAATGGCCTTTGCTTTCTAATGCTTTTATCCCCACCTTTTCCCACCTCATTGATAAAAATGACCACGTGCAAAAGGCAACTATTTTTTATTTTTTTATTTATAGACTTTTAGTTTTGTAAAAGAAAACAAACTGTTGTCATTCCCATTCCCAATCCCCTGTCCCACATCATTATGCATTTCACGTCTGGAGCTATGCGGACGTGGGATAATCTACAGTTCTGTAGTTGTATTAGTAGTATTATCTGAGAGTTCCAGTATTTTCGACGTGTGTGGTAATATCAGGTCCATAAAGTTAATTACACCACAAGTTAGCTGCACATTTGTTCCCATAATCAAATGGGTCCACCATTCAACCATGTTACCGTTTTTAGGGGCATAACGTTCTAGATGCAAGGAACGTTGGCCGGTGATTTGCAAACACTCAATTATTAGATGTTTAGTTGATTCAAGCTCCTTCTGGCAGAAGCGACATTTGTCGTTCATAGTCGTAGCGTCTTTTATTCTCAACAGCCGCTCCTTTGTATTATAAAGATTAAGGCGTAGGCTCAAGAACTGATTCCGGTGGTAATTGGATGGAAATCTAGCCAAATACTTTGGCAGTACACCCATTTTTTGCGCGCTCAGGCCTAAATCTATTGCTGAAGTTAATGCGGCACGTTTTTCCGCATTTTTTATCCACTTCCATTGTTTGCATTTGTCTTTTGCCAGTTGCAGTATCTTTATGACCAAGGACAATTTTATGTTCGCTTCTTCCAAGAGGTCTAATAATTTCTCTTCCCAGCTGTTTATTAATACGGCAGATGTGTCCTGGTTCTTATTGGCCAGAATAGAGTATGCCTTTGATTCTGGCGATATTCTCATTTTCCTTAGAAGTGCTATAGATTTCCACAATACTATGGTATGTAGGGAATCCAAACCAATTTGTGCCTCAATGCCACCATTGAGATGCATTGCGGCAGATGGAGAACTTTGCGCCAGAAGCAGCCCTCTAGTTGTGTCCAAAAATTTGCGCTGATGTTCCACCCTGTTTCGCTGCCAAAACATACTGCTGGTGTCACTTTTTGCAGGTAAAAGGTCACTACAGGTTGAAGTGAGAATTTTCCATAATTTATGTGCAGTTTTCGTCCTTGCAAGGCAAACATTTGCATACGAGAGTGGATTTCATTGGTCCAACTCCATTCTCTGATCGAGATATTAAAGGAGACGCCCATGTATCGAATGGCATCTGTTCTGGATAGTATCTCATTGTCTATTTTCCACTTGAAACTCACTTTTTTTGATTTAGTTTTCTGTCCAAAAGCCATCACTTGAGATTTTTTCACGTTTATCATTAGGTGATTAGCCGTTAAGTAGGTCTGTAGAGCTGACAGTGATCTTTGTAGGCCTATTTCAGTGCTATCGAGCAACACTACGTCATCTGCATAGATTATGTGGCTTACGTGAGATCCGTTTACTTTGGGAGGAAAGCATAGTGTTTGTGAAAATGCCTCAGGCAAGTCGTCAATGAAAAGTTTAAACAACAGGGCTGCAAGAGGGCAACCCTGCTTTACACCCTTTGTAGTTTTTATTTTATCTGATAATTCGCCTTCTGCATTTAGGCGCACGCGAATGCTAATATTAGCGTGTAGTGCCATCAGCGGTGATAATAACTCATTTGGGCAACCCCACGTCTTTAGTTTTTGCCACAGGAGGTTGCGATTGATGCTATCAAAGGCTTGTTTTAGATCAATAAAAGCTAAAAACAATCTTTTTTTTGTTTTTTAAAGCACCTAGTTAAGCCAGATTTAATAGCAGCAGATTGAGTTCTACACCAACTCCTTTAGTAAACCCAGTTTGTCTCACGTCGTAGATCATATTATATTCTGCCCATTTCGAGATTTTTCTTTGCAGGAATGTGGCAAATATCTTCCCCATAGTATCCAACAGCGCTATGGGCTGATAGTTCCCTGGGTCTTCTCGATTTCCTCTTTTAAACACCGGGACAATGATCGCTTTAGTCCAAGAATCAGGGATTTTTGATGTTTGGGCAATTTGGTCAAATAAGACTTTGATGAATTGTGCCCAATTTTCTTTATTCGTTTTTAGCATGACATTGGAGATCCCGTCAGGGCCTGCAGCTCGTGATGATTTCAGATTTTGAATTGCTTTTTTAATTTCCCCAACTGATTCAATGACATCTCAGTTGCACTCTTCCAGTGTGGACTTTGGAAGGCTATCGGCATAGTCAGTGTTGAATACCGCGTTATAATGTTTTACCCAATTGGCAGCGTTCACGCCATCTGCTAGATAGTTTATTTGTTTTAGGTGGCCACTATTTATGATTTTCCATATATTTGAGCTGTCTTTTTGAATTAATAGGCGCAACATTAATTACGCTTGTTCCTGATCTCGTATGATGTTAAAGGACTTTATCCAATTTCGGTATTGTTGACGCCTTGTGGCTATTTGCTGTAACAAATGAATGCCGCCACTTTCCTTCAATTTTTTCAAATCTTTCGCTAATGATTTTTTTGCTTCACATAATTCAGGACTAAACGGATGGGTGTAATCTCTAATCGTCCTCTTGTTTGAACTAGTAAACTGTTTTAATAGAGATGCATATTCTACATGTCGCTTGATGGAACATGTATGAATGAAATCCATTGTCAATATACCGATCTGCTTGCTGTTTATTCGCAGTCGGTTTTGGGTATTATTGATGTCCAATTGTGTGTTATAATTTAACTGGTTTCCTGTGTTATGTGTATGCCAAGATAGAATGAGTACATTGTGGTCACTTATGGAGGATTTTTTCACGTGTAAATCTGAGATTAAAGCATGTAAGTTCTCAGACACCCAGATGTAGTCTAGGGTTTTATTTATATCGCCTCGATGCCATGTTGCGGCTGCAGGAATATCACCTCTGGTGCAACCATTCAGCAGTACACAATTGCGTGTTGTTAATTCGTAAACCCATTTCGTGCCACGATCAGAAGTTTCGGTTGGGATCTCTTGTATGTCATTTGAGTTGCGTTCTTTTATTTTGTCGAACCACGTGTAGTTTAAATCACCACAGACTAGTGTAAATGGCTCGTCGAATGTTGCATAACAACTATCTATTTGCGCAGTTACAGACGCCAAGTATTCTGCGTCTGAAATTATTGCTGGGTTCCAGTAGGTGTTTAATAACAAAAGATGTTGCTTTTATGTATTTCCCAGTTGGTCGTACGTTAAAGATCGAAGCGTGATCGCTTGTACGAATAGGTTAGGGTTTTGGATTGCAATCACTTCCAAGCCTGAGGAATTTTTTATGATTGCGAGTAAGTATCAGAGAAAGGACAGCCAGTTTGATTTTTACCGGCCTCATTTAAGTAGATTATGTAGCCGTCACATGATGGCGTCTTTCTGAGCCAAGTTTCTTGCAGACAGATGAACAGACTTTTAATGTCTTGAGATTTTCCTTCTTGAAATAAATGGGCAAAACCTCTGGTATTCCATGATGTTAACAGTTGGGTTGTGCATCTTGACCTTGCATCATCCTATACGTTGCTTCTTTGTCTATTTGTGTCAGTTGCATACCCCGACTGTTGTTTGAGTTGCTTCCTCAAGACTTCCCTTTTAGCAGTGTTAGACGTGTGATGCGGGTCTTTTTCGCTGGTCAACTTGAAAGAAGATTGTTGCTCGTCTGCAATTGCTAAATTAAAGCCAAAGAACAATAGGTCATCCTTTGCATCGAGTAATGGTCTTGCTACAGTTTTTGACCTCATGTGCAAGATTACCCAATCCGATCTTGACTTGTTTTTGTATTCTACGATTCTGATGTCATCTGATCGGATATTTCGCAGTGCAGGTACATTGTGCAGCAGTCTCATCACATTGGCTCTATTTAGGTTTATTTCATTTTTATCCTCCAGAATGTTTTCAAGCTCCAATTTGCACCGACTTCAATTTGTTGACACCTGTTGCTCAGATCTGCTTCAATTTCTTTGCTGTTTCAAGTTTCTCGTTTGCGCATTAGTATATTTGGGGTTGAGTTTCAGGACTGGCTTTTCAGGTGCTCTAGAACGTTTGCTTTGTGTATCAGACCTGTCATTAGAAAAGGCAGGTTGGTAATTTTCAAGTTCCAAGGACCGTACACCAGATGGGCCCAATGGATAACGTTTGTGTAGCGCGTTATTGTCTTTAAAGGTTAATTGTGTTGTTCCATTACCTTTCCTTGTCGAGTCAGCCCTTGCATTTGTATCACCTTCTAATTCGTTGTCGTCTTCTACAGTATACGTGGATAGGTCACACAGGTTTATTGAATCATCTGTAGATTGGTCAACAGATGGACTGATGTCATCATGTCCACGTGTTATGGTCTTTCCATGGGTGCCTGCTTTATCTTCTGATTGATTGTTGTCAATAATTTGTTCATCAGATTTTTTTGGCACCGATGTAGTTTTTACTACTTCAGGGCGTGGAGGCGTGGTCAAATTTCTTATACATTTTTTTGGCATCATGTGTGCGTGGACGTTTTGGTGCTGGACCTTTTCTTGATGTTTTCAAGGTTTTGGATTGTTTTGCCTTCGCATAGCTAGAGTCTTTGTTAATTTTATTGATTTTGCTGTTCCAGTAAATATATCAAAAGAGATTTTTTTCTCTGTTATTGAAAAACCAGTCTGCGAGATTGACTTTTCATTATTCGCTGCTGTACTGGATTGTACACTGGATGCCTCATTGTTTATGGTTGTATTAATTTGGACATCAGTTGGTATGGAAGAGCTCTCTATTGTTCGTATTTCATTGTTTTCCAATACGACGGGAGTTGGAGCAATAGCATGTTCCTTGGTTATATTGATCGTGCTAGTGATTTTTGAACCACTGATCTCTTCTTCTGCTGCTTTTAACTCAGTTGCACTGAATGGCAACAGGAGATGGTCAAGTCGCACATTGGGCGATAGATTCGTGACCTGATCAAAGTTATATTGGTTACAACTGCAAGACTCTCTCATTGTGTTGCCTCGGGGTTGTACAGCAACATTGTGCCTTATCCACTTAGTACATTCCACTAGAGCCTCGGCAAGATCTACTTTTTCATGGGCCTCCCTTTTTGTTATTTCGTTTAAATGAGAGTGCCATTGGTGTGTGGAAGCAGCTTCTAGGTCTAGGCGACTGCTTAGCTGCTCATTACATTTTTCGATTGCCGTCAATTTGTTGTTTAGCAGTACCAAAATTGAATTTTGGTCACGTACTGTATGGCATTAGTGCTATAGTTGTTGCTGCTAGGACATTATTGTGAATCTGAATGCCAGCTGCGATGGAAATGTTTCCTTTCGTATTTGTGGAATTATCTATGGAGTTACTTACACTAGTTTCAAGATGTCTTTTTGTCTGACAAATTGTGTTCATTTTGCCCTGTTTCAGATTCATCACAATTTTCTTTTTCCGTTCTCGATTTGCATTTACTTTTTTGCTGGAAGTCTTCTAACACGTCCAAGTTGAGAACATCCACTATAGCAGTCGAGTCATGCGACGCCACAGCTTTGTGGAATTAATGATTTCTTTCTTTCCGCTGGGTGCTCACTTTGCGGGCTGGTGTTCGTCCCTTATCATGATTGTTGGTGAAACTGTCGTTTAAGCGTTCACGCATAAGGTGAAAGTCTGCTTTTAAGCGGGAGGTCAGCCATGCTTCGCGAGTGAGAACATCATAGGACATTAAAGTACTCATTTTAGGTGTTAGCAGAGGTTGCGCCGAGGGTGCCGCATGCTCCTTTAATTCTAATACATCAGGCGTCTGTGGATTCTTCTCATTGACTCCTATATTTCCGCCAACATTGTTTAAGGTGCATGGTAACTTTACTTCTAAGGCATTTGATTGAAATGCACCCTCGTGTGTGTCAGGCCTTGTATCAATCTGTGTTATGATTTTTTGGTTTTCCTGTGTGTTAATGTGGCCATGCTGCTCAACATTTTGTTTTGTCAGTGCATCGGATTGCTTGGAACTTGTTTGCAATAGAGGTGATTTCAGTCTTCCAATTGATGGGGACCGCATTGCCAGTAGATCTGCATCAGTTATATCAAACGAGAAGGTTTCCGATGCATCTATGTATGCTGTGGGTGGGGGCCCAACGGGTTTTCTGCAACGAGTTGGAGTTGATTTGGAAGTTCACACATTGTGTGTTCGCTTTCACTCATTAGTAGACATTCTGTGATTGCATTTAGATCAGGAGTCAACTTCGGCTTCGGCGCTGACTGAAACAAAGTTTTTACAATCGGCTGGTGAGCGGCGTCAATGTCAATATCGATATCGTTAATGGCTACCGCTACTATGCCTGCAGACGCCGAAGAGTGAATTCGACAACCTCGACAAACTCAGCTAACTCAGCCAGCTTGTCAGGCTTATCTGCCGGAGCGATACACAATCTCTCATCGTGTCTTTTTGGCAGCGAGGTAGCTTTCTCCAAAGTTACAGAAGCAATTGCACGTGAATCGTCTCCCAATGGTAGCTTGTCGGCAAAAAAAAGGCAACTATACTAAAGGTGGACATTAGAAGGCACATTTAAATGTTACAGCAGAAATAATGTTGGTATTTAAAAGCAAACCTTTTTAATGCATGATTTAAATATACCTAAGGGCACAGGGTGCATTGCTAAACAATGGCTTTACACAACTCCAAATATCTATACTTTACAATTGCATTGGGATGAATATGTTTTTAATCAGATTCTATTAGTCTTCAACATTCACTGGAATGTACAAGAACACGTACCATAACATTGCATTTCACATTCTAACATCAATCAATACATTGGCCCTCATTACGACCCTGGCGGAATTCGGAAAACGATGGCGGAAATGCAATACCGCCATCGAATAGCGCTCGGTGCGACTATGACCCGTCACCGCAAAGTACGAAGCCATTAGCGACACCGTAGTGAACGCCAACGCTAACTGCACCAAGTACGCGCACGCGCGCCATGCCAAACCGTAATTACCACCATGGCGCAAGGGTACGCCAATTCCGACCCTAGCGGACATGTACCTAACGCCATCAAGCACGGCGGAAAGTACCATTCCGCCATGGTGAGAAGTACGGCATCGCGAATCAACCGTAAACGGCCCCACTGAGTGCCTGTACACCGCTCCCTGCCCACAAAGCACAACTCCCCGTAGGTGCAATGAAGTCACAATGCAACCAGTGAAATGTACAAGTCACCCTTGCATGCCAACGAACAAAAGAAACACAAGAGGGGCCAATGGGAGCTGCAGTGCACAGATGGCACGAATACAGAAGCCATCCCAATGGACATGACCACAGTCCCCCACCAAGAAACGCACGCAAACACAGGCACCTGTGACCAGCAATATTCCGAGAATCACATCATTCCACCAGTCCACCTGGCTGACCGGCATCTGTTACACAAAACCCAATCCCCCGCCCCTGAGCATGACAACATTCAAACTGTCATATTGGCAGCCCCCATCCCTGACCACACGGGCTTCGTAGGCAAACGCGCCCAGTACAGTACCACGCAACTAAACTCCGAAGCTGGAACCCAATGCAGATCTCCTCACAATACATCGCCCCCCAAATAGGCACATGCCACATCACTTGCAAAGAAAAACGCTACACGGGCCAAATCAGAATAGTAATTTAATGCACATCAAAATCACCAAGCCCATACAGCCATCAGGCCATGAACTCCAAAACACTTTTCACCATTGTGGGCTGCATCCGCAAGAAATGACCAGCCACTACTTGTGTGACGCCCTGTTCCATCATGGTACACAGAGCCACATTCACGTACGAAAAGGCAACATGGAAGCGCACAGAACCGCAGGGCCGTCCCAATGGGGAGGCACTAGTCCAGCTGAAAGGCCGAAATGTTGCTCCGAGCCACCAGTACTGCGTAAGGGCATGTGGCCCATTGGCGATCGTCCCATAAGATCGTAATGCTGCTCCACTGATTAACACGAAGCAGCAGGTGTCGGGAGTAAAACCCATCTGCAGGAGTGGCATACAGATGGCAGTGGCAAAAGGGGAGGAGATACCTGTCAACCAAAAGAAAAGAAAAAGAACAGAATGGCCATCAGAACTACATTCGAACAACTCACTTCAATGATCACACTAAATCCACAGCCATATGCATGCTAGCCCACTCCAAAGGATCATCACCACCCAAAAACCACTTGCGACTCATAACCATCTATATCGAGGTGCAAACACCATCACGAACGAGTGTACCTGTGCATGCGTCTGTCAAAACAGAATCCATCAGATGGGAATGTTAACGTGCATGGACACAAGTGTCTGAGGGCGCGTCGAGACAGGGAGGGCTCAACAAGGCCAGATAGACGATGGTCCCACTATGGCAGCCCTGCATCACATAGCGTAGGGGAGGCGGATAGATCCCAAGAAGCCCTGTACATGGCAAACTCTGCATCAAATCTCCTGCCCATGCATCCATTCATCATTCCCTCATCCCGGGATTAAAACGCCTGAATATTTACTCACATAACATTAGAAATATCCATTGAGTCTGTGCGTTATGCAGCCTGCAAAATCCACAGTGCCCCAGCCCGGGATTCCAGTGTAGTGAAGTAACATGTATTTGGGAACGTCCGGCCTCACCGCCCACGTCGCAATTGCGCATCCCAAACTATTCATATCAATCATTGCATCCTCGCCATGGCCCCTGTCTCAAGGACATAGAACAATAGTACGTTATATTTGCAGTCAGACCTGTGGGCATTTCCTCGCCGCTAGCTGAAAACCGAAAGCGCCGCCCTTCGAATTCCTCATTTGCAACATCACGTCGAAGAGGCATCTGTGGCCGTTTGAAATCACTAATTATTCCATCGAGTGCGGCTGTGTGTGAAAATGGCAACTGCCTTCACCCACAAATGGGACGCCCCGCCCGTCGTTGCAACTCGGTACAGTGATGCATGAGGGCCCACCGTTACTCGAGTACTACGTTCCACTGACCCTTCACAAGTCTGTTCGCGACTGCACAGATAGTATGTGAAACAATGGGACCACAGCAGGATGAACATATCTAACAATCTTACACGGCCATCGGGTACAAATACATGATTGCAATAGCAAGATGCCATTCCCCGAATTGCAGCGTTGTGCGCGGGACGTGCCCGGCCAAAGGGGAGAGCAGTTTGCACAGGTGGAATGAATCACCACAGGTGGAGGCCATACAGCCTGAAAACACATAAATTGCACAGCCAGTCTCCTCCCACAACCACACCGAAATGCTACCGGCAGGACTCGCGATGTTGGCCCTGGGGGACCTGATAGCACTGCAAGTACTCCAACTCCAAGAAGAAGACGAACACCAACTACAACCGGCCGCACGGAGGAGACGCAGGAGGAGGAGGCCAAGGCAGGGCCAGCAAGGGCCGCCAGCACAGCCACTACCACCACGCAGGCAGCCCGCAATCCCACGCCTCCGAGCACATCCGTTCAACCTCACTGATGAGCAGATCCACACCCTCTACCGTTTGGACCGGGACACCATAACCGCCATTGTGGACATGACACAGGCCGACCTTGTCAGCATGATAGATAGCCCAACCGCCATCCCACCCCTACTGAAGGTGGTGTCTGTACTCCACTTCCTGGCCACAGGCACCTACCAGCACACAGTCGGACAGTTGCATGGCATTTCTCAGCCACTGTTCTCACGGACACTATTTCAAGTGCTCGATGCCCTCCTGCAGCACGCAGACGACTACATCTCTCTACCACGCTCGGAGCAGGAAATTACCAACACAAAGGTGGGATTCCATGCACTTGCCGGCATACCGGGTTGCATTGGTGCCATCGACTGCACCCATGTGGAATTGGTCGTCCCACATGCCATGGAGGCCCAGTACCGCAACCGAAAACAATTTCATTCCCTGAATGTACAAATGGTGTGTGACTCCAACAGGATCATTACACATTGTTGTGCCAGATTCCCTGGATCAACCCATGATTCTATGGTCTTGAGGAACTCTACAATACCACGCTACATGGAGCGACACGCAGGGAACAGATCCTGGCTACTCGGTGAGTCTCATTACATGCATGATTATGTGGGGTATGTGATTCGGCAATGACCTGGCAGGAAGGGGGGGGGGTGTGCGTACGTAGCAATGGCATTCCACATCATACGTTTCTCGTCCACATACAGGTGATGCTGGATATCCACTGAAGAGATGGCTCCTCACACCAGTCCGGAACCCACGGGACCAGCATGAGGAGGACTACAACCATGCCCACTCACGTACCCGTGTAGTCATTGAACAGGCATTCGGCCTACTGAAGGGTCGTTTCCGCTGCCTCAGCAGGTCTGGCGGGGCACTCCTGTACCGCCATGTGAAGGTTGCAAAGATGGTCATGGCATGTGTCATGCTCCACAACATGTGCGTACGTAGAAATGTGCCCATGCCCCCTGACGCAGAACTGCAAGCACCTGATGATGGTCATGATGAGGGTGGGGATGTGGCAGCACCTCATGGAGTCTGCGAGGCACCGGAGGCCCGTGACATTCGTCAGCATCTCATTGATGTATGCTTCTAGCACTCACGCCTGGTGGCTGATACATGGACACGGGACTCGTGGCACTGTGTGTGTCTGGGACATGCACAATATGGACTGTACGCCTATGATGGCCTAGTACACAAAGATCAATGTCCACACATCTCATTGGTTGATCGTGCACTGTTTATGGCATATGTGATATCATGTTGAACACCCTATCGACCCGCCACCCAAGTGAGCCCAACACACCCCCTCCACCCTCCTACCTCCCCCCCGAACACCAGTGTCCAAAGATGCTCATTGTCAGTGGGCTGTCGCTATTGCAAGCCCCCTCTGCGGGTATCAGGGGCACCCCTGCCTGTGGAGCGCAGGTTCCTCCCAGATCTACGTTGGGGGCTGCCCTGGACGGAACTTGCAACGGATGATGTGTCTGCCTGCTCACGTCCATGCATGTCCCTAAGGGTTTGCGAGAGCTCAGTGAGCACACGGCGCACTGCGGCAAGTTCGGCACATACGTCTTTGGACGTCGCATGCAGTTCCCCCCTCAGGCTCTCGGTGCTTCTCTCCATTTGGACTCTCAGGCTCTCGGTGCTACTCTCCATTTGTGCCCTTAGCGTCTCTGTACCTCTCTCCATTTCTGCCCTAAGTGTCTCAGTTGATGTTTCTATGTCTGCCTTAGTGCCCCCACATTCATCGGCATGGTCCTTGAGGAGCGTGGCCAGTTGCTGCTGTTGCACGATTAACTGGTCGAGGGACTGTTGCCTCTGCTGGGCCATGGCCATTTGCGGGGGTGTCACAGAGGGGCTGTTGTCCTCATGTTGCCTTGCCACAGGGCTTGTGGGGGATGGCCAGTCGTCGTCTTGTGGGTGCCCCTGCGTGGTATCCTCATGTTGTATGGGATGGGACAGACAGGGGGATTGGGACAGGTCATGGATGGATCTGTCTTCGACATCCCCGTTTTCTGTGTCGGAGCATGCTGCCATCAATGGGGTGTCACCTATGGTGCTGCTGCCACCAGAGGCAGTGCCTTCTGTGGCATCCATTGGGGGGACCTGTGGTGGTGGTGTTGTGGGCATGCTGGCTGCTGGGGTGCCTGTTGATGTTCCCTCCTCTGTGCTGCCACATGATTTGTGCTGCTGCCGTGTCTTGATGCGTGCAGCTGAGGTGGAGGGTCTCTGGCCGTTGGTCTTGGCCCTCTTTGCAGGTGTGCTGGTAGGGGTGTCCTGTAGCTCGTCGTTTGGATCGGACCCTGTGGTGGAGTAAAGGAGGGCGAGGGTTATTAATGGGTCTGTGGGAATTGGAATGGCATTGTATCACATGCATTGGGGTGGTACCTGAGGGTGATTTGGGTCGGGGCCTTGGAGGTGCTTTCATTTGTGTGTGGAGTGAGGGTGCAGTTGTTTGGCAGCCTGCAGTTAGGGTGTGCCTGCTGCACGTGTAGTGCGTGTTTTAGGGGTTTTTAATTATTTATGTATTTATTGTGGGTTTTAACGTGCGCTATCAGGCCGATGTGTGTGGACGTTCTCCTGGACATGTGTTTCTGTTGCACTATGTGGACGCATGGTACTTCACATGGATGGACTGTGTGGATTTGGCATTGTTTTATTTGGCCCACCTACCTGAATCTTCGGATGTCTGCACTCCTTTCTCCATCCCTCCGACTCCCTCTATGCTCTCCATTCCGATGGTGGAGGCACATATTTCTTCCCAGGGGGTCAACTTGATGGGTGATTCAGGACCTCCCCCGGTGGCTGTGGCAATGTTGCGGTTGGCAGAGAGTATGCTGCGGACGCGTATCCGCAGGTCGTCCCATCGCTTGCGGCATTGCTGTGGGGTGCGGGGTGCGGTCCCCACCGCACTTACCCGCTGTGCCACCAGAGCCCATATGGCCTTCTTGTTTGCAAGTGCCGTTCTGGTCATTTGCGTGGAGAAGACGACGGCAGCATTCTCCTGGAGGGTCTCTGTTAGCACGGTGAGTTCCTCACGGGAGTAGTGGACCTGCCGCTTGCGGTCGCACGCTTTCTTCGCTACTTTTCCCATTTTTCTTGGTTTCGCTAGGGTGGATGACGGGTTGGGGTGTGTTTCAGGGTAGTGATTTTAGTGGTTGTGTGGTTTTAGTGTTTTTATAGGTGTACGGCGGGATGTTTCCCGTTCCGGGCCCATGTTTTGGCTTCCGTTTCCGTATATTTCCGGTCACCGTACTTTACGGTAGGCGCACACTGCGGTGACCGCTAAGAGGGGTGGCGGTATTGCACCTAGGGCGCCGTACGGCGGCGGTGTGGGCCGTTTTGGGGTCATTTCCGCCATCGCGGACTTTGCACTTCCGCCATGGCGTGGTGCTCGTGCCCGATGGGTCGGAATGGGCCGCACTTTGCTCCTTCGTGCAATGGCGGAAACGCTATTTACGCTGTGGCGGTCCGGTCAGTCACTTTCCGCCAGGGTCGTAATGAGGGCCATTGAATGTAAGTAAAATAGGAAGTTACTAGTCATTAAAATGGTGAGGTAAAAAGCTGAGAAAGAAAGGATCAGAAGTGTTAACGAAGGAGGTAGGACACTGCAGTTTGTTCATAAAAATTCCAGATAGATGTTCAGGAATTAAATGTGCTAAGCAATTTAGACTATATATTCTGATTTCTTTGGAAATTGTGACCTAGTTCAAAACTCTCAAAGTATATACATTTCTCAACTCCAGTTTCCTGTAAGTGTTTTTTTTAACTTCTTTCTGATTTCTTAAGATCTCATTATTTAAGTAACCATTGCAGAATTCCTTCTGATGATTCACAAGAGCAAACATGGGAGGTTTAAAATGTACTTCAGTTTGAGGTAGCTCGAAGCTCGATTGAGTCAGTAATACGCCTATCAACAGGAATTGAAGTCAATATGGTCCTTCATGGGTGACCAGTACAGGGATCTTCTCATAGCAGGCATATGAAGGAATGGTCATGCTTATGAATACAACTGTCTAATTTAAAAACCACATTCCGCCATTTGTAAACACTGCAGTAGAATGGGGGGATTCACACAATAACATGGATTTCAATTGTCTCTGAGGGCACTGGTCCAGCACTGTGCCCTGTATAAACTAGGAATAGATGAATCATGCTTTTAAAAGGTAAAGTTGAAAGATGATTACTTTTACTGTGACTTACCACTAATCCATCATTATCATTCATTATCATTCAAGTCGCCCACATTCTTTACTTTATCCTCCACTAGTACATTTCCAAGAAACAATTTGTGGGTGGCATCAACGTGTAGGGAGTGGATGCAGAGTTGCTGTTCCCACAACATGGTCTCAGGTTTTTCCTCACTGAGCCAGCCCCATTGGGCTTATCTTCATTGCTACTGCTGCCAGGCATCCGCTTAGGGAATTTAATTCACGGCCTGTCATGCACCATCAAGTAGATTTCAGTGTAATCTGTGTATGAATAATGAGCTATGCCAAATTAAGCAATAATGTGCAATATCAGACACATACATATGTTGAACAGGATGGGGACAATACAAGTTAGGGGGCTTACCACATGTGGATACATGCAATGCTGACAATCTCTCTACAGACCTGCAGCTAAGGGCCTTCTCTCCAGAAATGATTGATGCCAGCATAGTGCCCCTGGGCCAGATAACTGTTGTGGTTTTCTCCAAATGTGAGTCTAGATTGGAAAAATCAATGATATTGAAGACCGCAGAGTGTCAATGCAAAACCAGAATGAATAGGTTGTATTTCTACAAGGAAGCTTTTTCCAGTTTGCACTTGATTGCTAGTATGACATATCTACTATGCTTTGTGCAAGCCTGGATTTTTCTTAAGTAGGATTCTCATTGTGTGATGTTTTGAAACAAACATCCTCAGGACTTTGTCTTAGGTGAGTCTCTTTTTGGTGTGATGAAACAAGCAGGACAGAAAAACCATCAAACATATTTGGAGGTGGCTTGGCCAGGTACTGCTCCCAGCCACGCCTGCTGATGCTCTGGTTCTCTCACAACCTTGATAAAATATGTTTTCTTAGTGGCAATTATTATTCAGGCTTTCAACCGGCTATATACCCTTACTCCTGACAATAGAAGGAACATTGGAGTAAAGAGAACACTCCAATCCATCTTTGTCAGACCATAGCACAGATTTAAGAGTAAGATTTGCCAAGACTTCGAAAGATGCATATGTTTATTGTGGCGGGAAGCCCAAACATGAAATAATGGTATCAAGCCAATTAATCACAGAAACAAGAAGGCTTTTCCAAGATATCCCATGTCGAGCACAGAGTCAAATTCAACAAGGCTTTAGGAGCTGAATCAACAGGTAGGATCAGAGACCCAATGACTCTTGGAAGGAAAAAGCATGAGCTAAAGCACAGCACTAACTGTGTTCCCGATCACACTACTTCCTAAGGACGATTGTCCTAATTGTAGGTAATAACTGGTCCTTTGGTTCAGGGGAAGTTTGAAATTGTCATAGACTGTCCATCAGTATTGGTCTGGGAAATGCTTCCGACTTACTATAGACGTCTAGCGGTGGTGCATCAAAATCTTTGATACCTGTTAGGCGACTGTTGAGCTCTCATGTAGAGGCTGGTTTTCCCTGAAAACCTTCAGTAGAATCCGTTTTTCTTCCCATTTCCTAGCATTCCTGAAGAGAGCTGGTGCCTTAAATCTGCATCTGATTAGGTGTACCCCTACTGTTTACCAGGCCCTTGTAGGTAGAGGAGGAACCACCATTATAAATACTGCCAACATGGACCTGAATTGTATATCCTACTGTGAATTTACAGCCAACACGGAAAAAAGGCAATCTTGCCAGTTTCAGAGGCACAGTTAGTACACTAGTTACACCTAAGCATCTGGATCCTACATATTATGCCTAAAACAAAAAAGTGATACAGGGAGGTTTGGGGATGAAAGGGTTTTTATAACAGTAGATAAGTGTACCAAGCTACCCCTTGGTGTACACACACACACACACACACACACACACACAATTACATATGATGTTTCCAAGGAATGCACAGCGCTCTTATAAAAACCTACATTTATGAAGATTGATATCAAATATTATGTAAAATGTTCCAATGCTGCTACTCCAACCTACAGGTTAATATTTATTTGGAAAAGTAGCCTTCTCATATTAATGAATCAATCTTTTGTAATGACCAGACCAGTCTCTAAGATTAACCTGTGCTGTGCTGCGTTGTCTTGCTTCCAAGGCAAACACGTTGCCCCTGACCTCATTATAAGCTTGCCGGTCCGGTAACACCGGTACCCGTAAGCTTGCGGGTACCATTGTTACCAGACCGGCAAACTACGAGGTCTGCTCGATGGGGCCTTTCTGCCCGTCATGTCTGACCTGGCGGGCGTATCGGCAGTCACGAGCAGACCATGTCGGATGCCCCAGCACCATTCATGAATGGTGCCGGTGCATCCGACCGCCCCATTCCCATTGAGTCGAATGGGACTCAAATGGGAATCTGGACTAATATTTTCTGGCGCACGGGAATGGGCAATTACCAGGTCAGCTGGGGCCATAATACCCTGGTAATTGCCTATTCCTGGGCACCGGAAAAAAATGATTCCATCGGCAGCCGTGCCATCTTTACTGCCACAGCTACCACCGGTCTCATAATGAGGCCCAATATATTATGTATACACTCCCCAGAGTAGAGGAGACTAGACATTTCTAACAATAGCACTCACGGAGATACTCTGTGTGAATTAATTTGAAATCATTTGGCCCAAAAAGGATCTCATATAAAAAATATAACTGACTTTCTTAATGTTAGACTGCTGCAATTCAAGTTATGAAAGTACAACATCTGTGCTGACTTTAGTAGCTATGTTATGTTAAAAATATCCTAAACTCACTGAGACCAGGCAGTTGGTTTGTGGAACCTGAGTCTATTTAATATGTGGTTTCTGGTGCTATACATCCATATGGCATTCTCCGATTTTTCTCTGCTCAGATTCGCTCCTAAACACTTACCTATCCAAAAATAATGCAGCAGGCCAAAGTGCATGAAGAATCAGCTTTAATTACTTTATTCTTAAAGTAACTTGGCCGGATGAAGGTACAAGACGTTCTCAAAAACCTTCTGGTATATCAGGTTGTTCCCTAAACTCTGGATCTGCCCACAGCCCTTCCGTCTAACTGAGATTTCACTTCATGAACATTATCGAGCCAATTTTCGATTGGCCGGCACCACAATGTGCTGACACTATTAAAAACCTGTTGCACCATTGGTCAGTGGTTCCTCATACAGCCTTGGATGTTGCATTTTTCTGCAACAACCCAATTGTATTTTAATGTGCAGGGCAAGATCAAAACGCTGCAATGGGCAGAAATAATGAAAGTACTCCTATCTCACTTTCCCACGCCAGACCCCACTTCTCCCAGACAGTTTGCTAACCTGGGACAGTTCATCATTTCCCGCCCTTGTGGTACACACTGTTGCTTGCAGGAGCATTATATAATTGAATGTGAATGTGTTCTTTATTGTGTTGTGGGGCCAATGTGCAAGAATAACTTCTTTCTTGTATTTGTCTTGCTACTGTGCTCTGTGTGTGCACACTAAACCTCTTCCACCATAGTGGGTGCTGTGTGTTCATCTTGCAATAATATCTTTGGCAATGTTGCTGCGTGCACCTGGCGATCAAAGCTTTGTGTGCTTTACTCTGCCATCAACCTAAACTATTTGTTGCATATATAGGATAAAACCCTGGGAAGACCAATGCATGCAGTTTCATCTCCCTATCGCATACTCCCTCTGTTCTCAACCTTGGCATCCTCAGCTTTCAAAACATTTTTGTGGAGCAACAGCATCTCTATTAAGCAATTTAACCTCCAGTTCTGTGTATTTTAACTATGAATCCTGCAAGGCCTTGCTCACTGACAATGGCAGTCTTCTTGTCATGTTCAATATTCTCATATGTACCCTACGTAGCTATGGCTGCTGCCATTTACTACATTCCGTCTCTGTGTATTTATCAAATTAAACTTTCCTGTAGTATAAGATTCATTCACTAGAGTGTAGCAAAAACTATTTCGCGAAATAATGATGGTGGTTGTAGGAAACTGTTCCAGTTTCCTTGTTCTATGTGTCCTTTATCATTAGGGGACTGCTGGGGTGTGTGACCTTGTGCGTCACTGGCCTTATCTGCACCATAACAAGAGCATTCAACCTGATGCCAGCATTTCCTTTGAGTTAAATTGCTGGAAGTGCAACGTATATTTCTTTTAAACATGTGCCATATTTCCTGCGGGAATCAGCACTAATACACTGGGATGCTGACAGATGATTCAGTGTGCGGGGAACATCAAATCCTTCCTGCTGCATGCTCTATGGATGAATGCAGGCCAACACAGAAACGGCGATTCACCAATGAGCTCTATGTTCCGGGTTGAGTTTGTTTTTTCTGCCTCTTCTTTTCTAACAATTTTCACACATGAGTAATCAGTCATTACAACAGGAATAGTGAATGTGCCCAAGTGAAAATGCATGAAAAATCTTTTCATGATCACTCTGCTCTGATTTTGAATCTGCTGGTAAAAGCTCTCACCAGCTACGATTACTTTTTTACCTAAAATATTTGATATTGGTCTCTCTTATAATTGATATCTGAACTGTGCACCTATGAATACTGAAAGTGCTATTAGTTAACAAAAAAAAATCAAACACAACTTACTGCATCTATATTTTGGTACATTGCAACGTATTGCAGCCATTTTGATCTCAGCTCCCCTGCAATAAACAGTACATAATAAACGTAGGACTAGAGAAGGTGAACGGATTGGAGCTTTGAAAGTGGGGGAAGTATACTATGCTTACCAACTATCACCTAGGTTATTGCGTAGCTTGAGGGTTTTTCCTTTGTAAAGCTATGTGGAGACCAATCCTGAAATTTAAGAGGAACTGGAAGATCTGGCATTCAGGTCCAAACATGTGTTCGAAATTTCGATTAAGCATGCTACTTTGGAGCAAGACACACTGATTAAGATGACCTTGGGAGAGAGGTAGAGCTCTTTTCCTATATGTTTTGAAGAAAGAGTGGCTACATATCAGGAGGACATTGGAGTGAGGAAAGCATCTATGTTTAAAAGGGATGAAAATGATAATTAATTCATCATATGTACGTTTGCCCATAGATATGGCATCTTTAATTCTGGTTGCAAAACTAGAAAGTGATGGCTGAAATGTTCCAAAATTCATCTTAATCACTGGCATTGCTCCAGACAATGCTCCAGACCAATGCTTTGCAGCCTCCCAAGCCATTACAGAAGGATGAAACCAATTTACAAATCAGACTTGCCCCCATACCAACACTGCTTGGTCACATCCCTCTGCATGAGACCCCTAGCAATCCCAGAGATATTTCAGCATTGGCACCAGATAAAAAGTCCCTCATTTCATTTCACTGCCCTCCAGTTCTGATTTGAAATTGTCATCTAGTGTCACCAATGACATGGCATCAACTTGCCAGGAGCAACCATAGGTCATGAGTATTGAGGAGAGCCAGAATGGGTGTGTCTGGTCAACGGGCGCAACAGCCTCACAACAGGCAGAGGAAGACGAGGAAACGTAGCATGAGGAGCAAACATAGGTCAGGTTGATCAAAGTTTTAAACATCCTTCCAACTGCAGATAGAAATGTAGCTGGTAATGGAGTAAATAGTAGTGCACGGTTCCTCTTTCCAATGCTGAAGAAAAAGCTATTTCTTTCGGATTACTTTCACCAGCTGCAAAATTTAGACGGAGCAGAGGCGATTGTAAATTTGCTTAGATTCAATAGGAAATTAAAATTACACAACCACTTTCAGAACAATCCGGCTCATTCCGAATTTCGCGGTGCAGGAAAACAAGTGGACGTAATTCCATTTACCTCCATTTTTCCCACACTGCCAAATTTCAAGTTTATCGGTTTTACGTCTGGCAGTATTACTGGATGGTAATACTGCCAATTTCTGGAGGTAAAAGTGGAGGAGTTAACTCAAGCTTCAAGCAAGCGGTAACTCCTCCACTTTACCTCCAGAAAATCGCTGGTATTACCATCTGGTAATACCCCCAGAGGTAATGCTGCCAAATTTGTAATCTGGCAATATTACTGCCTGAGGTAAATCCTCCAGTGGTAATTCCACCTGACAAAGTGACAATGGTGGTAATTATATTTGCCAGTATTCCATCGGATTTACCATCAGAATACGGGCAAACTCTTAATGAGCCCAATGTGCCTTATGACACACCATTGCTTCTGCATGCAGACTAGTTTCTGAGTTTTCAGTTAAACATATGAAAATAGTCCCTTCATTTTAGACTTGTTAGTTGAAGTTGTGTCTACTAACACCTTTATCCTATTGTCTTAGATTTGGAAATATGAATCTGTTGCTCTTCGGATCGAATTTAAAACTCATTCACATTTGTTCCTCTTTTCCCATTGGGCAATATCATTGACACCTTCTCTTTATTGGCCAGTGCTGATATAAAAAACTGGAGACTTTTAGGGGGTAATTCATAGAATTCAGCACACAAGTGGCGCACGCGGCTGGCGCACAGTGTGCGCGTGCGAATCCCTGCGCCAGCCGCGTGCGCTGAAATCCCTTTCCGCGCACAGCGTATTCATGGATTCCAGCCATCAAAACCAGCCGTGGCGCACAGTGGCGCAGCGACCCTGCAGCAGCGCCAGTTACGCCCCCAAGAACGCCTCCCGCGCAGGGAAAAGCCATCAACATACCCAATCCAGCGCAAAGGGCTGCGCTAACCCTGTACCAGCACAGCAAGCGGGCTACGTGTATCACTGGGGTGCGCGGGAAGTACCTCACGCGATTGGCCCCGTGCGAGCAGGGTACGCGTATTTCAGGGGTGCGCGGGAAGTTCCACACGCGATTCCATCAGGGTACGTGTATTTCGGGGTGCGCGTGAAGTTCCACACGCGAAATCAGCAGGGTACGTGTATTTCAGGGTGCGCGTGAAGTTCCACATGCGATATCAGCAGGGTACGTGTATACGCGATTGGCCTGGGCGCGTGTATTTCAGGGGTGCGCGGGAAGTTCCACACGCGAATAGCCTGGGCGCGTGTATTTCAGGGGTGCGTGGGAAGTTCCACACGTGATTGGCCTGGGCGCATGTATTTCAGGGGTGCGCGGGAAGTTCCACACGCGATTGGCCTGGGCGCGTGTATTCCAGGGGTGCGCGGGAAGTTCCACACGCGATTGTGCTGCGTTGGGTATTAGGGGTGCGCGCAAAGTTTCACACGCGATTGGGCTGCGTGCGGGTATTAGGGGTGCGCGCAAAGTTGTACACGCGATTGGGCTGCGTGCGGGTTTTAGGGGTGCGTGCGAAGTTTTACACGCGATTGGGCTGCGTGCGGGTATTACAGGGGTGCATGCACATTTTCACACGCGATTGGGCTGCGTGCGGGTATGAAAGGGGTGCGCGCAAAGTTTTACACGCGATTGGGCTGCGTGCGGGTATTACAGGGGTGCGCACAAAGTTTTACACGCGATTTCAGCAGGGCACGTGTATTTCAGGGGTGCCGGGGAGTCCTACATGTGATTTGCCAGTGTGGGTCCTCCCAGGTGTTCCCTGTACACCCTCCACGGCCCCGGCAGGCAGCCCACACCACAGGGGACTACCCTGCATCCCTGGTCATGTCCCGCAGGCAGCCCACCCAACATGGGCATGCCCCCCAGCAAAGGCACATGTCTCCTTGCACCAATGATCACCAACTCATGTCCCCTTGCACCCCCACCCCCAGCATTGCGGGGCACCTGCCAGCAGGCCCCCACCCATGTCTCCCAGCACCCCCACCCCCCCAGTCACCAGGGGCAGCCTCCACCAGGCCCCCACCCATGACTCCCAGCACCCCCACCCCCCCCAGTCACCAGGGGCAGCCTCCACCAGGCCCCCACCCATGTCTCCCACCACCCCCACCCCCCCCAGTCACCAGGGGCAGCCTCCACCAGGCCCCCACGCATGTCTCCCACCACCCCCACCCCCCCCAGTCACCAGGGGCAGCCTCCACCAGGCCCCCACCCATGTCTCCCACCACCCCCACCCCCCCAGCAGTGCAGGGGCACCCGCCACCAGGCCCCCACCCATGTCTCCCACCACCCCCACCCCCCAGCAGTGCAGGGGCACCCACCACCAGGCCCCCACCCATGTCTCCCACCACCCCCACCCCCCCAGTCACCAGGGGCAGCCTCCACCAGGCCCCCACCCATGTCCAACTCATGTTCCCCACCACCCCCACCCCCCAGCACTGTGGGGCACCTGCCAGCAGGCCCCCACCCATGTCCAACTCATGTTCCCCACCACCCCCACCCCCCAGCCCAGTGGGGCACCTGCCAGCAGGCCCCTACTCATGTCCCACTCATGTCCCCTGGCACCCCCACCCCCCAGCACTGTGGGGCACCTGCCAGCAGGCCCCCAACCATGTCCCCCTGCCCCCAGGTCCTGACGATACACAATCATGGCAGTAATGGGCAGCATACCCAGCACAAACACCCAGCCAAGGATTGCATCCACCCACATAGCAAATGCAATTACATGATACAACCCCAATGGCAAGTATGTAAATGAACACATGTCCGTCACACACACATACACAATGGGTGCAAGTGAATGTCAAAACCCATATCATGACATGCATGAAACCAATGAGAAAATACCACAAAAGAAAGTTATAAAAACATGTATTCTCGAAGAAAATGAAGTAAACTAATCAAACATACAACAATGGGGATAACAAAATAAATTGTCCATGTCCGATAAGTAATGTAAAAATCCAAAAAACAAAGGAATCCAAAAACTAATGTTGTCCAAAGCAAAATCATGGTGAAAAAAAATAAGGAAAAACCATTGCCTCATGGTGAACACAAATATAAATAAAAAAAAAGTATTTTAAAAAATCCAACTATACACAAGAATATTCCAGGGTCCATGAGCCCAACACTATAAATGAAACCTACTACTACCTAATAAAAAAACTATATACAGAAAAGTGGCCATTGTCCGAGCGGTCCAAAAAAATCTCAAAAAATAAAGGAAACCTAACACTAACTAACTAAAGAACTATATACAATGGCAGCGGGCAAGTCCTGCGGCTCACTCTGTGATGTTGCTGGCCAGGGCATCATCGAACTCCATGTCGATGTCCTGGAGGCGGGACTCTGTCCTGGCCCCGAGGTCTCGCAGGGATAACCCCATGTTCACCTCAATCTCCCTGCGAGCTTCCTCGAGGCACTCAGCCCGCCTCAACGCCCGACGCATGGAGAACTCCGCCCTGACCATGGTGAGCCGCTCCTCTTCCGCCCGCTGCCGCTCCGCACCTATCCGCTGGACCAACTGCTCCCACACGGAAGACACTACCATCCCAGGGTTCTCCTGCCCTCCGGCCGATGCCTGCCCCTCTGATCTTGATGGCCCCGAGCCATGATGCCTCCCACGTCGAGCCTGCTGCTGCCTCCGACGCCACTGCCTCTGCCAGCACGACGGCATCCAGGATGATGGAAACCACCGACGCCGTCGTGCACGTGCCCTGCCCGATGATGCCGTCACATCCTCCATCTGCTGGGGTCCAGTTGCTGTGTTGTCCACCCCTGCTGGACCTCTGACTCCCGACTGTGGCAGGGATGGGATCCCCACCGAGCTGGCTGCATTGGTCAGGGCAGGTCCACAGGGGGCCCTGGTGGCATCTGGGCCGGAAGACGGCAAGGAGAACGACTGGCGTATAGTCTCCACAGAGCAGGAGAGGGCCGCCAGATTGGCCGACACATGCAGGAAACCCCCGAACATGGCCGATCCCAATTGGGCCACGTCGGCACGGTGCTCTTCGTGATGACGTGCGTGCTCCTCCTGGGAAGCACGCACGGCATCACGAATCACAGCCGTGCGCATCGCGACCCCAATCAGGACCTTCTCCACACGGCCAGGGGTCCCCTCGTCCGCAGGTGGAGGGGAGTCAGATGACATGGACATCCCCTCTACCTGAGGACGGGCCTGGGACGGGGCATCCCTGCTGGTGCAAGGTGGTGCACCCACAGGTTCAGGGACAGCGACATGCACAGGCCCCTCCACGGTGACCTGTGCTGCCTCCTGCCCCTGCCCCTGGACTGCACCACTTGCACCAGCAGGGATGCCCCCACCAGGCCCCATGTGCGCCTCAGTGGCGGCCTCCTCCTCCTCTGTGGAAACCACCAACCTGGATGGCTACTCGCCGTCTACCGCCGTAGCAGGCCCCTGTGGGGGCTCACCCACCCCTTCCGCTGCAGCCGTGGGGGCATCCCCGCCGCCTTGCTCCACAGCGCCGTCTCCGCCCTCTCCTTCACTAGCCGCTGCGTAGAGGGAGACATAGAACACAAGCATCAGGGTACTGTACAATGGTCCCCTAGACAGGAAGCAATAGCAGATGAGTGCCACTGTCAAAGTACACTTCCATCATGTCACACCACAACACATGTGTCAGTCCAGGCAAAACACACACAGTTACAGTCATGGTGCGTGCCATGGACATTTCAATGCATGTCCAATGGACTCTCGAATCATACAATGTAATGGGACTCACATGCATCATGGGTCATGCCTATCACATGCACACACTTCACCTCAGTCACATCCATCTGGCCCCGTACACCCCAATCACAGTGCTTACAAGGATGACTAGGCTGCATCAGTGAATCTGTACATTGTCACAGACATGTGTCATGCATCCATGGCACTCACAAGTCACAGACACGCAGGTCAGGCACACAGACATGGATACCACATATGTATCTGGCATCAGCACCCATCCCTCGCCCCCACCCAAGTCCAGGAACAGAGACTGCCATGCTCTCATGTGTGCAATCTGCACAGGGCTCCCCATGTCGCATTCAAACACATGCAACAACCGTGCGGTTCACACATTACAGGTCGCACATGCATTCCCATGATGTCCCTGCACACATACATGCGTACATGGCCTATGTCACACATGCAGGCAAGTATCAGACAACCAGCACACTGCAACATGCCCTGTCTCACACAGCAATGCTTGGCCACTTACCGCTCAACTCCAGACGGGTCTCCCTCTCAAGGACCTGGGCGTGGAGCGCTGGGTGTGCGCGTTCCAGGACCCTCAACTGGATGGAACTCATGCGGCCCCGGCCCCCCTCCACGAGGCGCCGGGCCTTCATGAGGGTCCTGGACCTCAAGTCTTCCCAGCGCTTCTTGACCTTCTGGATGGTGCGGGTTGCCACCCCCTCCGCGTTGATGGCAACCACACAGTCGGCCCAGATCCTCTCCCGTCCTTCCTTGTTGGCGCGGGACGATCCGAAGAGGGCATCATACTGCCCCAGGACTTGCTCCACCAGGACACCAACTTCGGTGGCAGTGAAGCTGGTGCCCCTCTGCCCCTCTGGCTGGGGGTTGCCACTGGTGCCAGATGTTGATGTGCCCAGGGGCAGGAGTGGGTGGGCAACTGGGTCCTGGGGCTGGGCTGTGGAGCGATGTTATCCGAGTCGGGAGTCTTCTGTTCCAGCAGGGGTGGACACAGCAACTGGACACCTGCAGATGGCTGATGTGCAGGCACCAAATGGCAGGGCACGGTGGCAGCAGGCAGGCAGGCAGGCAGCAGCAGATGGCACGTGGGAGGCTGCTCGGGGCACTGGGGGGCAGTAATTCGGCCTTCTGGGCAGGAGCGTGGTCTTCCGTGTGTTTTCGCGTGGCCAGCTTGATACGGAGTGATTTGGCACGTGAAAATCCTGCACGTCAGCGTGAAAATCGAGGAAAGGCCCTTAGCGCGTAAGCGCATCAGCACGCGTACGCGATTTCATTGGACCAAAGGCCCTTACAGCGTAAGCGTGTCTGTGACGTTTTGCGCACGGGCGTTGCCCTGGCAGGGCTTGGTGATCCCGCGTGCCTTTATGTTCTGTACGTGCTTTTCGTGCGGTGCGTGTGTTTTCCATCCGTTGGGGTTCACACGCTATTACTTCACAGCGGGTGTTGGCTACGCGTTCTTCTACATGCAAGGCAGACGGTGAGTGGTACCCAGCTCCCCCAGGCCGGATCGCGTGAAAAACTTCACGCGAACCCCTGTAATACACGTAGCCCGCTCCCCCAGGCCCGATCGCGTGAGAAAGTTCACGCGAACACCTGTAATACACGTAGCCCGCTCCCCCAGGCCCGATCGCGTGAGAAACTTCACGCAAACCCCTGAAATACACGTAGCCCGCTCCCCCAGGCCCGATCGCGTGAGAAAGTTCACGCGAACCCCTGTAATACACGTAGCCCGCTCCCCCAGGCCCGATCGCGTGAAAAACTTCACGCGAACCCCTGTAATACACGTAGCACGCTCCCCCAGGCCCGATCGCGTGAGAAACTTCACGCGAACCCCTGAAATACACGTAGCCCGCTCCCCCAGGCCCGATCGCGTGAGAAAGTTCACGCGAACCCCTGTAATACACGTAGCCCGCTCCCCGGGCCCGATCGCGTGAAAAACTTCACGCGAACCCCTGTAATACACGTAGCACGCTCCCCCAGGCCCGATCGCGTGAGAAACTTCACGTGAACCCCTGAAATACACGTAGCCCGCTCCCCCAGGCCCGATCGCGTGAGAAAGTTCACGCGAACCCCTGAAATACACGTAGCCCGCTCCCCCAGGCCCGATCGCGTGAAAAACTTCACGCGAACCCCTGAAATACACGTAGCCCGCTCCCCCAGGCCCGATCGCGTGAGAAAGTTCACGCGAACCCCTGAAATACACGTAGCCCGCTCCCCCAGGCCCAATCGCGTGAAAAACTTCACGCGAACCCCTGAAATACACGTAGCCCGCTCCCCCAGGCCCGATCGCGTGAGAAAGTTCACGCGAACCCCTGAAATACACGTAGCCCGCTCCCCCAGGCCCGATCGCGTGAATAACTTCACGCGAACCCCTGTAATACACGTAGCCCGCTCCCCCAGGCCCGATCGCGTGAGAAACTTCACGCGAACCCCTGAAATACACGTAGCCCGCTCCCCCAGGCCCGATCGCGTGAGAAACTTCACGCGAACCCCTGAAATACACGTAGCCCGCTCCCCCAGGCCCGATCGCGTGAGAAAGTTCACGCGAACCCCTGAAATACACATAGCCCGCTCCCCCAGGCCATGAAATACACGTAGCCCGCTCCCCCAGGCCCGATCGCGTGAGAAAGTTCACGCGAACCCCTGAAATACACATAGCCCGCTCCCCCAGGCCAGATCGCGTGTGTGACTTCCCGCGAACCCCCGGAATACACGTACCCCGCTGAATCGCGTGTGTAACTTCCCGCGTAACCCCGAAATACACGTGCCCCGCTCTCACAATTGCTGTATGTTGCCACTTTTGTAATGCGCAGGGACGCTACCGCCTGCCTTCGTGTGGCGGACGTGTATCGGCTTGTGCGTGTCTTTCGCTTTGCGTGGCTTTGCCCTATTCGATTCCATAAATACGTGTGGTTCGGGTGCGTGTGGGCGTTCCGTCTGCTTCCCTGCAGTACATCCCCAGTTACGCCCTTGTTTTCGCGAGTTGTTCCCCATTCCGCGCGTTACGCCCCGTGTTCCGCCCACTTTCTGGTGTATGCGCCGAGGTTGTGCGCTTTCACTGTGCGCGTCGCGCACATCTTTTGGGATGTTGCAGTGACGTGTGCGCCATGCATGGGTTTGGCGCACATCCCGAGGTAAACACGCGCAGGGACTTCCATGAATCGCATGCGCGCGCCTGTTTTTTTCCGCTTGCGCCTGCTTGCGCCTGCTTGCGCGAAGATTTTCGGCGCACGTTTGTTCCATGAATCGGCCCCTTAATGATGTGTTTCTTATTGTGTTGCTGAACTTCGTTGGTATTATTTGATTGATTTAGTGGTTATTGGGCTTCATTGCATTTTTGATATTTTAGTATAGCTAACACCCCGTAGTTGACTTGTTAATTGTTGTTTTTTCTCCTTAATGCTACTGCACGTCAAATGTATGTAACCAGCAGGCTCATAATACATGCATATGCGTGGGATGTTTCCCTATCACATTTCTTATTGGACTGCTGACATTCGTGAGTCCCTAATTTTATTGCCATAATTTTGTTTTTTTCATTGATGTATTGATTATTGGGATTCATTGTATTTTAGCTGCTTTAGTATTAGATAATGCTTTGTAATTGTAGGCATTCTCCTTGCAACTGTTTGTATTCAATGGTTCCGGTAGCCAGGACTTTATTTACATGCTCTTCCTAGGGCTGTGCACCTATTGTGTGTCAAGATTAGTTTACCACCAGGCTTATACAATTTGCAGGGAGCAGAGCATGCACACAAAGCCCACACAAAGCCTCTCTGTGCTTGTTAGAGCACAGAGAAGCACAGTGGGCCCGGTATGATGCACCAGCGTGTGGGTCTCAAGATTCTACGGTGTCCATTACTTACATTGGGCCTCATTACACGGTATGCGGTAAAAACCGGCAATTACCGGCATGGCGTAAATAGCGTGTCCGCCCTCGCAAGAGGCTGCAAATTGCATGCCATTACGAGATCGTGGCCACGAGCCTACCGCCATGCCGGTAATGAGCCTACCGCCATGTCGCAAAAGTCCCCAAAAAGTCCCTTAACGGCATCCTCGAAAGCGCTGTTAGCACTTCCGCCCTGCCGCCACATGCAAATAGCGGTTTCCGCAAATAGCGGTGACCGCCATTAGCGGTCACCGCTAATAGCGGTCACCGCTATATTGCGGAAACGGAAATAGCGTCATCGCACCGGAACGGGAAAGAGCACGGCGGCCATCTTTAAAAACACAATCCATTGCCAGCCCCCTTATCCAGGACACCTTACCAGGAACCACGTTGGGAAATACACCAAGGACACCGTGAAGATGCCCAAGGCCATTAAAAAATCGTCTGAGCGGCAACGCAAGGAGAAGTTTTGCAAGGAGGAGCTCCTGATGCTAACGCAGACACTAGCAGACAATGCTCATGTCGTCTTCAACAACGACATGCGTCGGGAGACCATTGTGAAGAAGAAGGCCATCTGGGAAGAGGTAGCCCACAAGGTCAGCGCGGTAGGCACCACAACCCGCACAGTCAAAGACTGCCGAAAGAGGTGGGATGACCTCCGGCTCCGTGTGCGGAACATTCTATCCGTGAACCGCAACCTGGCTACGGGCACAGGAGGAGGCAGTGAATCGCCAATCAAGCTCACCGAGTGGGAGGAGACATGCGCATCAACCATCGGGGTAGAATGCATTGAGGGAGTTGGACAAATGGAGCATGGCGTGGCTGTTTCGTCCGATGGAGGTGAGTGTATGCATCAAACAATGCACAGTGAAGTGTGATGTTCCCCCCAATCATGTGTCCATATCAATGCCGTGGCTCCAGCCACAAACAGACATGCATGCATCACCACATGCCCAAACAACACAGACCCATTCATGCATGACCCACCCAACATCCCCATTACCTGCATCCACACTGAAGAGCCCGGAATGCATAGAACGGCATGACGTATTCATTTTGCTCAAGGCAGGTCGACCCATTACTGATGGTTGTCAACATTTCTCACCCTTGCAGGATCACACACTGACACTGAGGAGGCACGCACTTCCACACCTGCTCCCACATCCAGCAAAAAAGCAAGGAGGGATGCCACAGGGGACACCGCCACATCCACAAGGGCAGCCAGGACGAGTGTCCATGACCACAGGGACAGAAGCAGCCGGAACACCAGTTGCACGCATCCACAGGCCATGGCTGCTCCCGTCGTGGCACCCACGGAAGTGTGTCTCCCAGCAGGTGAGGGCAGCATCGAGGGAATGCACTCTGCTGCCACCAGCTCAACGGGTGAAGCAGCAGCCACGGCCCCACCTTCAGATGAGGAGGACACACCTGCCATTGATGCCGATAGCCAGAGCCCCAGACCAACAAGCCCCTTACTGGCAAGCCCGAGGTACTCCTCAGGTCCGGGTAGTCATGGAGATTCACCCACCCCTGAAGGGATATTGAGCCCTCAGATATCCTCTCCTGATGCAAGTGCAATGGGACCAGGTGCATCAGCCATCCCACCAGCACCCACCATGCGACATGACCTCTCGAGCATCTACCAGAGGCAGAACGAGATGAGTGGCCTAGTAGGTCAACATGTGGCAGAGACAGTCCGCCTGAGGGAGGACATTGCTACATTGGCACAGCAGACAAGGGAGGGCATGGAGGCATGCACCAGCCGAATCTGCAGTGAAATGGCCCAACTGCGGCAGGCCATGAACCGCATAGCAGACGCTATTGAGCGTCGGTGCCCACTCACGGCCCAGGAAGAACCAGGCCCCTCCTCGTCTGGGAGTTCACGCCAGACTAGTCCCTTGCGCCGGTCTATGCGGAACCTGCGGCGCACGGCTTCACAACCACCAGATGACGATGCAGGCACTGGCAAATAGGGCCACCAGGATTCGTGTGCCACATGTGGCGATGGACACAATCACGTCATGAGACTCACATGGGAGTGTTGAGGGGGGAGGGGGGTAAGGGTCTGTTTGGGTGTGTTGAGGGGGGAGGGGGGTAAGGGTCTGTTTGGGTGTGTTGAGGGGGGAGGGGGGTAGGGGTCTGTTTGGGTGTGTTGAGGGGGGAGGGGGGTAAGGGTCTGTTTGGGTGTGTTGAGGGGGGAGAGGGGTAAGGGTCTGTTTGGGTGTGTTGAGGGGGGAGGGGGGTAAGGGTCTGTTTGGGTGTGTTGAGGGGGGAGGGGGGTAAGGGTCTGTTTGGGTGTGTTGAGGGGGGAGGGGGGTAAGGGTCTGTTTGGGTGTGTTGAGGGGGGAGGGGAGTAAGGGTCTGTTTGGGTGTGTTGAGGGGGGAGGGGGGTAAGGGTGTATTTTGGTAGTTTGGGTAATGCACTTTCGTACCACAATATGTTCAATATACACTGTTCAGAGTTTGAAACCCAAGCGTGGTCTCCATTATTGTGTATGTGTCATTCATTGTGGACAGGGTCCTTTGTGGGCCTCGAAACATGCACCAGGGCAACAATTCCCATCTACGTCCATGCTATTTCACCTTGGTGCATGATGAGATTACAGAATCAGATGCTGATGTACATTGTGTGCCTCCTTGGCACTGCCTCTTTCATGTCCTGCCGGGGCATTCCACCCGCACTCATCCTCAGCCACATCATACTCTTCTGGTGGTTGCATGTCAATTTCAGGTGGCATAGGCACGTTCCATCATATGCACATTTTGTGATGCTCTACACATGCCATGGTTGTCTTTGCCACTTTGACGCGGCCGTACAGGAGTGCCACACCCAGGCCGCTTAGGCAGCGGAGCACTGTCATTGGAGGGATGTACTATATTGTTGTCCTCTTCCTGCTGGTTCTATGGGTTCCGTACAGGTGTTGGGAGCCACCTCCTCAGTGGATCGCTGGCATTGCCTGTATGGTGTGAGGAATGGGTACCTGTTACGGGTCACCTCTGGTGTGGGCTGTTGTTGTTGGTGCTGCACTGCTATCATGTAGTCAAGGCTGTCATGTCATGCTGCTGCTATTGGCACCATCTTGGTGTGGGAAGGGGTGTGGGTAGGGGTGTGGTGTGCTCTTTTGTGCTGCCTGTCTCCATTGCATGCACCTGTGCTGATTGTGTCCACCTGTAGTTGATGGGTACACTGCTCAGGTCTCTTAACGGGTGCTTTTCGATGCCGTTATTAGCGCCATGCCGGTAAGGGGTTTTTGGGTGTTTTACATGCCGCTAATACCATGTCCGCATGGCTTGTGATGGCCTGGTATTAGCGCCATGCCGCTAATTCCGGCCTGGGGGTCGCGCGCCCGCGGCCTTGTCGCTATTAGTGGCACCGTAATTAACGGGTGCGCAGATAGCGGTGGGTTCGGGTCGTGATTGGCTTAGGGAATTAACGGTACCGGTAAATCTTTACCGGTACCGGTATTCCATTACCGCACAACGTGTAATGAGGCCCATTGTATTTTTAACGTTTAGTATGTGAGAATCTTCAGGTTTATCCAGCATTCTCTGCGAATACCTGGATATTTTACAATTAGATCTAAAAATGTGTAACCGTTGATCAACAGAGTCTGATATTGGATTTGGATGTAGGTGTCCCTTAACCATTATAATTCCATGAATAAGGAACAGCACACTCTAAAGGGGACAGCTCCTAAAACAGTAAACTGAATGGCCCTCATTACGACCCAGGCGGTAAGTTACCGCCTGGGTCATACCCTTACCACCATGGCGTAAACTACGTTTACGCCATGGTGGTTGGCGGATTTACCGGCCCATTCCAAGATGAGTGGGGCGGTAAATCCCCATTTCCCATTTTACCCTTCCCCATTTGCATTTTTGCCCCATAGGGCATAATGGGAATGGGGAAAGGCGCTAATTACGCCACCGTAAATTACGGTGGCGTAATTAGCACCAAGGTCCCTTTGCGGCATGGGTTTTAACGCCTGCAAAAAGCAGGCGTTAAAATCACCATCCCGCAAAGGGACCTTGGAATCAGGCGTTAAGGGTCGGCGCCGTTTACGGCGCCGTAAACCCCTTAACGCCTGGGTCCTAATGAGGGCCAATGTCTGCTATTGCGGTCATTTACCATAGACTTAAATACTATAAACCCATAGCCAGCTGAAGCGTGGAATCTTCAGATGCCATGTTTTGGGGGAAATAATGAGGCAGATTACATTGCAACACATGCTTCCCACGCACCCCTAATGATCTTGTGAAATCCCCTTTACTTAAGGCAGTGTTTGAACAATTGGCACTAATAACAATTGTTCCCTTCCGTATCGTGCTATATGTATATGAAATCGTATTATTGCCACCAGAATAGCTCACTTGGGTATTCAAGAAACATGGCTGCTGTTCCCTTCTTGAGAACAATGGTTGGGAGGGAAACACTTATGTTATAATATTGCTATTCTTCAAGTACTTCTTTTCTTTACATAGAATGTGGTTGTGTTTCCAAAGATTCCCCCTGCACTGTGGGAACGGAATATAATATGGAGACTGTCCTTATGTGCGTTGATCTAAGGCAATGGTCTTGAAACTGTGCGGCACGTCACAACCCCACAGAGGTTAGGGGGATCACTTGATTCCTATGGGGTGTGCAGCCCCACAGCCGAATATGGGTAAAAAGACATTGAAAAAAAGTAGGCAAAAATAAATGTAGGCACAAAATAAAATGTGCATATCCCATCCCAACATGGCCCCCGCCACACATGCTCAGTGTGACAGGAGCCAGGCTTAGGTTCAGCAGACGTGGCTGACCCGTGACACTAACAGAAATGGAAGTGCGAGAAAGTGTGCTTCCATTTGTGTTTGTCTCCATTTGCTGCAGAGGAACATTGGCAAGGCTTGTGGGCCTGCACTGGCATCAGGTAAGGGGGGGGCTTGCTCCTGTGTGGGAGATGGGTGGGGCCACCAGGGACTGCCAGGAGTGGGGTGGGGTCACCTAGGGACTGCTGGAATTGAGGTAGGAGGCACCATGGGACTGCTGGGAGAGGGTGAGGATGCCCAGGGACTGCTAGGAGTGTGCTGGGGCACCCGGGGACTGCTGGGAGGGAGTGGGAGCGCACAGGGACTGCTGAGAGAGGGTGGGACACCCAGTGACTGCTAGGAGTGGGGTGGGAGCAGCCCAAGCTCCCTGATAGGAGCGGGGTGGGGGAGTCCAGGGACGGCTAGGAGTGGGTTAGGGACACCCAGGGACTGCTGGGAGAGGGTGGGGGCACCCAGGCACTGCTGAAATATGGTGAGGGCACCCAGGAACTGCTGGGAAAGGGCGGGGCAGTGCATGTCTGTGTAAGGAATGGCGTGAGGGGAGCCCAGGAACTGCTGGGAATGGGGTGGGGGCACCCATGGACTACTGGGAGTGGGATGGGGGAGCCCTGGGAGTGGGGTGGGGGCACCCAGGGATGGCTAGGTTCGGGGGAGCCAAGGGGCTGCAATGGGTGGGGGAGCCCAGGGACTGTGTTGGGAGAAGTCGGAGGAGCACCTGAGTAGGGTGAGAGTACCCAGGGACTTCAGGGAAAGGAGTGGGGGGAACCCAGGGAATGTGCTGGGCGAGGGGTGGAGAGCCCAGGGACTGAGCAGGGTGGAGGGATCAGTGTGACTGTGCGCCAGTGCATAATAAATTAATGGAGATTGTTTTACCAGCCATTTGTTACTTTGGGAGGGCACTTCCCCAAAATAACCTTGGGGGCCCAGCATGAAAAGGTTTGAAGACCACTGACCTAAGGTGTGGGAAGGACCTCTTGTGTAATTACACATGAAAGAGTATCTTGCTAACTCAAATCATTTTTCAAAATGTTCATTCAGATATCTGACAATACCTTTGCATAATGATATACAAAGATAAGCTAATTCTCTCAAAGTATTTTTTTTCTTTTAAAGATTTATAATCCAACGACGCGGGCAAACGTTGTTGCGCAATGCATTTAGGTCACATGACCATCTTCAGAGCCCATAATCTACAAAATAACCAATAAACATATTTGGTGTCTGAACTCAGTGTTATGTAATCTGTTTTCATTAGTTAACTTACAAATAATAATTGTAAGATCGTCATACCTGCCTGCCTTTCTGTATCTGCATAGTCATACCTATAAAATACATACATGGGACATAGGTAACTAACTTCATAGTAACTGATAATTGCATGAAACTTAACAAAAATCATTTAAAAACATATTTTAAATGTATTCATCCTGCCTGTAGTATCATATGCGTCTAAAAATAAAGAGAAGGAAACCCAGCAGACACACAGTAAGCACCTGCTAATAGTGTCTGTTTTGTCTATTCTGGGTAGAATAAAGTATATATAATATGAAAATAGAACTAAAAGGACAGATCAATAAGAAAAAAACTGTTTACGTATTTTGATAATACAATCACATATATAAAAACCAATATTAAATATAATACATTCAGAATATAATTTTCTAATCTAGAGCCAATTCATAGGCTACACCTCAATTTGGAGCAAAGACAGAATGATACATCATGTTTCACAATCATTAAACACTTTTACAATAGATGTCTCTAGTATTGCTCTGTTATTCCACAGAGGTAACTCATCTCGACATGTTTCAGTTCTTAATGTCTTTTATACAGAACTTTCGTCAGGAGAAAAAAGTGTGCATCCAGTTCCTATTGTGCGTCCAGTTTGAGTAGAGATAAAACCACATATAATACACGACCTCAGGGGGTCCGTGCAGGGGTGTACAATCCTATTATTGAATTGAAGGAGGACACAGAACTCTCCCCTCTCAGTGGCTGCTCTGTGTTCAGTCTCAAAACACCTTGGAGTGTCGAAAGGTGGGCAGCTAAATATCCCAATCCCTCACCCGGGCCGGTGTCTCCCAGCTAAGGTCATAGAAGTCTCAGAAGACCTGGGGTGCAGCCCTTGGGGCCCGGCGTAGTCTGAAACGATTAAATCCCCAGACTGCCTGTAGAAGGCAGGCATGGAAGAAGACACTGTGTCGCTGTAGGAAACGCCAATCCTCCTGCAAAAGACTCTCTAGTCCCCGAATGCTGAAATCACTGCTGCACTGCACCGCCGAACGCCGAGTCAAAAGAATTACTCGTATCATATTCGTCTGCATGATACACAGTGTTCCCATATTTATGTAAGAAGTATTTTCAGGAATCCACCCCTGCCCCATGAAACCTAACACAGAATGTGTCATATGGCAGGGGTTGAATCCTCAAAGAATTTCTTAGTTAACTATATCCCAGGTATATATGTTATAGGTATGGCTACAGAAAGGCAGGCAGGTAGGACAATCTTACCATTTTTTTGTACAATTATTATTTGAAAGTTAACTGCTGAAAATAGATTACATAACGCTGAGTTAAGACACCAATGTTTCTTAAATGTAGATTTGTTATCAGGTTATATATGAGAAACTGTCAGGAGTGTGAAGCTCCCTTTAGGAGATCATTTTACTGTGACAGCAGTTGCTAGACCAGCAGATGCATGGTACTAGAAGTAGACCATATTTGTCATCTAACTGACAACCCAGCATCAGGGAGTGATCCAGGTTTGCTAATCCAGCTGACAGAAATGTCAGCGCCAAGAGTTGGGCATTTAAAGAAGAATGCATTGGAGGCATGAGGTAGGAGGTAGGGCAATGGAGGAGAAGACAAAGACGAACCTAAATCAGATGATGAAAAAAACTCTATAAACGATCAGCTAAGCACACGGGGTCGGGGGAGCAGCCTGTCAGGAACCTTGGATTGTGGGCTGAAACTGCTAATCTCAGCCTGCATTCCATAGAATGCCTTGGAATTCCTTGCTAAATGCCTTCGCTTCACTCAGACCTTTAACTTGGGCCCCAGGCCGATAACACAGAATCTGATGTTTCTAAGCTATTTAGTTGTGCTGTTGCTTGTTGACAGATAGGAAGTGCCATGCCATGCACTTCTACTTTGTCCGTGGAGCTGATATGCAGTATGGGTTTCATTTCTTTTTTCAACATTGTCTCGCTGAATTGACTACAGCTTGCAAGCATTGGCATTAAGGACATGGATTTGAGATTTTGCTGAGTTCATTATTCCATGACATCAGGAGCAGATGTGTTTCAACCACATAGCTCATGGATTGGTCTACTATTTAAGATGGATTTTGCATCTTTAGTAAGCAGACCAGTTGTAATGCTTTTTTAAAATGTTAGCATAGGTGAGGTCTGCAGACTGATGCATGTTTTGAGGTAGTTTTCTTTAGTGAAAATGTTGCCAGAGATTTACATTTCCAATGCTGTCGAGGATATTGAGGCTGTTGTATCCTAATGTTTTGAAAATAGGTTGACCTTTCACTGGTGTTAACTGTAGGAGGACTCTGAAAACAATAATATATATTCCTCCAAACAGTTCATCGTAGTTGATTTTTAGCACTTCTTGCATTCTCAGATGAATTAAAGCCAACATGAGTTTGGAAACCATGCATACTTCATCCATCAGGAGCACTTTCATTTGTTTTAGAATTCTGTATACTTCAGTAGCAGCTCCTGCTGATAATTCATAGTAGCCTAATTTGCTTTGATCTTCTAGGGGGAGGAGCAGTAGTCGGCATAAAGTTACACCTCCGATGTTGTAGGCAGTTAAACATGTGGGGGCTTTTACTGTAGCCAAAAGGTTGTTGGCTGTTATATTTTGTAAAAATGTGCTGATTATTTCAATTAAGAATATTTGATCAGACCCAGCTCCACCACTTACATACAGGAGCAGATGTTTATAATGTGTACAGCTACAGGTTTTAGTTTCATGTGTTAAACCATGTTCAATTTCTTGAGTGACTTTTAGATAAATAGTGAGTTGTTCATTTAGCTGTGATTCGAGCACTGACAAGTCTTCTTCAGATTGTTTATATTGATACATTCATCCAAAATGTGTAGTTCTCCAAGTGGTTCTTGGTTTCCTGTAAGGGAAGGTTGACTGCCCTCGGGAGAGTCTTTGGCTAGTTGAGCTACAATGTCTTCCTCTTGTTGGTGTTCATTGTCCAACATTTGTTTGTATTGTTTGAAATTGTCATTTGTTATACTGCTTTCATTTGCTTTGAATGCAGCTTCAAATGAGTCATTGGGCCTCATTACATGTTTGGCAGTAGCCGTGCCGCTGCCACCAACCTCATGAAAATACAGGAACCTCGCAATGGACAATTACTGGGGTATTCTGGCCCCCCGGACCCAGTCATTACCCATCGCCAGGTGCCGGTACCCATTACTTCCCATTCCAGTTTGAGGCCCATAGGGCTCAATGGGAAAGGGGGGGTTGAATGCACCGGCACCATTCATGAATGGTGCCTGTGCATCCGAGGAGTTGTGCTCATGGGAAACGCTCTGCCCACCAGGTCCGACCTGGTCGGGCAGAAAGGTACCTGCAAGCACAAATCTTAGTTTGCCAGTCCAGTAGCAATGGTGCCGGTAGCTTACCGGCAGTACTTCTGTTTGGGTAGTATGTGTCAATTTAATTGTTTTTTTTTAAATGGGGCGGCTGTTGTGATCATTTATGGCTATCTCTTGGTAAGATTTTAGTACTCTTTTTCAGGATGTACCTGGTACAAGTTTCAGCCAAACAATGTGTTCAGATTTACCATATAAGTCTACACCTGTCAAATGGTCTTTAGCTTAATAGCACCCGCATTCTCTATGGAAGAGCATTTTCATATTGAAGCTGTACAATTTTTGTGATAGTGTTTTGTAAAATGATATGTCATCCCAATGGTCTTTTAACTCTGTTTTCTCTGCTTTGGTGAGATAGGCGGTGGCGTATCTTGCAACTGCAGTGGAATTGCCTGCAATTTATTGAATGTCTATGTTTGCATTCCACAAGAGGGCAATGATTGATTTGTGATCATTGATGTACTTGGATGTTTCGTCCATTTTAATGTTGCATGTATTTTTAGGGGATTTGCCTTTTATACTCTGTCTAACAGAATACATCAAGCTATTTACTTGTCCTTTTTTGCAAACTGGTCTAGGGAAGCCAAAGCGACATTTGGTGTAGTACTTGCTTTTGTTTTTATATCTATGTCAGCAGTGTTTGCCACACTTATGTTTTCGGAAGTGTAAGTTTGTGTATATAGTCACTATCTGTGGTTTCTGAAGGGGTAGTACAGGTAATGTATTTTTCAATAAATTTTAAAACAGTGGCACCACTATCATGGCCAAATTTAGGACAATCGTTTATCCATAAAAGCATGGGGATATGTGGTGCTGCTCTGTATTGATATTCTTTTCTCCAAAAGAAGTGTTGTACTTCTATAGGAGAGGTAGTTTTATTGCAGATAAAGTGCAGCATGGCAATGAAGCGATGGTGAAAGTATCTTGACACATTGACAGGATCAAGATAACAGAGTTCTCCTGGTGTTGTTATATCTATTCTGTCTTTATTTTGGTTTGCAGTGCGTAAGAAGTCATGAAAGTCATCCCATGCGTATTCTGCACATCTTAAAGTAACAAACCATGTGGGCGTGCCTAGCTACCTTAGCATGTAATGTACATCAGCGTTAACATCAGAACCAGGATTCTTTTGTACCACACATGTTTTTCTAGAGCGATATTCTGATGCACTAATTTGCATGGACTTTTCATCATATCTTCCTCCTTTTCCTGTCGGAAAGAGTAGAGGAAAAAAATGTGCTTCTACACTTTTTTCCCATATGCTCATTGGGGATAATTTGGCTTGATGCCTTTGGAAAATTTAATCCTACAATAGGCTTTCTTGGAATTACTTTTCTCATCAACTTTTTGAAAATGCCTGTTTATACATTAAATGTATTTACCTATTCATGTGTTTAGAAAACAATACATGTTCTGGTGCAACAATGCTTACAAAACTGTTTAACATTGATTTACAGAGCAGAGCACCAGTGTCCTTAACAATGGGTGAGTGGATGTGGATATAAGACTAGATGATGCAAAGGAGTTAGAAACATGAACCAGGGACATGGACAGTAGAGAATGATATAAGAACGAGATAGGGGCAGAAGTGCTATGTTTTAGGTTGAAGGGGTGGCGGATTAGTGCAGTCGGAGAGAGGAGAACAGGGAAATGTGGTGCCCTAGAATGCTATGCAAGTGGTTCTTTAGAAAGGAGGAATGCTTGGAGGGTGGATTTAAATAGTGACACAGTGAGAGTAGTGCAGAGAGTGAGAGTAAGAGCATTCTACTGTAAGCGAGCGAGGAGAGGAAGATAGCAGAAATTAGAGGGAGTGCATTGGGGCACGAGAGGTGGCAAGGAGGTGAGATGAGGAAGGTTGTGGCAGTGAGGTGGAGATTAGGGAATGAGATGGGCCAAGGGGTATGGTGGGGAAAGTCTATGTATAGTTTTCAACATGATGAGAATGAGTTTATGCTTTGCCCTCTGTCTCATAGAACCAGCCTAACTGACAATGGGCTGGGGAGGTGGAGGTAAAGCAGGGAAGACTGAAAAAGGTACAGAGCGCAAACTTGAGGACATTTTTCGGGAAATGAGAAAGCATAGTGGGGAAGGCCATAGAGAAGGCTGGCTCAGTAGTCAGAACAAGAGAATACTGCAGAGAAGATAGGTCCTTGGCAGTGTTGAAGGAAAGCACATGTCTTATTTTTCTGAAATTAAGATAAATAAATTTGTAGATGAAGAGCAAGAAGTTGTGAGATGGGTCGAAGACAATGTCAAGGATGCAAGCAGAAGTTGAGTAAATAGGGTAGTCAGGAGAGAAGAATAAAAGATGGGTAGAGGAACTGATAGCCGGTTAGGATGGAAGTAGAGAATGTCAGTCTTAGTGGATGAGCAAGTGAGATGCCCTCCAGTAATTGATGGTAGCGAGACAGACATTTTATTGCCATAGTTTGTCAGATAAGGACAGAAAGGAGAAGATCTGAATGTCATCAGTAAAGACTTGATAGGAGAAGCCATAGGTGGAGATCAAGGTGCCAAGAGCAGATGTATAGAGAGGGAAGAGAATTGGACCCAGGACTAAGCCTTGGGGTACAACAACAGTAAGGGGGTGAGTGGGGAGGTAAGGTTATTCCAGGAAACCTGGTAGTGTCTCGGGGCAAGATATGAAGCAAAAAAAGTAGGGGTCTTTTTCCTGATACCTAGGAGACAAAGTGTTGAGAGAATGTCAGAATGCTGGACAGTATCGAAGGCAGCAGAGCGGTCGAGAAAAATAAGAATAGATGAATGGTTAGCATGACGAGGAAGAGATGTAGTTGCTCACATTGAGGAGAGCTAACTCAGTAGAGTGGAGAGGTCTGAAGCCAGATTGAAAAGGATTCCAGAGGTTGTGTGTGTCAAGGAACTCATTGAGTTGGTTGAAAACTACACGCTCAAGGTTTTTGAAACAGTGAGGTAGACGAGAGACAGGATGAAAGTTGGCAGGACATGTGGGTCTAGGCCAGGTTTCTTAAGGATATGAATGACAGCAGCTGACTTGTAGGAGGAGTTAAGAGAGAAGTTGAAGAGGGAAGTAAGATGTGGAGCAACACTGGGAGCTATGAGTTTCACTGTGTGTGGGTTACAGAGTCGATGGGGCACATTAATGTTTATCCCTGAGGATAAGATGAAGAATCTCATCAGGGTTAGTGTTGGTAAAGGAAGACAATGTTGCAGGGGTGGATGGCAGAGGTGAGGGAGAAACGTGAGCAGGTGGCAGATAGACAGTAGTTTGCAAGGATGTTTCAAATGTTGGACCTTTCTTAAGCAAAGTAAAGAGCTAGATTGTTAGCAGAAAGAGTAGAAGAGAGTAGTTTGGTAGATCAGTAAGATAGCATTGTAGTTCAGAGGAGTGGCTATATCTTTGCCAAGTGTGAAGCTATTTCCTCATTGTTATTTTCAGGGTGTGGATTGTAGTATCGTTTCAGGGTGTAGTTTCAGGATGCGGATTGTGTAATCCAAGGCCATGGAGTGGAGAGTTTAGGAGTGAATGTAGTAAGAAGAAAGAAAGAGTAGAATCGAGCATTAGGAGAAGCATTAAGTTAGTGAAGGCTTTATTAGTGAATGGAACAGTTCATTTTGCATTGGAGGAGAGAGAGTGGTGTAGAACAGGGGGTATAAAGGGAAATTGGAGGAGGGAAACTTGTGTTATGTAATGGATGTGGTAAATGGAGAGAGAGGGGTGGAAATGAGAGTGGATATTGAGGCAAAGATGATGGAATGATCAGAGGGAGAAGGAGTGGTGGAGATATTAGAGGAAAAGAGTTGAGAGGAGATGAGAATAATGGCAAGGGGGTTAGCATTTGAATGTGTGGACAGAGAGGGGACAGAAGAGAGTGAGTGGTTAAGGAAAAGAGAGCTAAAGCCAGTGGAGTGAAAAGAGAGGGGTAGTTAAAGTCACCAGTGGCAATGAGGTGATGATGGGGAGGAAGGGAGCCAATTAATTGGGAGTGGTGGTCAAAAGATTGACCAGCAGAACCGGGTGGCCGATAGAGAGATATAGTGTGAATGACATAAGGAGCTGTGTGAGTGCATATAGTATATTCTAAGAGAGAAATAGGGGGACATAGGGGAGCATGAGAGATAGTACTTTTGGAAGATGCAAACAGTTCTATACCAAAAACCCTACCAGTTGGTAGGGGATAGTGGGTGAAGGTGTGGGCTGGGCCATGAAAGGTAGCAAGGAGTACAGAGTTTGAGGGAGAAATCCAGATTTATGTATGGGTAATAAGGTCAAGAGACAGAGAATGGTAAAGAAGGAAGTTGTGTTACGGGCAGATTGTGCATTCCAAAGAGCAATATTGGGGGAGTGAGGTGTAGAAGCATACTGATGTCGAATCTGAGAACTAGAGAGGTGCTGGGATAGATGTGATAAGAGGAAGTGTGATAAAAGTTAGGGTTGGAGGTTTTGTGAATAGAGAGAGTAGGTCAGGGAGAAGGGGGGGTGGAGTCGAGGAAACGAGAGGATAGTGATAGGAAGAGAGTTGAAATGGTTTTGAGCATAGAAGACAGAAGAAACAAGCAGAAGAGAAAGAAAAAGATAGGAAGAGCAGCGCATGGTGAGGGCAGGCTGAGCAAATACGTAATTGCTCGTCAAAAGCAAAAACTGAGACAAGAAGTCCAGTCTTCAACAGCTATGGCGCTATCCGATTAATGGTGTTGCAGTTTCTGGGTAAGCTGCTAACTGGGGCTATGTCCTGTGACTGGTCAGGACTATGAACGACTGAGAAAAGTATTACAAGCCCTAAGTTACGCTAGTCCCAAAAAGAGTCTTGAAATAGTTGATATGTAGTTACAGTATGTCTTTAATTTGTCAGACATAGGTTGGAAAAATATAAGATTTTGTCCTTATTCGATGCTTGAGTCAAAAAGAACCAAACAATATGTGGACTTAGATTACAGTTACAACAATGTTAAACTTTCAAATTCCAATTAGAATATTTGAATCAAGAAAAGGCATCAATGTACATGGCAGTTGCTTGATGGATAGATTTTCAAAGTCCCAATGTTGTGTAACGACATATAGATTGAGGTTGCTGTGCTGATGATAATATGCAATCATAGTTAATAGAGTCACCTTGGACTTACTGTTTTTTTTTATACATTTGCAATTATTGTTGATGTTTCCAAAAGTTGCAAATGACGCACGGATGTTCTTCTAATATGTAGCAAGTAGTGTCTCTTGAGATGTTGCTAAATAAATTGATGACTTGCTATTCTGTTGCAGTGCTAGTGTCTCTTGGTGCCTCGACACGTGCCCCTCCATCCCTGGTTGGTTCTTCAGGAGGCTTAACGAGATGTCTACAAGTCTCTCTCTCTTATATCGTTTCTTAGATTGCTAACATGGTGGATGATATCCCTGTAAGTCAAAACTTAGGTAAAGGTATGTCTAAATGAGGTTTTAGAGGCCTTATAGTAAGTATAAATAAAACAGATTGAATATTATTGAATATCAAAAGAGAGGTTTGTATTTACAATGTTGTTGTACTCAAAGTGAGAAGGTATAAGGATCCAGCCAAAGTTGCTGGGAATGGTAAATATTTGGTCAGTAGTTGGTCCTATAAAATAACATAAGGTATATTGTACCACAGTATAGTAACGACATATGAGAACATATGATAATATAGTTTTAGCCCAGTTTAGTACTGGTTCTTTAGCTAGATTGCCTAAAAAGGCGGCATCTCTAGTTCGCTTATCTGAGCGATTTCAGTTACCAGAGAAAGCTGTTGCATTGAATGATGCGGTTGCCATTATTGATTCTTCCTAATCTGGCCGTATTTATCTAACACAATGACATATTTGCGTGTGCGTACATGATAACGTCATTGTGTGGGCGTAAACCCGCCATTTTGAAACGCAAGTAGCAGGTCACAGTAAATCAATAGCTCAGCACAAAGAAGCTGGAGATAAGGCTGGCGGCTGGGCCTTTGCTGGATCGCCCAGGGCTAAGTTGCCTCAAAGAAAGGAGTTATGTACCTGAAGTGGTGAACATCATCCAATGGTGAGAAGGGGAGGAGGGAACACCAGCCTGCAGCAGCAGAGCAGGGCAGGCTGGGAGATGAAGTCCTGCCCCAGCCACACTGTTCATCGCTTGATGGTGGTGCAGGCTGCCAAGTGGAGCACGCTGGATGGAGGATGCCATGCTCAGATTAGTAACAGGAGCCGGTGGGGGAGGAAGACCTCGTCTGCAGCTACCTCTGCAGGTAGCCTCAGGCAAATGGAATGAGTCCCTCTGGTGATGTTGTGATGAGCTCTTTGTTGTTCTCTGCCCACTTGAAGCCTCTTGTGGAGGTGGAAAGAAATTTCAAAGATGCCGATTTTAGGTTCAGAGGTTACGTGAGCCGTCTGTCGATTGATCCTGGATGCTTTTTTTAGATCCCCTGACCTCTGCAGTCAGCCTCAGGCAGATGGAAAGCGTGGCTTTGGTGCAATTGTGATGAGCTCTGTGTTGCTCTCAGCACAGTTGAAAGCCCTTTTGGAGGTGGAAGGACCTTTCAAAGATGGCAGTTTTGGGGTCAGAGGACACATGAGCAGTCCATAGATTGATTGTGGATGGTTCTTGTAGGTCCCATGACCTCTGCAGGCAGCCTCGGGCATATGCAATTAGTGCCTTCTGTCCTGTTGTGATGGGCGACATGTTGCTCTCAGCCCAATTTAAGCCCATTTTGGAAGTGGAAGGACGTCTTAAGTGGTACTTCTTCACTACTCTCATCATATGCGGTATGTACAGCTGATGGGTCAGAGGCAGTTGATGAAAGGCTCTGCTACTAGGAGCAGCGTTCCTCACCTACACAGGCCAAAATGATGGTCTTCACAAAAACATACCTGTGTCGGCTCTGTATTCCAGTACTGGCGACGAGGACCAGCTGTGTGGCAAATGGCTAGGGTCTGCGGAGCCCCCGAGTGAGCTGTCTGGAGTGGTGAGGATCCCTGTGGCAGGCTTTGCTGCCTAGGCAGGCAGCCTGTGTGCACAGTCGTTTGCTGGTGGACAAATGGACCACAGACTTCCCTGAGGTGTTCATGGGTCAGTTGAGAAGAATGAAGGATTTCGAGCACCACATTAGAGTTAGAGCGTGAGCCAGCCCAGTGGTTGACAGAGTGAGACCAGTGCCTTATTGACTTAAGGATAAACTCAACAATGATCTGCACGGTTTGTTTCAGAAGGGCATCATCGAGAGAGTGGAGGGGAAGGATTAGTTGTCCCCTGTATTACTGGTGACTTAGAGCAATGGAAACCTGCAGCTGTGCATTGAATGTAGCGACCCGAACAAGAATATTTAGGTTAAGCACTACCCATTGCCCATTATTGCTGGCATCTTGGCCACCCTGACAGAGGCCAAGTGTCATAGATCTCTCAGCTGCCTACCACCAGGTAGCTTTGGCACCTGAATGTTAGGACATCACTGTGTTCATCACCACTGAGGGAACCTTTAAGTACTGCAGCATGCCTGTTGGCCTAGCATCAGATGTGGCTTTTTTCCAGCACATGATGGCAATGGTGTAGGAGGACATGCAGAATATTGTGATTTTTCAAGACAATGTCCTGATCTATGTAGACTCGCAAGGTGAGCATGACAGTGTTTTGACGAAAGTGTTGGGCAGGACTTGGGAGGAAGGCTGATGGTTCAATGCAGTTAATGCAAGATAGGAGTGCAAAGTGTTGAATATCTTGGCCATCAGATTACAACTCAGGGGATTAAGCCCAAGACTGATATTGTCAAGCAAATAAGTAAAACACCTCAACCCAAGGATAAGGACCAATTTAGATCATTCTTGGTGTTAGCCGAATAATACCACAAAAGTGTTTGCAGTTTTTTAGTAATATTGACTCCCCTCAGACCTTTTCTCAAAAAAGGAGTGAGGTATGACTGGTTGGGAGATTATGGAGAGGCTTTGAAAACAATCAAGGAGGACATAGTCAGAACAGATCATAAATCCCTGGCACAGATGTTGCAGGAAAGGGGTGGAGTAGTGGGTCACCTAGAGTGTTGAGATGGCTTCAAGGGCTGCAAGGTTTTGACTTTCAGGTGTGTTACATGCCTGGCAAAAGAACCTGGTTGCAACTTGCTTGTTGAGGTTGCCTGTGGGGCCCGTTGTGGCCAGTGAAGAGACATATAGGGAGGATATAGTAGTGTCTAGTATCTGGCAGGAAGTGATTGGTAAGGTGGAGTGGAGCATTTCAGAGTGTGCCGATGAAGTGCTGAAGTGTGTGGTGGAGTGGACATTAGTAGGGTGGGCTGAGAAGAATATTCTGGAGAAGAGGTTTGAACCTTTCTGTGACGTGAAGGATGAGTTGTCTTTGGTTGGGGAGAAACTCAGGAGGGGCGATAAGCGTATTCCCCCAGAGGATGTGAGAGGCAAATTGGTCGATTTGATGCACCAGCGACATCTAAGGGCTAGTGGCACCAAAATGAAATTATGCCCAAGTTACTGGTGGCCAATGACGGACAAGTGTGTGGAACACAAGATGAGGGATTGTGGTGCATGCCTAGCTAGTGATAAGAGCAAGGTTGTGCAGGAGACTCCATTGTTGCCAATAACCGTTCCCAATTAACCTTGGCAAAAGTTGGCTATGGATGTTATGGGCCCATTCAAGGTTTGGGGAATGGTATCAAATTTGGTTTCATTTTGGTGGACTCTCACACAAAATGACTGGAGTGGAGGGCCGCGATAGGTGCCAGCACGGGGTAGTTGATTGTTTTTTTGGAGGATATGTTGTTTCAGGAGGGAGTCCCATCTGAGATCATTACTGATAATGTGGTTCGGTTTGCTTGAGAAAATATGAGAACAAGTACTCCATCAAGCATTTGTACACTGCTTTATATCATCCCAGGGCCAGTGACCTGGCAGAATGCATAAACAGGTTTTTGAAAGGAGGGATTAATGTGTCGTTCCGGTCCGGTCTGCCATGGCAGCTTTTATTGAGACAGATGATGTAGGGTTCTGCACCACCCCACAAAAGTGTCCCCATTGATATCTATGAAGGGCAAGAGACTGGTACCCAGTTGTGCCTCAGGTGGTTGAAGATGTCAGGAGTGGTGTTGGTAGATCATGAGGCAGTTATGAGAGTTATACACGAAGGCCAGAGGTGTTATAAGGAGGTTTTTGATAAGACAAATAGAGTAAAGCCTCTGGACTGGCCATTGGTGATCTGGTTTGCTCAGGAACCCTGGGATTGGTCTCAAGCGTCTTGAGAGTACATTCTTGGGGAAAAAAAGGATCACTGCTGTGAGGAATGGAGTGGTTGTGGTAGAGGGAGG